>NW_012137191.1:14909359-14999337 GCF_000956105.1 Propithecus coquereli
AAACTAATTTTGTTAACTGCAAAAATATTGCATGCATATGCTAAAAACCCAAATGATACCAAAGGGCATGTATGAACAGTGAGCCTCTATCTCACCCCAGACTGCCAGGTTCTCTTACAAGAGGCAACAATTGTTAGCTGTGGTATAGACTTCCAGAAGATTTATAGGCAAACACAGGTAGTTATGTATATAAATACTCCAGGTGGAAAAAAATCTATTTTAAAAATTAGAAGCCCTTATATCTCTTTAGATTTTAAAACAATATCCATAATAACTCTCAGTTTTTGCTCTGTGTTGCTCTATGTTTTGTTGTTGCCCTATGTTAAGAGCAACAAGATTTTCCCCTTCAACATAAATGCCCTGTTAGAAGCGGTTAAAGAGGAGCCAGTTTGCTGGCAAAAGGTATTTGTCTAGTTGTAGCTCCTGGTATCCTTAACTCCTCATCACTGCCACCTAGGCGCCATGCCTCAGTCAACACAATTGGTTATTTATGTGCTCACAGGCATTGCCCCATTCTTCCTTGCTATGAAAACTCCCATCACTTCAGCTGGAGATATTAGCTGGCAATGTGTCCCAAGGGAAGACTTACGATTGGTCTAAAACAATCAGTGCACTCTACATCCCATTTGCTAACAACTGGCTTCAGAGAAGACATATGACCTAGTTCCAAGATGATACCTAAAGGGCACTTCCTCCCCATTCCTGTTTTTGGATGTCGTCGTATGGAGACTCAACGTGTGGAGCTGCTGCAGCTGTCTTGTGTGTCTCCATAAGAGAAGGCACCGCTGACTCAGTGGGGCTGTCAACTGACTCAACATTTGTTCACTGTTCATTTGTTCATCAAGCACTTATTAAGCACCCACTACGTACCAGGGGCTGTATTTGCTGTAGAAATATAATTACAAATAAGACAAATGTTCTCTGCCCTCGGTGAGTTTATAGTTTACTATATGATCAAATAATCATGCAATCGATTTGTAATTGCAAACTGTGAAAAGGAATATGGAATAAAGCACAGGGTGCTCAGTGATAAATGAACAAGAGGGTGAGAAAACTGTGATGAGAAAGGGCTTTTCCAACTGAACTTAATGCAAGGAGGTTCTTGGCCTTGGATAAGGAAATTATTACAGCTTTATTTTCACTGCCTTCTAACTGAAATATAGCATTTCCTTCCATTTCTGAATGTGGCCGATAAATGCAGTAATACTACAGCTGTTACAGAGACCTTGAAATAGTGTTTGCCCTCACTGACTACTTTAAAATTACAGGCATGCCTCAGACACATTGTGGGTTCGGTTCCAGACCACTGCAATAAAACAAATATCACAACAAAGTGAGTCACGCAAATTTTTGGTTTCCCAGTGCATGTAAAAGTTATGATTACGCTACGCTGTAGTCTGTTAAGTGCACATTAGCATTATGTCAAAAAAAGGCAATGTACGTATCTTAATTTAAAAATACTTTACTGCTCAAAAATGCTAACAATCATCTGAGCCTTCAATGACTTAGCTCAATGTTGATGGCCGCTGACTGATCGGGGTGGTGGTTGCCGAAGGTTGGGGTGGCTCTGGCAATTTCTTAGAATAAGACAACGGTGAGGTTCCCTGCATCAATTGACTCTTCCTTTCACAAAAGATTTCTCTGTAGCATGTGATTCTGTCTGATAACGTTTTACCCACAGTAGAACTTCTTTCAAAATTGGAGTCAAGCCTCTGAAACTCTGCTGCTCTCTTATCAACTAAGTGGATGTGATGTCCTTTGTTGCCGTTTCAACAATGGTCACAGCACCTTCCCCAGGAGTAGATTCCATCTCAAGAAACTACTTTTTTTGCTCATCCATAAGAAGCAACTCCTCATCCAATCATATTTTATCATGACATGTAGCAATTCAGTGACATCTTCAGGCTCCACTCCTGATTCTAATTCTCTCGCTATTTCCAGCACATCTGCAGTTATTAATATTTACTCCACTGAAGTACTGAACTCCTCAAAGTCATCCATGAGGGTTGGAATCAACTTCTTCCAAATTCTTGTTTATGTTGATACTTGAACTCCTCCCGTGAATCCCACATGCTCTTAATGGCATCCAGAATGGTGAGTCCTTTCCAGAATGTTTTCAATTACTTTTCCCAGATCCATCAGAGGAATCACAAAGCTATAGCCTTAAGAAATGTGTTTCT
This sequence comes from Propithecus coquereli, assembly GCF_000956105.1. NCBI lineage: Eukaryota > Metazoa > Chordata > Mammalia > Primates > Indriidae > Propithecus > Propithecus coquereli. The sequence continues at coordinate 14,911,540 of NW_012137191.1, forward strand.
TAAACAATAATATCTGAAAATAGAAATTGTTTCTTAATCCATGGACTACAGAATGGATACTGTGTTGATGGGCATGAAAAGAACATTAATCTCCTTGTACAACTCCATCAGAGCTCTTGGGTGACCAGGTGCATTGTCAAAGAGCAGTGATTTTTTTTTTTTTTTAGAGTCTCACTCTGTTGCCCCAGCTAGAGTGCCGTGGCATCAGCCTAGCTCACAGCAATCTCAAACTCCTGGGCTAAAGCAATTCTTCTGCCTCAGCCTCCCAAGTAGCTGGGATTACAAACATGTGCCACCATGCCTGGCTATTTTTTTCTATATATTTTTAGTTATCCAGCTAATTTATTTCTATTTTTAGTAGAGACAGGGTCTCACTCTTGCTCAGGCTGGTCTCGAACTCCTGAGCTCAAACAATCCACCTGCCTCGGCCTCCCAGAGTGCTAGGATTACAGGCATGAGCCACCGTGCCTGGCCTAGCAGTAATATTTTGGAAAGAATTTTTTTTTCCTGAAGAGTCAGTCTCAACAGTGTTGAGAAATATTCAGTAAACCATGCTATAGATGTGCTGTCATCCAGGTTGGTTGTTCCATTTATAGAGCACATGGACAGTAGATTTAGCATAATTTTTAGGGGCCCTTGCATTTTAGGAATGGTAAAGGAGCATTGGCTTCAGGTTAAAGTTACCATCTGCATTATCCCCTAGCAACGAGTCAGCCTGCCTTTGAAGCTTTAAAGCCAGGCATTGACTTCTCCTCTCTAGCTATGAAAGTCCTAGTTGGTATCGTCTTCCAGTAGGAGGCTGTTTCATCTACACTGAAACATCTGCTGTTTCATGTAGCCACCTTCATCAGTGATCTTAGCTAGATCTTCTGGACAACTTGCTGCAGCCTCTCTATCAGCACTTTCTGTTTCATTTTGCACTCTTATGTCATGAAGATGACTTCTTTCCTTAAACTTCATGAACCAACCTCTGCTAGCTTCCAACGGTTCTTCTGCAGCTTCCTCACCTCTCTCAGCCTTCAGAGACTTGAAGAGAGTTAGGGCTTTGCTCTGGATTATACTTTAGCTTAAAGGAATGTTGTGGCTGATTTGATCTATCCAGACAACTCAAACTCTCTCTGTATCAGCAGTAAGGCTGTTTCACTTTCTTATCACGTGCGTGTTCACCAGAGTAGCATTTTTAATTTCCTTCAAGAACTTTTCCTTTGTACTCACAACTTGGCTAAGTGTTCAGCATAAGAGGCCTAGCTTGCAGCCTATTTGGGCTTTCAACATGCCTCCCTCACTAAGTTTGATCCGTTCTAGATTAATTTGATTTAAAGTGAGAGACATGGGACTCTTCCTTTCCCTGGAGAACTTAGAGGCCTACGTTCAACATTGTTGTGTCTCAGGGAATAAGGAGGCTGAGAGGGAGAGAGATGGGGGAACAGCTGGTCAGTGGAGCTTCAGGACACACAACATTTATCTATTATGTTCCCAGTCATATATGGGCGCAGTTCACGGTGCCCCCAAACAATTATAATGGACATGATAACATCAAAGATCATTGATGACAAATAAAACATTTGAAATATTGTGAGAATTCCAAAATGTGACACAGAAACATGAAGTGAGCACGTGCAGTTGGAAAAATGGCCTCATAGACTTGCTTGACTCGGGGCTGCCTCAAACCTTCAACTTGTGAGAGATATAATAACATGAAGCTCAATAAAACAAGAGATGCCTGTATTAGTGATTATGCCCACCAGGAGATCCTGATAGTTAATGGATTAATAAAGAAGACATACATATAGGATGTTACAACTTTTAAAAGATATTTTGATAACCTATTTCGGTAGAATTGCAATCCTGCCTCTTTTATGGATTTTAAAACATTATTCCGAGAAGGGAGTCCATAGGCTTCATCAGATTGCCAAAGGGATATTTGGCACAAATATAGTGAAAAGTCAATTATTTTTACGTATGTACTAACAAAAATTAGTGTCAGTATCTCCTTCCCCTTCTATTAATACTATCTCCAGGTCTTCCCTGTATTTCCAAAGACCCATATATGAGTCACTCCAGTGGAATTGGAGCCCAAGGGAAGGGCTTGGAGAGCTGAAAATAGAAACAACCCACTGAGAGAGGGAGAGATGCCCAGTGTTAGGAAAAGATGTGGTTTGGGTGGTTGTTGGCGGTAAAAAGTAGCAGCACTCCTCCTCTCCAGCCCCTAGGGAGGTTCCAGGACCTAATATCCATGGGTAAATAGCCTGGCAGTGGACCAGGGGCCAGGAGAGGCATGAAGGCTCCCAGCCTCAGCACTGACCCGCATGCAAAACACGGCCTAGAGGAGTGGACCTTCTGAGCTAGGACAGTGAGCACTGTAGTAGGGACCTCTGAAGACCAGAGACCCTGGACACTGCCTAACCCCTGCTCACCTAAAACAAAATAAAACAAAACAACAACAACAACAAAAACAGAAATGGAATTTCTTGCCTCCCTAATGAACTGGAACTTAAAATCTGATTTTCTAAAATAAATAATGTGCCATTTCTTATCTCCAAATGTTGTAGCCAAATCAAATTTCTGTCTGCTTTACTGAGAGCTGAAAGTTGAGTTAGAGTTAACTTAGCAAGGTTGGTCAGGACAAGACTGTTCTTGGCAGAGGGCAGTACGTGCAAAGGCCCAGGGCTGAGAGAAAACACGACACTGGTGGGATAGAAGGCCAGGAAGCTTCAGGGTGAGGCTGGAGCAGATAGGCCATGTTAAGGGATGGGGCCCTTCTCATCGCAACACTGGGATGGCTCCAAGTATGAGTTTAGGTTTTAAGGGTGTGTTTAGGGTGGGGTGAGCAGAAAGGAAGGGCACAAAATGATGAAATTTGCATTTTATTAGTACATGAATCTCTTTGGCTGAAGTGTAGAGAAAGCATTGGAGAAAGATGCAAATAGGTCAGCGGAGGATCTTTGGAAACATATTGCAGCTATCCAGTGAGAGGTGATGGTGACTTGGACCAGAGAGGAGGTGATGGAGGTGGAGAGGCGTGAGGGCGTTCAAGAAATAGGAAATAAACCTGAGCAGATGTGGGGATAGGGCAGGCCTCCAGCGTGGGAGATGTCAGGGTGCCTGGCTCGCACTCATGGGGATGTGCAAGTCCCCGAGCTGGTATTGTCCCCTGACGTAGGTCTCCCTGGGGGAGGAGAGAAATCGGGAGTTTGGTTTAGACAATCTTGTAAAGGAGGTGCCATTGACACATAAATAGTTGAATGTGTGGGTGCAAGAGAGGAGTATCAGATTCAAGCAGAGATCTTTACAGCTGCAGATTTTAAGCTACTCTATCATGCTTCACCTTTGCACATGATGGTGATGATACACAATGTTCATTAACAATTACCTTGTTCTAGGCACTTTGGTGCATTATTTTATTTAATTATTATGAAAACACTGCATGTTTGATTACTATCTCATTTCACAGTCGAGAAACTGAGGCCCAAAATCACATAGTCAATCAGTAGCAGAGACATGATCTATACTCAGACAATTTGTTCCATAAAATGGAGACACTAATCATATCTATTTTATAGGGCTATTGAGAATATTGAATTTAAAACAATAATAACTGACATTTATGAAGCACCAGACATTGTTTTAAGGGCTTTTTAATTTAATCTTTGCAGCAACGTTACGAAGTAAATAATGTTATCCTTAGCCCCATTTTAGAGATGAGAAAACGCAGGTGCAGTGGGTTTAAATAACTTTCTTGTGGTTAAATAGTCAAAGCCAAGATTGAGACCCAAGAAGTCTGGCTCCAGGGTTCATGGTCTTGCCCACTATGTTACACCACTTCAGATCCATCAAATGTTGAAGACAGTTCCTACTGCATGGCAAGCATTCAATGGCATCCTCCAAGAAATTAAATCACATTTGTCTCAGGACTTAACCAAGGACATTGATTCTTTGCAAAAGATAAAGAGCTAAGCGTATATTTGCATTACAGGCTAAGAGCTGAAATGTAAGAATACGTGTGACAGAGTTGATGTTAAATAAATATTTGTTAAATGAATAAATAAATGGATGAGCCCTGAATGAGAGTGGCAAACTGATCAGAGTAGACCTGCCCTGCCACTATCTCTTGGATATATCTCATGGAAATGTCACTTCTCTTCTTAGGTCTCAGTTTACTCATTTGTAAATGTGTTGGTTGAACCATCAGAGAAAGAAAATGGTATACACGTCATATGCTATCACTCCCTACTGCTGCACCCTTGACAGACATTGCTAATCTGTCGCAGCACAATTTCCCACTGAGCCCAAGTCCACTTTCAGCACTGTGCTCTTGGACATCGGCAGGGATGTCACTCAAGATGAAATCTGTTAGCTGACCCTGAACTCCATGGCCTCTGAATTCCCTTCCAGCCCTGACATCTCATCACTCTCTGAAATAAAGTCCTGTTTTCTTAAGATCTTCTTCTGCATTAATCTCCTGCCTTCAAATGTCTTTGCTGAACCCAAAATCTAGACCTTTGGCTTGGCTGCATTCTCTTCGGGTCATGCGGGGAGAATATGAACCACATGCTGAAAGAACTCCAATTTGTTCACACATCTGACTGTTCAAACTGCCCTGGCACCTGGAGGCCGCGTGCTGCTGTCAGCAGCATCCTTCACAAGAGGCCTCCCCACGTTTCCCAGACATTCCCAGGGTTCTCAGGAGTAGTCGCATTTTTTGTAAGAATTCTACTCTTCCTAAATTTGTTTCTTGTCATCCTGTTCACAGCTGCTATCTACCAGGACCAAGCAAACCAAAATGAAAGGACTATTGCTGACACCCTCAACCTCCCCACATCGCCCCCAGAAAAATGGGACTCCGTGATCCTCCTGGGATGGTCTAGCCTCCTCTGGCTTCCCTCTGTGACTGTGCACTGGGAATTAGGAAGCACTCTGAGTGGACACATGTTTTAAACAGCTTTGTACCTATTTGTTCACCATCTGCTTTTAAGTCTGAAACGAACAAAGAGCATCTTTGAGCATCATTTTACATTTCCCCCAGCCCTCTCTGAACACTGAATCAAGACCCATCACCAACTCTAATTTGGGCTAGGGAATAACAGCATTTGTCGTACAATTCTATATGTATAAACACTGAACAGAGCTGATGGGCACAGCTGATGGCCATGAGCCACCAGGCCCACCACGCTGTGTGGCCCGGCCACGCGGCTGGGTCTCGGTGGGATCAGGCTGGACCTGACATCTGAGATCCCACCTGGCTGCCTGCTCACCATGCGTGACCACAGGCAAGTGACTTCACGACTCTGAGTCTTGGTTTCTTTGTCTGTTAGATGCTGCCATAAAGCCATTTCCTTCACAGCTATAAGAGAGAGACCAGGCATGCTCTGGAGACAGGAAGTGACTGGCAAAGAGAAAGAGTAAGAGAACAGGGTCCTTGGGGCCCCCACAGGCCCTCTGACAACATGGCAGTTTGCTTCTTCAAAGCCAGCAGGAGACTCCCTCCCTGATGTCATGCATGGGAGTGAAATCATACCAGCTTTATTATTAAATATATTCCATAGGCTAGAAGCAAGTCACAGATTTCACTCCTACTCAAGGAGACGGGATTATATAAAGGCATGACTCATTGGATATTAACTTAGAATCCTGCCCACCATCAGCACCCTGTGATCTCTTCTGTACATAAACACCCTAACTCCTTAGTAGCCAGCATTGGCCCAGTGCAGGAAGCTTAAGGGAATTGTCTGACCTCAGTGGTCCTGCACTAACCCTGCCTTTGCATAGCACATTTGCCAGTGAGACTATTCCAGTCAATAAATCTGCAAATATTCATTGACAATATATTATATACGGGGGCAATCATCATACTGAAAACATTTGTGATGAGTTTTGCAATTTATAAAGGACTTTGACCTGCCCTCTTATTTAATCCTTATGGCCACAGATGAGGATTATTATCATCCTTTTGTTTCATGTGAAGAAACAGGACCTCAGGAAGCTTAGATGACATAGTCAAGACTGCACAGCTAGGAAGTACAGAATCAAGATGGGAACCAAACACCTGAGGTTCTTGTCTCCAGCAGTGTATGTTTGGTTGTGAAAGTGAAAAAAAATGTGCATTTTTATGAAAAGATCAGCAACAATAAGAGGGATATATACTTAGAGCCATAGGAGCAATATGATATTAAAGGATTTTGCAAAAAGGCTAGTCTGGCCCAGCAGGATTTTATAGAAAAGGCAGGATGTGAATTAGATCCCAAAGAACAGGCTTCATATACCAGATGGGGTGGGTGAAAAGATAGGGCATCCATGTGGGAGGAACGGGATGAATAAAATGCGAAAGTGGAAGATGGTGAGAGTTTCCAGGGGACCAGAGGAAGATGGCCCAGCTGGAGAAAGTCTTCTATTGGAGAGAAATGGAGGTAAAGGCTGGAAAGCCATTTGGAACTCTTGAAAGCCTCTTTGAGGATCAAAACTGTGGTGCCAATGGGCCCCTGAACCCCACCACCCTTCCTAGAATCTCATGCGTCAGCAACAGTGTGCAAACCTGACCAAGCCTGAGCTACCTGGGGTGGGAGGCTGCAGCAACACTGAAACTCACATATTTGGCTCACCTGGAGAAGCAGCATAGTGGAAAGAGCTCCACTTCCCAGGTGAGTGGCTTTGATCTCCTTGAGCCTGTTTCTACCTCCATAAAATGCAGATGAAAAATACCTACCTTGCAGACTTTCTGAGCAGCAAGAAAATGAGATAATACCTATAAAGTCCCTCGCTTAGCACATTCAATAAAGAGGAGCTATTATTATGAAGTTAATTAATCAATCTGTTGGTATGATATGAATTGGTCTCCCAGGGTTGCTCTCATGGGAACTCCCAGACATATATTCCACACACTCTACAAGCCTCTTCCTCCACAATGAGCCCCCAAAAGTTTTCTCTCTGTTTATCTTCAGTGAAAACATAATTGATACTTTTAAAAATTGCTTATTTTGCATTTTAGCTATTGGTGATAAAAGTGAAAATAAACTCACAAGTAGCTTAGCATAGGAGTTCCCTTGAACTAGACCAGTGTTTCTGAAACAGGGGGCAAGCATTTGGAGATGCTTAGAGACATTTTTGGTTGTCGTACCTGGAGGAAGCTACTGGCATCTAGTGGGTTGAGGCCAGAGATAGTGCTGAATACCCTACAATGCACAGGATAGCCACCCCTTTGGCCCCCCATCCAGCAAAGATTTATCTAGCCCAAAATGTCAACAGTGCCAAGGTTGAGAAATCCTAGACTAGAGGTAGGGAGAGCTGGGTTCTGGCCTTAACTCTGCCTCAAATAAGTTCTGTGATGAACTGTCACTTCTCTTATCTGGGCTTTGGTTTTCTTATGTGTAAAACAAAGACCTCAGCTTAGATCTGCCTATAATAAAGTGGAAAAAAAAAGTTGTAGTAAACTTTTCATAAAGCTAAATGTATTCAATTTTTAAATACTATCCTTTATACTGATATTTTAGTCCTCTTGTTGAAAAGGTATGTTAAATGCCTTTTCTTTTTTAAAAAAACAATTATGATAGTTAACTCAAAAAACATAAAAATATTCCTAGCAAAATAAAAATTTCCAGTCCCAAGTCAGTCACACAAACTTTTAAAATTGTCCTTGTCAGTGAAATGCAAATTTTGAGGATCTAAAGGCCTATGTGATCTCAGAGATCTCCTGCACCTTTAACAGCCTCTGACTCAGTAAGAAATAATTAAAGGAAATTGCTGGTGAGTTGCTGTTCCGTACAGTGTCATGATTTTCTGAAAAACACCCTGCATTACCCAGAGTTCATTCAGTACACCAGGAGCTAGTCTGCTCATTACAGGTATTGGAGTTAGGGGCTATACAGCTGTTGGAAGGGTTGGAAAATAAAGATCAGAGAAGCCACCACTGGGGGTCTAGAAGCCAGCGCTGAAGTCCTTAGCCCAAAACACTGAAGCGTCAGGTGGTTCTCAAGCAGTTGTGAACGTCCCCTCAGTGCACACATCCGCTACAACTCCTTCCAGAGAATCATGGCTTCTCCTGCTCTTCAACCTTCCAGATCTTGTGCAAGTTCCTCTCACTGGCAGGCAAATTAGGAAAAGGGATTTTGAGATATGTAGTTCCCACTTGTCTTCTGGGATGCAGTGGAAACCTTGCGGGTAGGGTGCCAATAGGATGCCCGGTTGACCAAAATCCAACACGCATATAAACAGACGGGGATGCCGCCCTATGCCTCCACCCACACCCTTCTTGGCCGGAGTAAACCCAGCCAAGACGTGGATAGCTTTCCCGTGAATGTATGCTGCCCTATCACAGAGGAGAAGAATATGAAGAAAGAGGCTACAATCAGTTAAACATAATAAATCAACATTGCTTATAAAAGTGTCTGATTGCTGAATTAATTCCTAGCCTGATTTGTAAAGATCGTTGGGATGCTTTTTGGAGTTTTCAATTTCCCTCTAGCATTTTGCAGGCCAACAAGTCTCTGAGATTCAAATCCTGTGACCATCACATTAAGCTATAAAACATTGTTCTGCTGATGCAGTAATTGCCTGACATGGCTACCTGGTTCGAACTTGTGCTTAGTATGCAAATCTGCTCCAAAAATGCATTTGACAATCACTTTTCTGTCCACAGAAACTGCCCCTTGACAGAAAATGTGTCCCGAAAAATGACTTTCTATTTTTTGCCTTTAAAACTAAAGCTTGCAAGTCCAGTGGTAGATGAGAGCAACAACATATGCTTATAATTAGGATTACCATCAGGCAATTCAACCTTACCGAGGGAAGGGGAAGAGGCCCGCCAAGGGAGAGCACAAAGGCTCTCTGAAAAATAGCACACGAAACAAGCCCAGTTGGGTTGGCTGTTCCTGGGTAATGGGAGAAACTTGATTGTGAAAAACAGTGCTGGTTTGACTCCAGATTCTAAAGAAATGTTGCGTGGGCAGAACAAGAAATGCTGACAAACAAAATCAAGCTGTGTGGATCTGCTTTCCAGTGTGGGCTGAAGGAGCCTGACAGAGGGCAGCCCTGGCGCAAGCAGCTGCCCCAGGGTTGGGAAACCGGGCCCTTGCCCCAACCCCATATGACCAAGGCACTACTCTGCCCTGGAGAGGGGAGGGTGCAGGGCCTCTCACTTCTCTCCTCCTCTGATTCCCTCTGCGATTTCTGCATTCCAAGCATGGGTTTGCATTGAAGAAGCAAGTCTTCGAATCTCAGCTCTGATTCTGCATGCACCCGGCAGGAGATGTGACATCTCTGATCTTCAGCCTTTCAAATGGGCAGGAGAATGCCCACCTCACAGAACCATTAGGGAATCAAGTGAAACAGTGTGAAGGAAAGCCTGGTGCCTACTGGCCACTAAATCAAAGGGACCACTACTGTTGTTCCTTTGTTTGGTTGGCTCCTGGACTGCTTGGGATTGGCTACTATTTATGGCTCTACGAGTTTTTATTTATTAATTAATTCACTCCACAATTATTTGTTGGATGCTTACTTACATGTACCAGGCACACTGGAGATTCAGTGATATACAAGGCAAATGTGGTCCCCACTGACTGGTAGGGGACACATGAATGAATAGGCCATTGCAATGAATGAATGGCATGGGGGAAGAGCAGGATGCTAGATAGGCACCTAAGGGGGAAATTTTACCCAGATTTGGGGGCTAAGGGACCTGGAGGAGGCAGCTTCTGAGTTACAGCTGAATCCTGAGTCTGATCAAGCCAGATACAGGATGGTGTGAAGGGGTGGAGGGAGGAAGGGAGACGTATAGCTTCAGACCACAGTGAGTGCCAAGGCTTATAGGGAGTGACTTCGTGGTGAGCCCATTAACTGAAACGGGTCCCAAAGGGGTGAATGGGACAACAGAGGCCTGGAAAGGGCAGCAATCAGCCTGTGGGTCACATGGCCAGGTAATGGGCAGCCAGGCTTAATGTCCCTACCTGGTCCCAAGTCCATGTGCCGTTAAGCTCTTTGCTTTTCTGGGAAGCCCCGTCCCCCTGCCCCTCCATTTCCTGGTATTCTTGTCACGAATCTGGTGGAATCTCACTGTCTGACTTTGGGCAAGTTGTTTCATTATCTGAGCCTGTATTTCCTAGCCTATTGTGAAAGGATCCACTGCTACCCTATTTGGGAAAGTATTCTGAAAAATATAAAGGAAGCAGTAGCATGACAGGTGGGCCCAGGGGCAGTAATGTGTAGAGAGAGACAGAGAAGACTGGAGGCAAAATGCCCCAGCAATGCATAGAGGGACCATGGACTCAGCTGTCCACTTTGTATGTCCAAAATTCCAGAAAGGTAATTCTATCTCTGACTATTTCCACAGACCCCTGTCAGTCCCCAGAGTCACACGGTTAATTCTCATTTGCTGCGAGAGGCAGCAGGGCCTAATGTCTCTGCAATCAGACTAACTGGAATTGAAACTCCACCTGTGGAGAGCCAAGATCAAGTTACTGAACCTATGAAGGTTCCTCACATGGATGAGATGATAAACTTACCTTATAATGCTGTTAAGAAGACTAAATTAAGTGCAATAAACTATGTATAGTGCCCAACGCATCATAGGCACCAAGTAAATGTTAATACCCTTGTTCTTAGTTTTACGGCAGGTGAGCTAAAGAAACTCATTCAAAGACATAATGCCATACATAGTGTTGACTTTAAATTCACCTTCTCCATCACTTTTCCTAATTAATCTTTTCTCCCCACACTCCTAAATCACTACAACACCCAGTGTAGATGCTCCATTTAGCCTTTTGTTTTAAAAGGACAGAATTTGCTAAGTTTAGCTTGAGAAATGAAAAGCTTAAGGAAGGGAAACATGAAAATAGAAAAGTGGGTACCTTGACTATTTAGCTGGGCACCATGGAAAGGCAGCAGGCTTTGCAGACACAGAAACAGAAATGAATGGCCTCTCAGAATCCAAAGATGCTTTGGCTTCAACTGCTCACCAAGAGAGGGGATCATGGATTGCCCCATGGAGCTCATCCCTTATTATGACTTGGTTTACCCTCTTGATCTTTTCTCTCTCTGTGTCTTTTGTCATTTTCATCTTGCCACCAATTGGCCAACTCTCTCCAGAGAGAAGATGTAATTGGCCTAATTACCCATTGTTATCCCGTTGGATGCAGCTTTCAGGCCAAACCATCTCACAGGCCACTCTCCAGCCTAGAGATTGGCTGCACGTAGGACGACTGCCTACACTACACTACTGGGGTCAGAGGGCGGGGGTCCCATGCTCCTAGGCTAGCATTTGCCTGGGACTTTCTCAGTTTTGTCATGGAAAGCCTTGCATCCCCAGAAAGCCTTAAGTCACAATTTTAGAACTAAATATCTCATACCCTGAGAACCCCTTCATCCCCAGGCAAACTGGGTAGTTGGTCACCCTCTGTGGCCCCAGAACGAGAATCTCTGCAGAGGAGGTGTGGCTGAGGCATGACCTCTCACACAGCAAGAATCAAGAACTCAGTAACTGGCCAAAATCTTCCTGACATGGTGGAATCCATCTGTCTCAGTGGACCATCCTGTGAGTATGTGGGATTCAACTCGTTTCTATTAAAGCAATGTTTAAAATAAACTTTCCAGAATCAAAGAATTGAAAATCTCTCTGATCTTGCAATTTGGAAGTTTTAACCTTTTTTTATTTTTACTGAGTTTCCATTTTCTAGGCTTGTAACCAAAATAGTGCCATTTAGGCCTAAATCAAATATGATATTCTGGCTCAAAAGAAAACATGTTGATAAAGTTAGTAAAACCTGAAAGCAGATTTATGGTATAGGGGACCCAAGACACAACTAGGGATCCCCAAACTGTGAAAAGTGGTATGTGTGCTGATTGCTGATGCTGATAACCATTCTTTCACTCACTCCTTAAACTAACATTTAGTAGGAAAATTTATTGGGCATTCACCGTATACCAAGCTACTCAGAGTTAGCCAAAGTACAAGGTTTGAGGACATAGACCTCCAGACTGTCAAGTCTGCTCAAAATTTCTAACACCAACTGCAAGTTTGGGGGTTTCCTAAAATTACCCTCAGGTTCACTAGTTTGCTAGAAGGACTCACTGAACTCTCTGAAAGCTGTTGTACTCATAGTTATGGTTGATTATGATACAAAGAAAGGATACACCAAAATCAGACAAGGGAAGAGATGCATAGGACAGAATCATGGAGGGTTCTAAATGTGAAGCTTCCTTTGTCCTTAGGATGTATTACCTTCCCAGCATTGATGTGATCTGGGAAGTTCACCTCAGCCTCAGGTTCAGGGCTTTAATTGGGGCTACACCACTTGGACGTGATTGATTGATTACCCATGTGTTGCCATCAACATGAACCTCTTGGATTCTGATACCTCATGTAAACTAAATTGCTCATCCTCATGGTGTGATGAAGACTTGCACTGTAGGCGTCAGAATTAGGCACTTGTGTTCAAAATCTGGCTCTTCCCTGATCGGCCATGTGACCTTGTGCCAATCACATCCCCTCTTCAAGCCTCAGTTTCTCTTTTTTATAATGGACCAGAGATCCCAACTTTGCAGAGCAAACAAATTTTCAAAAGGAAGAGACGAAATCAGAATGCAGGATACAACATGCCGTAGGGAGGGGCTCGATATATTGGAATTCTCTTCATTTCCTTTAAAAGAGGCCAGATGAACGTTGCCATACATACAAATTGTGAGATGACACCAATTGTATCCTTAACAGTTATTTCTAATCCTTTATTCCTCATTACATTTTGGGAAAAGCACTAGTTGATATTTGGACAAGTTAACAGCATGGTTTTGTTTTATTAGCTGCCAGTACTAAATGTTGTCTCTATGCACTTTCATCATGTTTTTATTTGAGCTTTTGAATAAACTTCTCTTCCATGTTGATTTGACCTTTTCAAACCCCCGTTCTCCAAGTGTTTGAGACAAGATGAGGATATGTAGAGTGACAAAGCTGAACTCACACCTTTTATACTGAGAGGAGAGTGAGTCCAGGCAATTGGCTCCTATGCCAGGAAAGCCTATTAAAATATTAAATGAGGAGTTCGTGACAGGTTTAACTAGCCTCTTGTGGCAAACCTCCAAACCATAACTTACTAAGGCTGGGTTTTGGCTGTTACAAACCAGCCGTCACAGGCTGTGTGAGACCGTTAATTACGTACGTGAGCATTGATAAATTAACGCCTGATAGCTAGAAAAAAATTAGGGGTTCTTGTTTGTGTAATGCACACTCTTCCCACTTTTGAAACAGTCCCATAAGAAAATGACATCAAATTAAGTTTGTGGAGGTGCAAAAGTTGAATAAAAAGAACAGTAACCAATGCGTGAGCGTAGATCTCACAACTGAAGAATGAAAGCTGGGCTGATGTTCCTAACAGGCTATTCTTACAGTAGAGCGCCTATCCTGGCATTTTCCAGTACTGTCCTCAAAGACCACTCTTAATGGGTCAGTCAGGCTTATAATGAGTTTCTTTTTGTACTTTAATAACCAAGAAACTTTGGATCTGTTCCAAAATACAGCACCTTATTCTGAATATCTGTACTATAATGATAATAACTATCATTTATTGAGCAGTTATGAGGTAACAGGCAATTGCAAAGCCTGGAGATTATCCTACTAATTAAAATATGATGTTAAAAAGATGTAAGGAATAAAATAGTACACTGGGGAAGGACATCTTGTGATCTAGGCTCAAAGAATATAGGGGAGGAGAGGAGAGGAGCTGGAGTATTTCGGTCTTGTGCCCAATGTCCCAGAGAGTCAGTGAGCTGAGTTTGAGTTGATAGAGTGACCCTTGAAAGGTCAGAGCTCTCAAGTGGAGGCAAAGGAAAATAGTTGCCGCGGCTTTGTTTCTGACCTATTCCTAGGAGGGACAGCCAGATGATGTGGGTGGACTGGGAGACAGGACTGCTAGAATTTGATTTCATGCTAATGATTTAGAGCCTATGGTAGATTGACTATAATAATGGCCCATTTTCTCATCTCTCAGTGTAATCATTCCCTTCGCCATGTGACATTACAGTTCTTCTCACTAAAGAGAGATAAAATCTGTTTCCCCACACGTTGAATATGGGCTGGCCTTGTGACTTGCTGAGGCCAACAGAAATCGGCAAAAGTGACCACACCCCTGTTCTGAGCTTAAGCCTTAGGAGGCCCTAGCTTTGTTACTTGCTCTTGAACTTATACAACTGCCATGAACACATGGCTGGGCTAGCTCACTGGAGGAAGACACACATGAAGCATCCCAGATGCGGCCAAGCAAGATCGGCTAACAGCCATCCAACTCCCAGACTTGGAGTGAGCCCAGCCAAGATCAGCAGAGGCATCTGGCTAACTTGTAATTGTCTATAGGCACTTGAGCAAACCCAACCAAGACCAGCTAACTAACCCCAGTTCAGATCAGCTGAGCCCTGAGGACTTGCAAACCAAATATTTGTTTATTGTTGTTTGCCACAGAGGATTAGTGGTTGTTTGTCACGTAGCAGTACTGTGGCCATAGATAAACTATTGACAGCCTTGTAGAAGCTGCTCCTTCACTCTGTATCACTAGTAGCAAATTCATTAATGAGAGTATTCATGTCACAAGATTCATGTTGAAGAGTCAAGAGCAGGAAGCTTAAAGCTGATTTAGCCTACCTGTCCAATCTTAAACAGAAGTTATAGCAGATTCAATTCTACTCAGAACATATATATGAATGTGCATTGTATATATGATCACTTGCTAAGCACAATCTTATTATTAATACTAGGCAGGATGGTTTTCAGTGGAAGTATACACCGAAGAGACAGGGCAGAACCATGCTATGTAGGTAGCCTGCCTCCTCTCTCCACACTGAGCTTCCGTGGACGATATTTCCCTCCTCACTCTGTAAAAAACCTTTGTTGCTAATGGGAGAAATTTGTATTTCGCAGCTGTGTTAGGTGGGAAAAGTTGAGAACCATCAACCAAAAGTCAGAACTAACTTTCTGTTGTCAAACACAACCATCATTTGTTGGAAATTGAGGATTCCTGTGTGTTATTTACTATCTCCATGCCTGTTAGACAGTAAGGAAAAGAATAGCAATGCTCACAAGTCCCCATGATTTTCAGGTCTTGTTCCCAGGCAGCCTCCCTCTCAGCCAATGTTTTTACATCATGACAACTTACAGATATGCACAAGGTCTTCCTCGATCCAAGAGATGATTATTCATTCCAAAAGAACTATAAATAGGACTCTCACTAATAAATTTATTCTTTAATCCATAACATAAACATAGCATCAGGTGGTTCATTTACTAAACGTCATGCTTGAAGCCAATCCCTATGATGAGATTCCTAGCCCAAATGTGGATTAGCAGGTGAATAAACTTGGATCCTGGGTCCACACAAGAATATGAGTAGTTAGCAACCAGAAAAGTTGACTGAAAGACTAACTCCCTCACTCTAGCCTGTGTTGCTAAAATCCACAAAATTTCTTTAACTTCTAGGAAGACCCCCAGTGATGCACAGAATATTTCGTGTGATGGTTAGTTTTCTGTGTCACCTCAGCCAGACTGTTGTATCCAGTGATTTAACCAAACACTAATCTAGATATTTGCTGTGAAGATACTTCATGGATGTGGTTAACATCAACAATCAGCTGACCTTAAGTAAAGATACTGTGGGTGGGAGTAATCCATCAATGGAAGGCTTTAAGAGCAAACACTAAGGTTTTCCAAAGAAGACTGCAAGACTCAAGACTGCAACATCAACTCCTGCCTGTGTTTTTAGCCTGCCGGCTTGCCCTACAAATTTGGATTTGCCAGCCCCCACAATTGTGTGAGCCAATTTCTTAAAATAAATCTCTTTCTCTCTCCCCATGTATATATATATTAATAACATATTAAAAAACACATATTTACATGTATAGTATACATGTGTAATATCCATATATAATATGTGCATATACATATGTAATATGTGTAAATGTAATATATGTATAATCTTATAGGTTCAGTTTCTTTGCAGAACCCTGGCTGATACAACACATAAATTTAAACCTCCATCACTATCACAAAATTAACTTCTGCAGTCCTGAAAGAACCACTTGTATCCATTTTGAACTCAGTATCTGAACTTCTCCTGATACATTTTCTTCTAACCGTTTTATGGTCTTAGGACTTGGACTTGACATTGGAGTCTGTATTCTTTGCTACGACCTTGGTGGGAGACCCTGTTAGCATTCTGCCAAGATTCACCGGAATCCCCTTTAACTTTACTGTGTGTTCTTCCAGGGCATGTTGTGTGTTTTTGCTTCTAAAGATCCACATCTGCAACTCTCTTTAGTGGGTCTTCCCTCAAGTTACTGAAGCCTTCTTCTTCATGAGCACGGAGAGCCTAGGAGTTAATATCTCAGCCAGTGACGGCCTGGTGTGGAAATGTGAGCCCAGCTCCTTCGCCTTAAGTTGGGGCAAATTCTGAAAAGTAATTGACATGGTTTGGACACTTGTCCCCTCCAAATCTCATGTTTACTTCATGAAGTGGATCCCTCATGAATGGCTTGGTGTCCCCCCCAAGATGAGTGAGCTCTCGCTTTGGCAGTTCACACGAAAGCTGGCTATTTAAAAGAGCCTGGCACCGTCTCCTCCCTCTCTTGCTGCTTCCCTCTCCATGTGACAAATCTGCCCCACCTTCACCTTCCTCCTCGACTGGAAGCTCCCGGAAGCCCTCACCAGAAGCAGATGCTGGTGCCATGTTTGTACAGTCTGCAGATCTGTGAACCAAATAAACCTCTTTTATTTATAAATTACCCAGACTCAGGTATTTCCTTTACAGCAATGCAAAGCGAATTAACACAGTAATTTACACTCCAGAGATCTCCTGTGGGAGAAGAATGAGGCTGGGACTCTGCCTGAAACTGCACCCTTGCTTGGCTTCCATCCATTCCCTGTCCTTCTGCTTCATCTCAGGGCTTGCTTCTGGCAAGCTCCGCCTAAGGCACCCTTTGTAAACTCCTTTGTCTGTGGTCCAGATTCTTATGCTAGCTATGCTAGCTTGGGAGAGCCCAGGGAGGTAACCTGCCTCCAATTCAGCAGACATGCCCATGAACAGCGAAATTTTTAGTTAGTTCTGGCCCCCTGAGTAGGATCCAGATGGATCTGACAAACTATCAAATACAGAATGCGAAAAGCAGAGGTAGAATTTTAGAATGACACATTCATAGCTGCTCGGAGTTGGAAGAAACCTAAAAGTATTTCATCCAAAATTTTACTTACTCATGAATTTCTTCTTTAATATCACTGAAAAGTAGGCACTGGATTCTTTTTGAATAGTCTCTACTTTCTGAAGCATCATGTCCCATTGTTGAACAGTTACGTCAGAAAGTTTAATCTTACATTGAGTCAACCTATCTCCCTATAAACTTCATCCATTTAAAAACAGAAGTGTACTGTTTATAAGAATTGCATTGAAGGAAAAGAATGATTTCAGGGGCTCATGCCCACCACAGCATAAGTCCTTAATGCAAATTTTAGAAGGTTTTTTTTTTTTTTAAATACTTGAGTTTAATCCAATACCCCTCCAATATTTGCTCTGTTTTAGGCAGCAGTGGAAGAGTTTCACAACACATAGGTAGGGAAGATAAGACACTTCAATGCTTAGCACAGGAGAGACTTGTGGCCATAAGTTAGCAAACTTCAAAAAGGCTACCTGTAAGAGTGCTGATCACATATTTGAAAAGGCCACAGTCCTTATGCAATAAAACACTTAGGATCCATGAAAGGGTTTACAATATTTGTTCAGCTGAGTGAGACTTTCGAAATCTATAAAGAGCCCCAATGCTTATCCGGAGGAGGTGAGCATCAGGGATCTCTTTGTTAATTGAAAATTTTCACTTCTAGAAAAGATAACATGAAAAATAATTGATTATGTGGGAGCTGATTTGGGTGTGAATACACATAATGGGTCTAATTCTATGTTCATGTCTATGTTAAACATTTGTGCCCTGGCCTGAGGCTCTCTTTGCCCATCTTCCGATGCTCCCGTCATTTTTCAAAAGACACAGTGAGGCTCACTGCTCTCAGCCCCCGCCTCCCAGTGCTGTGTCTTCTTCTCTCCCCAGAGGTTCCCCCTTTATTTTTTTCTGGGTTCAGGTCCTCTTGATTTTTGCATTTTGTTTTCCATCAAACTCTGTTTCTTATCAAGGGCTGAAACTGGCAAGGAAATGACGATTAAATCAATGTCCTTACTCTGGCTGAAAGGCTGACATGATTTGTGCCCCTCCCCAAACATTCTATCTTAGCCTCTACCATTCCTCCCATTCCCCCATTCCAGCCACACTGGTGTCTGCTGTTCCGCAAACACACCGAGTGGCTCATGCTTCAGGGCTTTTGTACTTGCTTTCTCTCTGTCTGGAAGGATCTTCCTGCCTGGATTCTCATGGCTCCATAACCTCCTTGAGTGTCAAGACTTTTGCTCAACTGCCTCCTTACTGGAGAAACCTTCTCTGACCACCCTCTCTATTTTACTTCACTTACTTCATGACATCTATCCTCTCAGCATTTATTACCTCTTGGTGTTTATAAACTTCTTTGTGTATGGTCTTTCTCCCCCTCCTAGAATATAGTCACTAGGAGGGCAGGGCATTTGTCTGCTTTGCTTTCGGCTGCAACCTGACACTTTGAACTATGTCTAGCATCGAGTGTAACTATTCAATAAATATCTATTTAATGAAAAAATAAATTTACATATTACTAAGGTTATTTCTTTATCTGCAATATTCTTTGGAAAAGTTATTAATACTAGAGGGTCCCTGCATCTCTGCTCCCAACCACCTAGTTTTCTTCCTCGAAGGCAAGCAATATAATGATTTTCTTATGTATCTTGCCAGAAAAACTTTCTGCATATACAGGAAAATATACTTGAATATATTCTTTTTCATATTTTTACTCAAACAGAGACACATTATGCATACTATTTTAGAATAGTATGGAATGCATGGAATTATATGGAATTATTTCAGACCAGTATAAATGGCAATACCTCATTTAAAAAGAAATATCTGCATGCTTTTTCACTGAAAGGATGCACCATAATTTATTTAAGTATTCTCCTATCGATGGACATTCAGGTTGTTCCTATTGCATATTTTCTTTGTACACTCATTTTGATAATTTTCAAGTACTATGTTGGACCCTATGAAATTGCAGATATTTAACCACTTTTGCATTAAGAGGATAAATTTCTAGAAGTAGAATTCCTGGATTAAAGAAGACAGTCATTTGTAAAGTGAATCAATATCGTCAAATTGCCCTTCAAGGAGGATTCCCATTGTGGGAGAGTTCCCATTTGTCTCACACACCCTGCTGGCACAGAATGTTATTAAATGTTCTTAACTTTACCAATTTGATAGGTAAAAAATGATACCTCATTGTAGTTTTAATTGGCATTTCTTTTATTATTAGGCTGAGCATCTACTTACATGGATAAGCACCATTTGTATTTCCTATTTTATGAACTTTCTGTTGAAGTCATTTCCTATTTTTCTTTTAGGTTTTTGTCTTTTTCGTACTTACTTGTAGAAGCTCTCTACAAAATAGATGATCTCCATATTTGCAATATGAGTCGAAAATATTTGCTCCTACTTTGTAGTTTGTCTTTTACTTGACTTTTTTTCTTTGCAGAATTCTATTTTTACATTTATGTGGTTAAATTTGTAAGTTTTTCATGTTGGTTTTGTGTTATAAGAAATGACTTCCTCTACACAAGATTATTTTTAAAGAATTCTTACATACTTTCTTCTAGTATTTTATGGTTTCAATTTGTATTGAATCTTTTAAAAATATGGAGCTCATTTTCAAGTGTGGGTGAGGTCAGGAGCCAGAAAATATATATTTTTTTCAGATGGCTACCCTGTTTTCCCAGCTCCATTTTTGAAGTCAATTTTACTCCTTTTTCATATATTAAATTCTTCTATGTATTTGCATTTATATTCTGGGATTTCTGGTATATTTCACTGACCTCTGTATGCATGTACAATGGCAATACTGTTTTAATTAGCATAGATGTATAATATGTTTTAGTACCTGGAAAAACTACATTCCCTTTATCACTCTTCTTCTTCAGCATTTTCTTGGTTCTACCTGCTTGTTTAATTTTCATATCATTTTTATACTCCGTTTATCTAGATCCCCCAAAATCTTGTTGGAATTGAGTTTGATGAGTCTATTGTTTCTTCATTAAGCATGATTTTGATTATCAGGCTAAGATATATTTAAAATGTACATTCATATAGTCATATAAAGGAGCATTCATCTTTCTTTATTTTTAAAGTTTTGTTAAGATGAGCTATTGAATTTCATCCAATATCTTTTCAGCATCTTTAGAGATAATCATATCATTTTTCTCTTTTGATCTATTTCTACTCTGAATTACATGGATGGAGTTTCTAACGTTTCAACACCCTGGAATTAAGTTCCTCTTGGTTGTAGTGTTATTCTTTTAATGCACTTCTGGATTCTGTTTGTTATCCATATAGCTAAATTAGTTTATTCTGCAGTTTACTTTTTTTCTCTGTATGTATATGGTTTAGGTTTCAATATTATTCTAACTTCTTAAAAAGGGAGTTTCAAAAACTGCTTTATACTTCTGTATTCTGGAACAGTTTAAGTGGCACTGGATTAACTTCTTCGTTAAAGGTTTGGTGTGATTACTCTGTGAAATCATCTGGGGTGGTTGCTTTTTGGGGATATAACACTTTGACCACACTCACAGGTTTAATGGACAATAATGAAGCTTAAGATTCAGAGCCCCTTGCATGGACCCAATAAGTCCCTGGAGGGGCCCTGGCAATTTATCCACATGGTCATATATTTCTGTGAAATCTTCGAATAAGATGTTTTTAGTCACAATTGGCTTAGGCCACTAATTCTTTCCAGGCTAATTTCTATGTCACTCTCCTGTTTTTGTCAGGTGGCATTGGAATGGCTGCAGATATTTTTGGGATCTGGCTGAGGGGAAGATGGCAGACTTGGAGATAGGCCACCCAAATCCCCCTCAGGGAAGGACTTGCGTCCCACTTGAAGGGAGTGTAGCCAGCAGTCTCCAGGTGTCAGCTCCTTCAGGGTCTACCTTAGCTGTAGAGAGCCACCTTGCAGAGGTCACACCATTCCCAGGGCAGCCCTCTCACCTGGTGATTGAGTGAGAGGGCCATAAAGGCCCAGTCATTTCTGCCCAATGCAGAGCACTCTGCCACGTGACACTGTGTCTAGGGCTCTCGGCAGCCCTGACGTCTTCCTTCGTGTGGTCCTGCTTCCTCTTCTTCCCCTCTCAGCTGCAGATTCCTGACAAAACATCTTGCACCCCAAATAGACTCCCAGCTTCTGCTTCTAAAGAACCTAGACTACAATAGGAGAGTTGAGTTTGATGTACGTTTAATTTGGTTGTTTAGGGATACAACACACCACACACATACACATACACACACGCAATGGTTTTCAGTCACTTCTGTGGTTTGTTATGTTATTGTTAGCTGATTTGGTGTGTAGTAATGGCTTCCACACTACTCCTACTTCCCAGTTTATTTCCTTATCTGCCATCGCAACACAAATGGTGCCCAGTTCTGGAAGTATCTGGGGTGAAGGAGAAACAAAGTTCGAAGTGCATGGAGCCAGAGGCTACTCTGTAGAAAAGTCTTCCAATTGTCACACATCTAAAGGTGGAAGCAAAGAACTTGTTTCTAATCAATACTCGGTCAAAATGGAAGATTTCTTCTGAAAGGAAAATGATAATGTGGCATATTCACCTATAAAACCACCACACTTAAAAAAAATTTTTTTTTAAATAGAACTTAAAATTCTCGTAGGGTACAAATCTGCAGCAGTATTGAAAACATCTGTATATGAAGTCACATGTTTTTTGTGTTTGTTTTTGTACCCCTACATATTGAATTGCACCTTAGTAAGGTTGAGAGATTTCAGACAAATGGCATGCCAAATTACAATCAAAAACAGAAAGAGCCTGAATAAACAAGTATTCTAGTGATAAAACCATACATATTTATCAATATGTCCATGCATGTAGCTTATGAGTAATTTGGGTATAAAATTAATGGGTCTTATTTTATTTCCTTGAAGATATTGTCATCTTTATGTTTTGATATTGGGATTTCTGATGTTATTTAGAGGAAACATATTCTGGTCAATGGAATTCCCAGAATCCCAGAAATTCAACCCCCTAAATTGATCACTCTATCTCTAGATAGGTTGAAACCTGATGCTCTTTGATTTTTTTCCCTCTAATATTCTCTAACCTGGGTTTGAACCAAAAGTGCCCCTTTCTAGTGATATCAACTGATTTGGGGTAACACAGTTGGGTATTTAGTAGCAGTTTGGTGACTTTTTTAACAATTTCCCATTTTCAGCTCAGCATTACCTAATTAAAGGCCTGTGTAGATTTGAGGTCCACAAGAAGCTGAGTGCTTTGTGACAATGAGAATGACATAACTTTGCCATGCTTCTCTTTCTTTCGTGGCTGACAAGAAGCTCACAGCAAATTTGATTTCTATTCATGGCAACTTTACTAGTCCCAATGGTTTACATATTTCATCCTCTCCATGGTGCTGGCTTTCTTTTCTGGCCACCTCAGGCTCTGGTGCAGGTCTTTCTGTTGCTATTCCCTTTCCAGAGAGCATCCCTCCACTCTCTTCCCACTGCTAACTCCTAGACATCCTTCGAGGATCAACTCACATGTGACTTTTTTACAAGAATTCCTGGGTGCTTCCAGAGCCTTCTAGTGTTGCACACATCACGATGCATTCTAATGTATTTGTTTGTGTGGCTCCTCAACTGCAGATAAATTTCGAACTCTCTCAGAACAAAATAAATGTTTTTTGAATCTCTAATTTCCCAACATCTGACACTGGATTTACATTTATTCTATGAATGACTAAATGAAAGAATGATTCTTCTTCATCTATTTTTTGTTATAACCACATAAAATATATTTCAACAAGGACCCACCCCCTATCTTTCAGGGCTTTTGCTTTCTATGTTAAAGTTTATCATTCATACTCCCCTACACAGAGCCTCTGACCCAACCAACCATAAGTCTCTGCTCATGGAGTTTGCATTCACTCCCTTGTCCCGTCCCCAACTTGCTCCGTGAAGCCAGACATCCCAGATTTAATCTGATGGCATTGCCTTTCCCCTGACTCCACTTATCCTGAAACCAAAAGACCCATGTGTGTATAGCTCCATGCTTAATTAAGATAGAGCCGTGGCAGGAGACTTGCATTCTTTCCCCTTGATGTGTCAGTATTTTGACACCTGTGTTACTATTTAAGGCTTCTCCAACTGACTCCTTGGTTTTAATTTGCGTCCATATCTTATTTGGTTTCCTCGAGTAGCTAAACTGCTGCCTTCCTTTCTTCCCTGGAAGAGGGGAGCTGATTTAATTATTTCATAATGGAGTGCATTTTCTCTTGTAAAACTGATTAATTTCTCAACTACATCTAGGACATGAAAAAACAGATATTCCTGGCAGTTCAGTCAATTAGTGAGTGGCCATATTTTCTAGGTTCCATTATGGGATAGGAAAAAAAAAGCACTGAATTTAGAGAAAAATGATCTGGGGTTGATCCTGGCTTTATCACTTGCTCATTATGCTTCTTTGAGAATGCGCACCTTCTAAGATTCGATTGCCTCATTGGAACTAATGATTCTTTCGTGCTTCAGAGAATTATCACAGTATCAAGTGCATTTACAAAGGTGAGAGCCATTTTAAAACTTTGGTAGATTATATAAACAATAGTTGTTATCGCGTAGGAAATTTCAAGTCAGATCTGTAACTCCTACCTGATCTTTTTAATAGTTACATTTTTAAAAAATATACACTATAACTATTATCTTGCTAGCAAAAAAAATCAATGAAGGCTACTATTTAAAGTTCTAATAAATTCTGAACTGAATATGTCGTCTTTTTTGCTGAATTAGCTTTTTGACACACCTCTCCCAATACTACAAAGTGTGATTTAAGGGTCGTGATCAGTTTCATAAATTTCCATATCACACTCCTAAGTGGTAAGACAGAAACTCTAAGCCTACCTCTATTTATTTGCTTCTTCAATCATGAAGTCAGTATTTTCTTCCCAGCTATGGCCTATAAGAAGCTGTGTATCTGGTCGTGGAAAACTCAGTCTTTTCACTGTGGTGTCCAGGAAGTGGATATGCTTTATTTTGTGTTGATTTTCATCATAAAGCCTTGGTACTGAACTTCAGCTTCTTTGATTCAATAATGATAATACTAATTAATAACAATGATTATAGTTTGTGTTTTTGTTTTGTTTTTCTTTCTTACGTGTGTTTTTTTTTTTTATTTCAGCATATTATTGGGGTACAGATGTTTAGGTTACGTGTGTTGCCCTTGGTTCCCCCTCCCAAGTCCGTGTTGTTTTGTTTTTGTTTGAGTGTGTTTGTTTGTTTTTTGAGAGGGGGTCTTGCTTTGTCTCCCAGGCTAAAGTGCAGTGGTGTCATCATAGCTCACTGTAACATCAAACTTCTGGGCTCAAGTGATCCTCTATCCTTCACCTCCTAAGTAGCTAGGACTACAGGTATGAGCCACCATGCCTGGCCCAATTAGCTTATTTTTAAAGCCTTTTTGGAGCTACATATTTTAAGAAATTAAAGCAATTGACATGGTTTACATTTGAAATGATAGCCTATGGCACATTATATAAGACATTAGATCTGTTGCCTGTGTTGGAATCACCTTGTTTTGGCATATAAAACATTCGTTTTTTTCTTTCTTTGTTAGATTTTAATTTCTTCCTAAAATTTCAGTAATATCTTTGCTGATTTCCAGAAAGTAAATATTAATTGCATAACAAATATACATAAGTATGAAAATCTTAGTAATATTTATAATCTTATCTTTTATACTAAATATTAAAACTTTTGTGTACATTCTTTCAAATAAACACACATTTTTAAAGGAAATTGATATTAAATCTTTTTACCTGGGATATTTTTAAAAATTTCTTTCTACTTTAAAACAAATGTGTATTTGTTATAGAAAATTTGGGAAGAAACTTAAAATGTTTTTAGTCATCAAAAACAACTTAAAGAAAGTAAAACAACCAATTACCAACTGAAAGAATTCATTTGTAACACAATTAATTAATAAATAACTAGAATCAAGAGTATATGAAGAGCTCACTTCCATGCATAACAAAAAGACGAAGCACCCTAATTAAAAATGGATTTTAAAAGTATGAACAAGGATGAAATAGAAGCAGAAATATCACTGGCTAAAAAGTACAAAGAGATGTTTAACCCCCACAGTAATTAGGAAAATGCAAATGAAGATAAAAATATAACTTTACAGCCAATGGATTGAGAAACAACCAATGTTTTGGGAAAATTTGTGATAGACAAAAAATAAAAAGTTTAAACAATATCAAATTTTAGAGATGTGAATCAAAAGGAGTTCTTATACATAGCTGTGCAGGTGAAAACTGGTACAACAACTTTAGAAAGTAATTTGGAATTCTCCAGTAAAGATAAACATTTGCATGCCTCACCAACTAGCAATTTCCCTTCTTGGCATCTACCCAAGAGAAACTCTTTCACATGTGTACCAGGAGATGTGTACAAGAATGTTCTCAGCAATTCAATTGAAAGTAGCAAAAAGTTGGAAATGATTCAAATGTTCATTGCCAAGAAAAGGGATAAACTGTTTTAGTCACAAAATGCACTTTCATGCAGCAGGGAAAATGAATGAACTATGTCTATATATTATCCTGGGTACCCTAGCACCACACTATACTTGGGATGTGCAAACCAGAACGAGGAAAAGGGAACTTAGGAAATAACATAAATAATAAATAAGTAAATAAATAAACTGTAGGCCAGGGATGGACCAGGAATAATAGTATTAACATAAACCAAGGAGCATAATCGATTCATGTTCATGTACACTAGGAATAAATTTTAAAAGATAAATTACTTTATTATATTTTTTATAAAGTAAGAAAATTTAACTCTGCTTCACACGTGGATTTCAAGGTCATATATATATATATATATACACACACATATTATAAAAATATATAACATACATAATGTATGTATAGTAGCCCCTCAGTCAGTATCCACAGGGATTGGTTCCAGGACGCCCAAGAATACCAGAATCTTCAGATGCTCAAGTCCCTTACATAAAATGGCACAGTATTTGCATATAAGCTGCGTGTATCCTCCTGTGTATTTTAAATCATCTCCAGATTATTCATAATACCTAATATGCTATAAATGCTATGTAAGTAGTTGTTACATTATTGATTTTTTTAATTTGTATTGTTTTTTACTGTTATACTGTTACTTTTTGTTGGTTTTTTCCCCACATATTTTCGATACAAGGTTGGCTGAATCTGAGATGCAGATACGGAGATACTGCAGATACGGAGGGCTGGCTATACAATATCCACGTATATACTATATATATAGTGCATTTGTGTACATATACGCACACTATATGTATCTTATACACACTACTTATGTAATTATTTGCTTCTTGTTATTTATTATAGAAAATCGGAATTGCTCTGCAGATTGTTTTCCCTGGTTTTGCGTGGCCAGCCTCTTCTGGGCTCTAACATGACACCGATTCCCTCCTGCTTTCAGCTGCAACCCCCAACACTCCTCCCTTTCTCCTCTGCATTTATTTTCTGACACTGATCAGACCCTTACCCCAACCCCTGCTCACTCCCCATCCCAAGCATGACATCCAAGGCCCTCACGTTCTAGCCCGGCCTCACCTCCCGCTCCGCAGTCCAGTCATCCCAAGCTCCTTGGCCTAAGTGTCTACTCCCCTGTACTTCCTCTTTCCCTATCGAAGTCCTTCTTAAAGTCCCAACTCAACATGTTAGTTAAAACTTTTCCAATCAAAGTCTACTTTTCTTAGAACAGGTGCATCAATGTAACAGACAGAAGTAAAAGAGACAGAGATACACTATAAAGAGCAGAGGAATCCAAGAAACATGGGATTTGGTTGACATATATTCCCCAGTGTGTCACACATACTTTCACTGAAAGTTTTAGTCCTTCCTTCCCCATTTCTTCCTTCCTTTTGCATTCCCACAAATAATTGCTATTAAATTCTCGTTCTCTCTCTCCCTCTTTTATTTGCCTAAGCTGTTTCTATTACCTTTACTAACATTTTCCAAACTGCAAGTAACTAGAAGGCAAGGACTTTACTTGTAGCAGATGCCGTTGGCACCTCAACAGACATCCCTGGATCTTTATACAGCTGGGTGTGTGCCCCACCCCGCTGCCATGGGCATTGCTGCTCTAGGCTCACAGCTGCTGTCTCCCCTAGAGGGCCCTGGGGCAATTGGAACTGCCTTGGAGTTCGTCTCCCACGGAGCAGCCAGTAGCCAAGGACTCGCTGATACGAGGGTATGAAAAAGCCTTAAGTCTCTTGCCTTGAAGCTGGACAACCTGTGGTAAAAATTACACCCCTGAGCTCATCCCAGGGTAAGACTGAGGCTGAATTTGACCTTGCTCCGCATCTATCCTTTCCTCGCTCCTTTACGGAAGTGTCGTGGGAGCACTCCCTCAATAAATCACTTACAGGTGAGTTCCCCGCTCAACCTGACTCTAGGATGCCTGACCTAACACAGTTATTTACTAAAACTTGTATCATCTAAAGTGTTGAGCACAATGGATGGTATATAATAAAATATAGGTACCATTTTGTTGAATTTAATTATGCTAAAGTTTGCTGGAATGATATGGGTACATGTATCTGGGAGAAAGAATTTACTGTTCTTTTTCTAGGATAGATAAATGTATTGAAGAAGGCTCTCAAGTGTTAAAGACAGATCCCATCTCTGAAGAGCTTAAGCTCAAAAGATAACTTATTTATCCATGTAACTGAAAAGTCCAAGAGTTGCCCAAGGAACCAGAGTTAATAATAGTTTCAGGCACAGCTGGATCCAGGGACTCAGATGGTATCATCTTTCCTTTTGTCCTTCCTCTCTACTGGTTTCTGTTTTTCTTTGCATATTGGTCCGTTTTCTTCTATTATAGGTTGTCTCCTTCATTGGTCACAGAAAGGGGCTGTAGACAGCTTCAGATTACTATATTTTTACTTCAAGTGAGCCCAGTGGGAACAAACTCTCTCTTTTGTCAAGTAGCCATATGTAAAATCTCAAAGAATATTCTGTCTAACTCAATGTCCATCTCTGAATGAATCAACATGGCCTGACGACACCTGCAAGCAAGTTCAGGCCGCGTGCACACTGCTACGGCGCAGGCCCGGTCAGGGAAGTCCTGTCTGAAACACTGGAAGACAGTCCTCTCAGCAGTGCTTGTGTCTGCTTGAAGAAAGCAGTAAGGGGTAAGAGACGCATGAGAGCAACATCTACCCGCCATCATACATAATAAGTCTGATTGTTGAAAAACCCATTTTATTGTGTCATTTGCTCACTACTTTTAAAAAATATGTTCTAGATACTTCATGTATGTTGCCTGCCACCATTACTACACTTAAACCCAGGCAAGAGGACTTTTTGCCCAAATCCCCACCCTTCAGAGATCGTGCACTTGGGAATGCTTCCTGGAGATTTTCTGAGTCCTCTTGCAGCAGCTGGGACCAGCTGGGGTTGGCAGGGCCATGTGCCTGGGCAACCAAGCCTGAGGGTAGTTACCAGAATCCCCTTCCCTGAAATTGTCCAAGTCCCCCTCCATTCCTGGTGTC
This sequence comes from Propithecus coquereli, assembly GCF_000956105.1. Taxonomy (NCBI): domain Eukaryota; kingdom Metazoa; phylum Chordata; class Mammalia; order Primates; family Indriidae; genus Propithecus; species Propithecus coquereli. The sequence continues at coordinate 14,940,231 of NW_012137191.1, forward strand.
CTTGTCTCCCTTTCAGAGCACACCCTGACCCTCTGCACACACGTGGTTGATCAGATGCTCTGAGGAGCACTAGAAATCCTATAAGGATTCCCTGGGGTCCTGCAGCCAGCTCCCATCTCAAGGAGAACACTTAGGGCGTGGATTGCTCCCACCTGCTAGCATGGTGTTCCTTCTACAGGATTCCAGCCATCCCCAGAATGGTGCCAACCTACTAGTTTGTGTGACTCTCCCATGTACTGACTGGATAACGAATACATGAGGACCTCTTCTTTATCCATTCTTCTAAGTCTTCATCAATAAATCTGTACTTCCATGGGCCTATTTTTAAACAAAACATTTTGAAACAGATTGTTTGTATAAATAGGAACCCCCACAAAAATAATTTTCCCTGGGCCCTGCACTCCTGAAGGGAGGCCCTGCCTACCACACCCTCGGAACCCTTCTGCTGTGGTTTGAATGTTTGTCTCCTCAAAAATTCACACTGAAATTTCATTTCCATTGTAACAGAGATAGAAACTTTGATTAGACCACGTGGGCTCTACTTTCACCAATGGAGCTGTGCCATTATAAGAGGGCAATTTGTCCTCCTTGTGATCATTCCCTCTCTCTCTCTCTCTCTCTCTCTCTCTCTCTCTCTCTCTCTTTCTTATCCTCTCTTTGCCTCCCTGCCATGTGATGGATGATGTAACAAGTAGGCCCTTGATACTGGACTTCCTACCCTCCAGAACTGTGAGCCAATAAATATCTTTTCATTATAAATAACCCAGTCTCAGGTACTCTGTAACAGCAGCACAGAATGAACCGAGATACCTTCCAAGGAAAATTGCTTCAACCACATCCCTTCCTAAGGGATGCTGTCCTTGTTTTTTTCCTTTATAATAGGGGTCATGTTCAGCACCACACAATCACTCCTCACCCATAATTTGACTGGAAATGTTCACCTGACCCAAAGACAGTGAAATAATAAGTTTATGATTCAGACACTTTGGTAGAAAAACATGCAGCAAACTCTTTGGCACCCTCTCATAAAGGGGATGAGGGTCTTCTATATCTCCTCTCCTTGAATCTGTGATTGCTTATCCAAAAGGATTTAGTGGAAGTGGTGCTGTGTCAGCTTCCAAAGCTAGGCCTGACGAGATCGGCAAACTCTACTTCCTATCTTTTGGAACACCGGTCACCAAGCTGTGGGAAAGCCCAAGTAGCCATGTGGGAAGGAACTGAGGCCCCTGGCCTGTAGCCTTAGTGGAGCTCCCAGCCAACAGCTAATACCACCTTTCTAGGTATATAACTGAGTCTCCTTGGAAGTGGATCCTCCAGCCTTATTTGAACCATCTCAGCTGATACGACATGAAGCAAAGCTGACCCACTGAGTGCCGCCCTAACTGCAGACTCATGAACGCATTTTGGGGTGGTTTATTTACACTGCAGTGGATAACCAGACCTTCTGCTCTCTGAGGCTATACTTCTTGGACATTGTCATGTGGCCTGGTGCAAAAACGCCTCAGAAACAGGGAGCAAAGCATATCCAAAGCATGTTTATGGACTATATTTTGGCCTTTGAAAATCAGTTTGCAACCCATAATCTAAGATCTGTAGTCACAGAGACCTCTATTCTCCCAGGATGCATCGTGGGGAGGGCTTGCCTTGAACCTGTTCGGGACACTCTTCCGACTGAAGCCCCACTGTATTTATGTCCCTTTGCTTCCCTTGGCCACTGAACTTCCCCTCTAAAACAAAATTGATTTGGAACACCAGAAAGCTGATTTACTAGTCCTACACAGCAGCCCTAATGCCAACAAATCAAGTGCCAGATTTACAAATCCTCCAAAATTCACAATAAATGCCAAATAAAAACTTTCAATTTACCAATCTTTATTTGTAGGAAGCATAAATCAGAAACAAGGATAGAATGGCCCTGACATGATTATGATTAAGTTTTGAAATCCTGATTTTTTTTTTTTGCTTTATATTCTCTTTCAAATTTGATCTTCTCTTTATAAGTGGTCTTTGGATTTTAATGACTGTGTAAAAATAATAGTCTTAGTTACGACCTAGAAAAGAGCTTTAGCTGATGGATGCTTCGGTTAGGTATTAAAGCCCATGGTATTTTTAATTTGGAAAATCAAGACCTTTGGGGAGTTATTTCTGGCCAGCGTTTCATTCACCAAAAGAATGTCCTGAACATAGGCCTTGCTTAGCCAGGCAAGACCCTAAACATCCCAGCCCAAAGTTCTAAGTCCTTTACCTTGCTTGGTTTGTTTTCTAGTGGCATCTAATATCTCTCTGGTTTATCATAAGGCGTGACTTTAAGATGTGCTTTTTGGGGAGTGGCAGGGGGAGGGCAGAGAGAATTCTCAATGTTTGGCTCAGGAGGCACTGAGGATCCACACAGGGCAAGCTGAAAACATTAGAGGTGACTGGTGCTCTTTGGCCATTTGCATCTCTGGGTGAGTGATAGGGAAGGGCACATGTCTGGAAATCGTGGATCTGGAGGTTTTAACCTTTCTGTCTGCCTCAGCTCTCCTTCCACCCTTAAAAATGTCTGACACAAGGCTGGGTACAGTGGCTCACTCCTATAATCCCAGTGCTTTGGGAGGCTGAGACAGGAGGATCACTTGAGCGCAGGAGTTCAAGACCAGCCTGAGCAACATAACATGTCCCTGTCTTTACAAAAAAAAAAAAAATTTTAAACTACTTGTGCATGGTGGCATGCACCTGTAGTCCCAGATACTTGGGAGGCTAAGGTGGGAGGATCACTTGAGCCCAGGAATTCAAGGCTGCAGTGAGCTGTGATCACTCCACTACACTCCAGCCTGCCCAACAGACCAAGACCCTATCTCAAAAAACAAAAAAATAATGGGTAACACTACTACATATGGCAATTGCCACAGGCTTGTGGCAGCCTATGATATCAATAAATATTGTTAAAAGGAAAGAAAATGCCAGATAAAAGAGAAATAAGCAACTCAAAGCAGGTCTTCCTCACTCTCTCATCTTAGGAAGCTCACAGTTAAAAGTACATAATCTCAAGGCAAAGGGTCACCAAGAGCAGCTCACCCAGCTCCTCTGCTGCTCTGTGTCTTAGAGCCACTTCCCTGCCACTGTCCATGTCAATGCTGTGTTGGAGCGGCAACAGAGGAGCTTGGGGTGAGGCTGAGAGAAATGAAGGGGTAACGGAAGCATTAGGATTCGGGGGGCATCAGACAGGGGCTTAGGGAGGTGCAACAGGTGAAGAAGGAGGTGTGGTTGGAGCAGTGGCCCCTCCCTCTCCAGGATGGAGATCCCTCCCTTGGGAAGGGGGTTGAGGGGACCCTTCTGCCAAAAAAAAAAAAAAATTATTATAGCAATTTCTTTTCATTACAGAAATGTAGATAAAAAATTTAAAGCCCATAAAATATACTCATAATCTGTCCCACTCAAAGATAATCACTGTATGGACTTCTTATTAAAAGACCACACATACCAATGGGCCATCATACTCCACCTCAAAAGAAAAGTTGCTTTGTCAGTGTCTATTGATTGTGAAAATTCAAAGTGATAAACAGCCGATGTGAATTTAGCATCGATGCACATTTGGAATGTAACAGTGTGTGGCTGTAAGAGACCTATTCAGACTGTAGATGAGGTTTTGGGCACATCTTCTCACCTTGCCACCGCCCTCCTCCTTTTCCCACCCTACACATGGCCAGTTATTCCACTCACACAACCCAGCGCTGTGGCGGGAATACGTGGTGAAATCGCTGATTAAAAATACTTACCATGCATGTACTGTTTTTAAGGCACTGTGTCCAGATGCTGGGCATGTCCTTGTGGGGAAAAAAAAAAAAAATCCAAGCAAACTACCTGTGTTCTTTTATTCTACTAGGGGGAAACTGACTCAGTTGTGAAATGTTTCATATGTGATTTTTGCTAAAAACCAATTTAAAATATTTGCAAATATTTGAACTTTTTAAAGAAATGAATTAGAATGCATACAACTTTATTTCTTTGATAATATGACTCTCACTGCCACTTTCAGTTTGCTGCCTTGGGTGAGAAAGGAGGAGATGGAGTTATGGTTAGCACTTAGGAAATTGTAGATAATAACCCCATGCCTTTCCAAGGTAAAATATCACATATATGAGCATTCTCTGTCACACTCTCTGTTATAACTGACCAGGAAAAAAAAAGCAAGGAGTACTGCTTTGTGAAATTCATCGTAATGGGTGGCTCTGTGGGTAGACACGGTACCCATGGGATGAGTCATGGACCTTCTGTAAATACCTACTGTTGCAGTTCCTGAAAGTAAAATGATCCTCACTGATATGAGAAAGGAGAAAGTGAACAGGTGTGATTATAACAAGTACAGCAACCCTTAGCGGAGGATCCCTCTATGCTGAGTGCTGGGATACAGTGGGAACTTGTGGTTGGGGTAAAGAAGAAAGTGGGCTGAGAAAGCCACAGACACAGTACAATATGTCTAGCTCACAGTTAGATCAACTGTTAAAAGAAGGAACAATAATCAGTTTGCAGAATTTCACCAAGGGGGTGAAAGTGTAGGGTAAGGATGGTCTGGCCAACAAAGGAGGAAATGAGATAGCATCATTCCAGGCAGAAGGAACAGCATGTGCAACAGCACAGAGCCCGGAAAGTCATGACATGCAAAGCATGAAGAATAGAGGTGAGTCTCCAGAACCAACTGCAATGAGAACACAAAGCCACACAGGTAAGCTGGGGCCAGATGGGTACAGCCCAATGTTATGTTGTGTTGGGATTTAATCCTGAGGGCTAGTGTTCCCAAAGAAGAGCACCTACACCCTTGTTGGAGCACCAGGTCATTTTAGAAACATTTTTTTAAATCATTATTTTCTTTTTAAATTTTCCTTCATGTTCAATGGAAAAAATAACACATGGAAATTAAAATTTAATGAAAATTATTGCTTAGGACATGGGTGAGTTTAAAAAAAGAGTAAGTGGATTTAAAGAAAATATTAAAGCATTATAAAGATGGTAAACAATACAGCAAAACAGAGGATAAAATTGGGAGGCAAATCATGAAAGTTGGAGAAACACCCTTCTGGAGTTAGACAGGGGAGCCACAGGGACAAGAGGACCAGATTCATGGGATGTACTTTGCTTTCGAAAGATCACACAAGCATCAGAATGGAGGATGTGCTAAGGCTAGTGGAGGACAAGGTTGGAACTCTGGTTTGGGAGACCACAGAGTAGTCCAAGAAAGAGACCACAAAGACCGAAACCACAGCAGTGACAGTGTCGACAGAGACCAAGGGACAGATTCAAATATGCTTCCCCTGCTTCCTATCAAAGCAGAACACAGCCTGGAGAGCAGGCAGGAAATGAGAAGGAGAGATGGCTTTATCCCAGATTATTATCATTTATGCTTCCTTTCCCAATAACTGGTATTAGAATCATAACATCATGTGATGGTGATGTTTTCTCCTGGTGCCTGGAAGCTGCAACTCTAAGTGCTCACAAACATCTTTGGGGATGGATGAACCAGAGAGTATGAAAATGGACTTTCTGCGTTAGTCATTACAGCATCTGGGCTTAGCTGTCAGCCACTTACAACAGGCCACATGCAAAGAAATGCCTCTTCGAAGTTCATAGTTGGCACCAAATATAAAAAAGAAGAAGCCAATTTATACCAGGTGGGTTAATAGTTCTTTTAATCCTCAATTTTTCCTGCTTGGCATTCATCTTCATTTCCTCTCCTATCACCACCCCGATTTTCCTCTAAAAGCTGCCCTTCCCCCACTTTAAACCTTGCATTTGGATGGGTCGAACCCCACCGCTTGCCTTCCAGTTGAGTACAAATCTCAGGTTTGGCCAATCGGAGCATCCCATGCCCTGGCCAAAGTGACAGGCCCACAAATAGGCATATGGTATAAGCCCAGTCAAAGAAACGCAGCCCAGTATGTTTTCCTGGGACTATTTGATAAAGAAACGTAGAGGGAAATAAAACTCAATGGAAATCAAGCAGGCGGGAAAGAGGAAGAGGGGAAGGGTGAAAACTTACCTAACAGGTGCAACGAACACTGTCTAGGTGACTCAAGCATTACAAGAGTGATACATGTATCCGAAAACATTTGTACCCCCATAATACTTTGAAATAAAAAAGAAAAGAAAAGAAACATTTTCCCTACTGTTCAGATTCAAACCTGAAGTGCAGGAGGGCACCATGACCTGGAGTGAGGATGAACCTCACCCAGAGAGACATGGACCTTTGGGAGACAAAGACTCTATATATCCAATGGCACCAATTGGCCCTGTGGGTACAGTTTCTCTCTCTGGACTTTCTAGTTTTACGACAAGATATCCCCCCATATTTTCCTCTCAGGGCAATTTGAATTGAGTGTCTGTCACCTACAACTACCCAGCTCAGTAAGTCCACCTGAAACTGGGGTGGAACCAAGGAGCAACAGTGGAAAGGAACAGGCACTGCCGGAAAGAGGTGGGCTAGCACCTCAGCTCTCATTTTTAATTCAACTTTGTGAACATCTATCGAGAACTTACCATGTGAAAGCAATTGTTTTAGACGAGGCTGGTGAGGGGAGTGGGTAGGAATATAAAGACCTAAGAAAATGGTCTGAGTCCGTAAAATGATTATAATCCATTCAGGTCAGAGCAAAGTAGTTTCACCTCTGGACTTGACCTCTACCAAAGGGAGCTCGTTGTCACCTTCTCTCTTATTCTGTACATGTGATGCTTTCTCCAATCCAATGAGGAAGTCGACACCACCAGCCAAAAGCTCCCGAATGTCTGAGCAAAATTAGTCCCCAAGAAATTTAAGTATACATTTAAAAAAACCCAAAACTAAAAGGTCACATGCAGACTGAATGATGAACTATAACAGTCTTCCCAATGACTTCCTCTTCCTGCGTCTTCTTCTCTATTGAGTTTGTTCCTCTGCCTATTGTACCTTACATAGATGCATAAAGTTGAGTGTGGCATGAAACATTTGGAGGGAATGAAGAAAAGGCAAGGAGGTAAAAAGAAGGAAAAAGATAGGAGGGAGGGAGAAAGGAAGGAAGAAATGAAGGAAGGAAGGAAGGAAGGGAGGGAGGAAGGGAAGAAGGAAATAAATGTTGGCTGTGTCTTAGAGTTTGTTGGCATGGAAACACTTCTCTGAACATAGACTCTAGTACAAATTGCAATGCTACTATGTATCAATCTTACAAAATAACCACTATGTAGAGATCACAAAGGACTACCAAAGAAATGCAAACTGAAGGGAAGCCTGGGTAAAAAGTTGCACAGACGTACACTGGAAACTCACAGGGAAGTATCCAGGCTGGAAGTTGAAGTCTCTGCAGAGCTGGAGGAGGCTGCTGTTGCCTTTTTCCCCTCCTGCTTAGCCAGCAGAAATCTGATCATTTGAAGATCTTGCCTGCCCTTCTCTTTTGGAATAAGAGATATGTGGCCATTTGTTATTTCTACATGTGTGGAGGACTCTTCTCCCTCCTGCCTCCTGAATGGAACCACTGGGTCTGTAAGCACAGCCAGAATTCAGCATGCAAAATATCAACACCATGGATCCCTTCCTGCTTTTATAGCTGTGCACCTCCTTCTTCCTGCCTTAGGAAACCTTATCTTTAGTCTCCCTTGCCCAGCTGCTGAATTCTCCGTGTGTCTTTTCAAATTTGAAGGACACATATTTATGGCTCTTCCTCTGAAATTAAAATCCAGGATAGGTAATGCACGTGGGGAAAGGAAGCATCCTTCAATCTTGAATGTGCTGCTGAGTGAGTCAGCACGCAGGCTGGTTTGAGGGAAATAGTCAGAAATGTCCATGAAAAACAAAAGCCAGGAAATATTAATAAAATGATGATGCTTGCAATACTTATTAAAATGATGACCACTCCAAGAATCCAACATGGGCAACCCCACACTTGCGGCAGGATGAAGGGGATGTGTGTACATCTGAGTTTTGATAAGCAAAGATATGCAATTGCCATCTCAAATGCTTTTTTTAAGGAGTAGGAATATATATGCTGTAAATTATTATTCAATTCAAATTCCCACCTGCCTTTAGAAAGACCCTTCAGCAAAACTAACATGTGAGCCCAGACAAATTAAGGCATCAGATCCCCATAGATTCTGGCAACCCCTGGGAATAGAGTGCCTTGTCTGTCCTTTATAGGATGTGTCAAAGTGTCACCAAAAAATGTTCTTTCTTTGTTTTCTGTCAGCTACAAAGAAAGAACATCCAATTGGTATGGGGTTTAGGTTTTCATTCAGTGGCCAAAGAATGGAGAAGGGGAAGCTTGTGCTCTAAAGGCAACTTCTCCTTGAGCAAAGGGAGGTGTGGGAGTTTGAAAGAGTTATATACAGGATGGAGGGGGTGAGTGAGCATGTACAGGGTGGAGCTTCAATGCACAGATGCAGTTCACGTACATGCAGCTTCGTACATCTCATGTACAGAAAATGGTGATGATTCTCACCCGGGGGAGTGAATTTTAGTATTACAATGGTATGTTGATGTTTTAAAGGTAACTGGAGGTTGCCTGCTCTTGTCTGCAATGACTTTGTGCAGGTCTGGACTTCCTCTGACATCCAGCAGGGGGGTCATGTGAGTATTTGTAGCATTCAGGCCATCTGACATCCTTGAGTAGCTGTGCCTCTAAAGAGACTAAAGAAAAATTGTTAAAAGAATGAAAGAAAAGAAAAGGGGAAAAAAATGTTAAAATTTAACATTTGCTTTGTCTGGGCCATCTTGGTAGCAAAAGGACAGCTATGCAGTCCTGAGGGGCTGGGAAAGTGATCATTTCAGGAGGGAGGCAAAGGCATGGGGCGGGGACAACACAGGATCTGTTTGGGACAAGGTGATTGATCCAGGAGCTGCGTCAGGAGTGTGAGGTAGGGAGAATGTCAGAGAAAACCAAAGAGCTAGTCTGGCGGCAGGAAAGATGATTTTAGGGAATTTGAACATTATTCATAGGCAATAAGGTGCCATGGAAGGTTTTTGGGCAATGCTTTTTGAAAAGTCACTTTTGAGACTTAATCTTAGCATAAAACCCAGAGCAAGCACTTCAGGAAATTAATCTTTCTATGATCATCTGTTCTAAACCTTTATGGGATGTTTGTGAATCTGGGCATGGCAGAAGCACCACAGCACCCTCATTTGTCTCTGGGCACTGCACTGCATTAGGCTGGGCAGGAGACGGGGTGGGGGGGGCGCCTTCTGTTTTAGACCCACCATTGGAAGCAACCACAGCCGGGCCTTGCAGGCCACACAGTCTAAATGGAACCACTCTGGGGAGAGTTGTCAGCTCATCACACCAGAAGCAGAGGCAACCATTTACAGAGAAATCATCCCTTCCTTCTTTGCACAGCCCAGACAAGAGTTAGGTCAATCAATAATACCATGAAAAATTTAGATTAAAGGAAACATGAAAAATGGCCTGCTTTTTGGTGCTTGTAGCATAACAACAGGCTACAACATTGCTTAGGAACAGATTCTAGCTTTTGTAGCCTCCCTCACTCTCAGGCTCAGGACCCTGATCAACTCCCAAGCCCTTGGCATCTTCAACAGCATTGAACTCCATCTTCAGCTCACTAAGGGTACCTGCTGCAGTGATCTGGCTTCAATACCCTAACACAGTGCTCCTGTGTCCTCCCCTCTCCAGCTGAGGCTCCTCTGTCTGCAGTTCCAAAGCTCCCTCCCTGACCCTCGGTAATATGTGCCTCACCCCAACTATCCTCATCCACCACTGACGACGCTTTTCAGCTTCATCCGTCTTCAGCCACCCTCATCTACCCTCCACCACCCGCATTGGTCCTCCACTCTCCTCTTCCGACCTTATCTCTCCTAACAATCCTCATCCCTACCTGACTACCCTTGCCTTTTTTGTGACTCTTTAGCTTGCATCACCACCATCGTAGCTGCCCCCTCGACATAGCAAACAAGGATGATAAGAATGATGCCCTCTCCAGCACACGGCACATTTTCCACTTGACAAAATATCTCTGGAATGAAGGATTTATATAGTAATCATAATCCTTTATGTTTACTGGCAACTTACATCCTCTACAGCATTTTACATCTTTGTTATCTAGTCCTCATAAGAATCCCGTAAAGAATGTGAGATTTTCCCCAGATGAAGAAATTTCACAGATTGGGAAGGTGAGGTTACAAGTACAGGAATAAGGCCCAGGGACATCTACTATTCCCACTCACAACAGTGGGTGCCGTTTAGTGTCACGCTGCAGTATGTCCACGAGAGGAACTTTACGCACATGGTGCATCATCCTCGTAGTCCCACAAGGAAGGTGTGTTACAAATGAAGACTCTGGAGCTCAGGGGACCCCAGTGACCTCCCCAAAGCCACTGAGCCAGCAAATGGCAGAGTAGGGACCAAGAACTAAGGTCCTCTAACTCTGAGTCTTTCTTTGGTATCGGAAATAAAATCATTCATACTCTGATGTTATTAAAGTCATGTGCATTTCTTTTTCATGAACATGTCCATTTTTAAAAGGGAGAAAAATTCCCTTTCAAGGTCAAGAAAATATTTCTAGTTGGAAGAATTGTCTGAAAAATTGTACCAGAATGATTAAAGTTTTCACGGTCCCTCAAGTTATACTTTGTACTTCTAAGTCATTCCTGTTTCTAACACCAAAAAAGAAAATAGGTCAGATATTGAAGTTATCCTCCTTCTAGTACATTCCCCTCTGTTCTGTGCCTCTTTCTACTGCAGAGCACATTTGGCTCCCTTGAGTTAAGGCTCAGGACACGTGAGACACTGTTATGCAAATCACAGAGGGAAAGAGCAAGCCTGAGAAAAGGCAGAATCTTCTCAGGTGGAGGTTTTTGAATTACTGAGCTTTAAGGTAAATAGAAAGATTAAGCAGTGACCCAGTTTGACCTCACATGCAGATGGAAGACTCTTAAGAAATTGTGTCATGAAGAAAAAGTAGGAAGGAAAGGTAACAAGTGTTGACTGAGAGCAGAATTACACAGTGGATAGGACCCCCGTTCCAGCCCTAGACTGCCTGCGTTCAATTCCCAGCCCCACTTCCTGACTGCCTCAGTTTCTTCCTCTCTAAAAAGGGAACAATAATGAAAATATTACCCACCTTAAATGGGCAGGGGGGCGCTGAAGAGTTGGTGTGCACAGCCTGTGTCACGCAGGCCCTGGCACGCGTATTAAATGCCGCGTGGATGACGGAGAGCCATCGGTAGTGAGCACCGTTCCTGGGTGCGCTTGGAACACTTCCTAGGCTGGGTGAGTTTGGCTGCTTTGCCTATAAGATGCAGAGCCTCATTCAGGTTGCAGCAAGAAAGAGGAGTTTCCCTCAAAATGTACAAAAAATGAAGAAGAACAAGGAACGGGTGCTCAGTCAGACCACAGGGACACCGGAATGTTGTTCAGCACATGGGAGACACTGTCCTGAGACATCATCAGGTGACAGTTCGTGACTGAATGGATAATGCACTGTCCCCAGTCTATGCGCCACTGTTAGGGCAATGAACTGATGCCATCTAATTACAGTTACTTCACATTGTCTTACACAGCCCGGTGAGGTGGGTATTATTAAGCCCCATTTTTCAAAATGCATCCATCTAGGCATGGTTTGGTCCGGAATGATATTAACTCACACACTCTAGACGTAAGGCCTAAGGTCAGGCATTTTGTTGAATTTAAACTTGAGAAAAGTTAGAACACTCTAAAGGATTCTAATTCTGATTGTGTTTTCATCTCACTAATCCTTAAACATGCAAAGTTATAAATACTTTGTAGAAAGGTTTATGGCATTTTACCACGTGTTCTTGATTTTATTATCACCTTCCCTAATGAAGGATAAACACATATTTATTTCAGAAAGGAAGACGAGATTTAGGAAAAAAGAGAAGGAGTGGAAAAAGCAATCTACAGCTGAGATTTCCCAAATTAGGTGCACATCGAAATCACCTGGGAGCTTGTTTTAAAAACAGCTCTACTGAGGTGTTGTTGACGTACCATAAAATTCACTCGTTTAAGTGTACAATTCAATAATTTTTAGTAAATTTATATAATTGTGCACCTATTACCACAATCCAGTTGTAATATTTCTGTTACCCCAAAATACTCCCTCATGCCTGGAAAGTTTTTAATTTTGATTTTGGTCTTAAATCACTTTATTCTCAAATTACAAAGAAAACCAATATTAAGTCTGGTGTTTTTCCCATACTTTTATGCATACATTTATGCCCTTACATATTGTCTTAGTCCATTCAGGCTACTATAAGAAAAATATCACAGACTGGGTGGCACATAGACAACAAATATTTGTTTCTCACAGTTCTGGAGGATGGAAAGTCCAAGATCGGGGTGCTGGCAGATTCACTGTATTGTGAGGGTCGGTTCCTCACTCATGGTGCCTTCTCGCTGCATCCTCCTCGTGTGATAGAAGGGACAAGGGAGCTCTCTGGAGTTTTTTGTTATAAAGACACTAATCTCCATCAGAGGGCTCAGCCCTTGCAACTTCACCACCTCCCAAGCACCCCGCCTCCCAATACCGTCACCTTTGGGGTTAGGATTTCAACATGAATTTGAGGAGGACATTTAGAACATTGCACACACACGAGGAAATACTAGTTACTCATGTGTCAGATTTTTTTTGTTTTAAAATAAGTGGAACAATAGCATATATTCTCCTTTATGAGCTTTTTCTTTTAAAAATGTGTCTCAGAGATATTTTCATGTTGGTTCACTTTTCTCATTCTCTTGTAATGTCTCCCTAGAATTCCAGAGTGTAAACATAGCATCATTCATTTGGACACCCTTCCCTTTTTTGATGAAAATATAAATCGTTTTCATTTTTTGTTATTTTTATGTTAAATAATTTGACAATAACATTTACGTACTACATCCATATGCATCTGTGTATTATTCCTGGAGGACAGACCCCTAGAGGCGCAACTCCAGATGGGAACTTTTCTAAACCCATGTATCCTAACATTCTTTCTCTCCTTCCTCCATTCAGCAGGAGTTTAATTTATTGGGTTTGGGTGAAGCCCAGAACCCTGTATTTTTACCAAGCACCTGTCCTAGAGATTCAGATATAGCTAGAGTGGCACGATCTACAGACTGTCGTTGCAGAGTCATTGTTTTAAGACAAATATCAGTGACTTTGTACTCAGAGAATTGTAGGTTCAAATCTCAGCTCTGTCACTGCAAGTGGTACAGCCTTGGCCCCATTCATTCCTGCTTATGCCCACCCAGCCATTCAGTTATTCACCATTTAGTAAATAAGCATTGAGCATCTTTTATGTGCTGAGCATAATTCTCAGTCAGCAGGTGAAACAGACACAAAAACAAATGAAATAAATACAATAAAATGTCATAGATTCTATAAAGGGGAGGCTAGTCCATTATATGTTTAGTAGAGGAGGATGACAAAGTAGATCTGGAAAGATTGTAGAAGAAGGAAATCTAAGGGCGAGCCTTGAACTAAGGGTAGGTTCCTGCCAAGTGACCAAAGACAAGGCAGAGGAAACAGTGAGAGCAATGGCCTGGATGTAGCATGCATTGTTGAGTTTTATGGTACAGGTGCAAGGTGCAGCAAGGAGGCTGGGGATAGAGACAGGATTCTGGCAGGCTTTGTAAGGTATAGTGGGGTCATCTTAAAGGGTTGTAATCTAAGGTATACCATGGAAGACGTGCATTTTAGCACAACTTTTCTAGCAGGGTATGAAGAAAGAAACAAAGGCCTTTGGGCAGAGAGACCCCAAGTCATAGAGCCAATTGACATGGGGCCTTGTCTCCTAGGCCACCACTCTTTACATAGTTCACCTTAGACACTAGAGTGAGAATCCATTAAAAAGCTAGGTAGGGCTCTTGACCATTGTTGACTTGTCTAGTTCTTAAACTGATTGTTCTTTGCCTTCCTTTAATTCAGCACTAAGCCTAGCATTGAATGGTCATTGAGCAACTGAGCTATGACAACTGTAAAATCAGAGTTCAAAGGCAGGTGCAATGATTAATTTTATGTGTCAACTTGGCTGGGCCACAGTGTCCAGACATTTGGTCGAACATTATTCTGGATGTTTCTGTGAAGGTGCTTTTGAATAAGATTAACGTTTAAATCAGTGGACTTTGAATAAAGCAGGTTGCCCTCCTTAACGTGGGTGGGCCTCATCCAATCAGTTGAAGTCTGTTTAGACCAAAAGACTGACCTCCTCCAAGTTGGAAGGAATTCTGCAAGCAGACTGCCTTTGGACTTGAACTGCAACATCAGCTCGTCCTGGGTCTCCAACATTCTGGGTCACCCTGCAGATTTGAATTTACCAGCCTCCATAATCCTTGAGCCAATTCCTTAAAATAAATCTCTCTACTAATGTGCTCAGCTTATTGGTTCTGTTTCTCCGGAGAACCCCGACTAACCCACCAGGGAAGATAGTATGAGTCCTTAGCTGTTCTCTCTGGGACTAGAAGTATTCCCAAGACCCTGACGGAAATGCTCGTCACTGCAGGAAGAACATTGAGAGCAGGGATTTTCCCATGATGCTCTGGGGACCTTCAGGTTCCCCTGGAAGCCAATTTAGAAGAGGAATGGGGAAAAGTTACAGAGCAGATTCCATCCTGGCCTGGACAATCTGGAGATATAATGCATCTTTCTGCAAATGTCTCCATTACAGCATTTATTTATAAAAAGCTTTTCTGAACTCCTTTCATTCTTTCTTGCTCCAAGACCTTATACCGGCCTGACCCTGCCCAGATGCTGCTTTGCCTGGTTTTTCTTTTTATGCTTTGGTTTTTGTTCAGTTTGGTTTTCTTATCTTTTCTTCAGTTATTTACATAAGTCATTCAAATCTCAGAAGGCAGGGTCCATATATTGCAAATTCTTCATAATTTCCCCATAATCTTACTGATACTTTGTTTTTATAGTACTTTACAATCTATAAAATAGTGCTGGATTTAATTAATCTCTTAGCCTCAGTTACGAAATCCATAAATTAAGGATAATATTATAATTGGGAATAGTACTATAGTATCTCATAGAATGTTATGAGGATTAAATGAGAATATGCATGTCAAGTGCTTAGCAGCATACCTGGCATTTAATAAATGCTAGATCTTTTCCCTAGGAGATTGTAAGTTTCATGATTATTTCAATGAGCCTCCAAAGTGGACAGGAAATGATCAGTTAACCCTGTTTTATAAATGAATAAGATGAAGCTCAGAGGTAAAGTGCCTACTAGGGGACACACAGCCAATGAATAGAAAAGCCAGAACTTGAGTTTAGAACTCTGACTTCAACGTCATTCCTATGCACACTCGGTTTCTCAGGCACATCACAGACACTGAAAGAATACATACACACATAAAAATTTATGCAGATCAATGAATAAAAATTCTACATTGCAGCAGTTTATAGATCATGTCAGATGAATAATAAGTGTTGAATAATACTCAACAAAGGGATCACCTCAATCAACAGTTCTTAGTCTTGCTAAATTTCTCTGTAAAATCTTCAGCAGATCATCAATTCCTCAAATGCCCCAGCAATTTGAATGTGGTCACTTCAGCTCTCAGAGTCACTTCTGCTCCAGAAAGCACGAAACTGCACCTCTTCATCTATGAAACAGCTAGTGTCCTATTTTCCCCGCCTCTAGCCTCCATGGCCAGGATTCAATGCTCCATCCTTCTCTTCACCATTTTTTTCTAGCATCAAAGTTATCTTCCTGAAACCCAAATCTTATCATAATCCTCCCCTGCGTATCAGCAAACTAAATCCCCTCTCAACAACAGCTCTGGGATCAGGTCCAACTGCCCTCACAAGAACTACAGGCCATTCTTCATTTATTCAATCAACAAATATTTATTGAGCCCTACTATGTGTTGGACAGAGTTCTGTGTGCTGGGGAAATCAAAGTTCCCGCTTTCATGAAGTTTACATTCCAGGAGGGAAGATGGATTAACAAGCAAATAAATGTAAATAAACCAGCGATTGTCACAGTACAATCTTACCCTACCTTCCCCTCCTGCCACTTCTGCCCACACGCTGCACACTTGCACCCCGTTTCTTTACAGCTCCCGCTACCTCATGTTCTTTCCTGCCTTTGAGCCTATGTCCTTGCGGACTCCTCTGTCTAGAAAGTCCTCGACTCTCCTCTACTTTGCAAAACATTTATCTTTTAAGACACAGTTCACACCACCGGCTATGTGACGCTTTTGCTCCTTAACTCCATGTACGTATGTTCTTGTACATGCCTCTTTACGTGTGAAATTTCTGTTAGGGTCATCCTTTTATTTTTTTGTCTTTTTTTTTAATATACAGAGTGACTAAAAAGGAGGTGCAGTAGATTGACTACAAAAAATGTCCCTGTTTTTTTCCTATCTTTTTACCCCCCATGATTTTAGATGTCAGCTTGACTGGATTGCAGGATACCCAGGTAGCTGGTAAAGTGTTATTTCTGGGTATGTCTGTGAGGATGTTTCTGGAAGAGACTGGCATTTGCGACAGTGGACCGAGTAGAAAAGATCCACCCTGACCCAATGTGGCTGGGCACCAGCCAATCAGCTGGGGACCTAGGAACAAAAAGGCAGAGGAAAGAAGGAAAATTATCTGTCCCTATTCTGGAGCTGGGACATCCTTCTTCTCCTGCCCTTGGACACGAGACCTCCAGGTTCTGTGGCCTTTGCACTCTGGGACTTGCACCAGCAGCCCTCCAGATGCTCAGGCCTCTGGCCTTGACTGAGAGTTGCACCGTCAGCTCCCCTTGTTTTGAGGTCTTTGGCCTTGGACTGAGCCACACTACCCGCTTCCTGGGTTCTCCAACGTTGGGCTTCTCAGCTTCCATAATCATGTGAGCCAAGTCCCCTAATAAATACCCTTCATATGTCTAATCATCTATATATTCTATTGGCTCTGTTTCGCTGAGAACCCTGACTAATACACCCCCTATTCCAATGTTTGCAATACGACTTAGCAGCCCCTTCTCATCAAGAGGTAGAGTCTATTTCCCTACACCTTGAGTCTGGGCTAGCGTTATATTGGCTTTGGTCAGTAGAATGTGGCAGAAGAGTTGGGGTTCTTGCTGACTCCTGCTCTCTTGGACCCCTGTATCCACCGTGAGAATGAGCATGGGCTAGCTGGCTGGTGGGTGAGAGAATGGAACAGGGTTAAAGGTAGTCCAGCAGCCCTCGCAAGGCAAGGGCCCAAGGCAGAATTAGCAAAGCCAGTCAGCTAAGCCCCTCCGTGAGCAGAATTAAATGTTTATTGCTCTGTGCCCTGAAGGTTAGTGATGATCTCTTACACAGCATTATTGTAGCCCTAGAACACTGATGCAAATGCCATATGGAATCATCAAATTTTATTACTCTTTATATCTGCCACATCATTGGCATTATTCTACTCATTGATCTACTTATTCACTTATTCATTTATTTCTCGTTCAAGCAGGTTTGTCTACTGTGTACCTGACGCTCTTATAAGCTTAAAGATTGGTACGATATATTTTGTGCCTCATCCATAAATGTCAATGAGACAATTGACATGTTTCTTTTCTCCTCGAACAACTCTAGAGAGAGAACTTCCCTAACTGCTCTGTAGAGCTAATTCCTCTGTTTAATCTCCCCGTGGTTAAGAAGTTCTTCCTTTTGTCCAGCCTCAAACTCCAGCTTTAGCTTCAGTCTTCTTGCTCAGCTGCCCATGAACCTGGGGAATAAAGCATAGCATTCGCCTCATAAAAACCCTTCATAAATTTAAATTCAGTCATTAAGTCAAGGAAACAGTTAAGCCACTTTACATGTGCCGAAGATTTTATTTTGGGATATCTCTGTGGGAAGGAATGTTTGGGATTAATTGAGCTTTCTGGGTATCTGCACATGAGCACTGGAGTTTTATATATAGAACCAGAACACCTGATCACAGCACCTGCAAAGAGAAATTACTCATTTAACCTCCCGAACTCCAATCAGAGAGAGGAGGGTGTTGCAGCTCTGATGGAGGGCCCTGTGGCAGGGGGTCAGGTCCCATGGTTAGGGTGCAGCGGGGATGTTCTGAAGATCCCATCTTGGTACTCGTCTTTCCCTGCAGCCCCCCTCCTTTTCCCCACGGTCACTCATATTCTCCTTAAAACCCACTCTCAGGCCGGGTTCTGAATCATTCACCAATGTATATGCCTCTCTCTGTCTGATTGCTCCACATTACCATCTGCTACAGTATTTTAAGGGGTTGCTTTAACAGAAATTTTTAAATACTGGGAAAGAAAATCTATTTATCTTTTTCATTCTTTATGCCATCATAGAGGGTTTTTTTTTTGTTTTTCCTTTGTTTTTTTTTTAGACAGAGTCTGGCTCTGTTGCCCTGGCTAGAGTGCCGTGGCATCAGCCTAGCTCACAGCAACCTCCAACTCCTGGGCTCAAGCGATCCTCCTGCCTCAGCCTCCTGAGTAGCTGGGACTACGAGAGTGTGCCACCACACTCGGCTAATTTCCTTTTTATTATTTTTTGTAGAGATGGGGTCTCACTTTGTTGCCCAGGCTGGTCTCCAACTCCTGGCCTCATGCAGTCCTCCTGCCTTGGCCTCCCAAAGTGCTGGCATTTCAGGCATGAGCCACCATGCCCAGTCTTTCTGTAACTTTTAAAACAGAATGAACTTTATTCAAGCCCATGTTCTAAACTCACATTATCAGAGAGGACTTCCCTGACCATTCCATATAAACTCACACACATGACTTCCCATTCTTGGTCCCCTTTCATTCCTCTATGTTTCTTCATAGTTCTCAGCATCAGCTGGCCTTTCTGTATTTACGTACATTTACTTTTTAAACTGTTTTCCCTCAGCAGAGATGGGAATTTGTTTTGTTTTGGTTTTTTGTCTAAATTTTTTTCATTTTTTATTAAAACACAATTTACATACAGTAAAATCTACCTTTTTAGTGTAGAGTTCTATGAGTTTTGACAAATATATCCAACCATGTAACCACACTACAATCAAGATATAGGACAATTTCATCATCTGAAAAAATTCCCCATGGCCCTTTGTAGCCAGCCCTTCCTCCCACCCCATTCCCTGGGAGCTAACGATCTATTCCACATATCTAGCTCACCTTCTCTACGACGTCATAAAAATGGAACCACATATTATGTAGCCATTATGGCTTCTTTCGCTTATCATAATACATTTGAGATTCATCCCTGCTGTTGCATGTATCCGTCATTTTCTTCCTTTTTTAATGTTAAGAAGTATGCCACTGCATAAATCATGCCACAGTCATTTATAAGTTTAAAGACATTTGAGTTCTTTTCAGTTTTTGGCTATTGCAAACAAAACCATTCTAAATATTTGCATATGTGTTGTTTTGTAAACATAAACTTTCATTTCTAGGGTAAATACCTAGGAACAAGATTGCTAATTCATAGAGCAAGTGCATGTTCAATTTCATAAGAAAGCGCCAAGCTGTTTTCCAACATTGCTATACTATTTTGCATTCTCACCAGCAGTATTTGAGAGTTCCAGTTATTCTAAGAGCCTTGCCAGCACTTGGTATTATTAGTTGACAGTTGTCAATTTTTTTTGTTTGTTTGCTTTGTTTGCCATTCCAGTAGGCAAATGATGGTATCTTGTTGCAGTTTTAACTCCCATTTTTGCCAATGACACATTATGCTAAGCATCTTTTTATGTGTTTATTTGCCATCCATTTATGTCCTTTACTGAGGTATCTATTTAAATTCCTTGCCAATTTTTATTTGGGGAGTTTATTTCTTTATAATATTATTCTGAATTTTGAGAGTTCTTTATATATTCTGGATACAAGTCTTTAACAGATATATGATTTATAAATATTTCATTCCGGTCTGTGTTTTGTCTTTTACTCTCTTGATGGTGTCTATTGAAGAGAAGATGTTCTTAATTTTGATGAAATCTCATTTATCAATTTTGTATCTAATAAATCTTTGCCTATCCCAAAGTTACAAAGATTCTGTATCATGTTTTCTTCTAAAATTTTTGTATATTTAGGATTTAATTTTAAGAGTATGATCCACTTTGGATTAATTTTTACATATGGTACAAGCAAGATAAGGGTTGGAGTTCATGGCATGGATTGACAATCATTCCAGAACCAATTCTTGAGAGGAATGGGAATTTGTTTCCATTTATGCTCTATTGGGTAGGGCTGTGGCATGTGGCAGGCATCCAAGAAATATTTGAAAAATGAATGAATCTCATTAATTTGTTTTTAAATATTACTTAACTCTTCAATTCATCTAGAAATTGTTTGGTATACTGTGAGAACTATGAATTCAAAGGGACTTATTTGCCAAATTATTTCTGTTATGCCAGCTTTATGTATTAATTTAGACCAAATATTCTTCTTTGAGACATAAATTATTTAATCTAATTATTTCATTCATCACATATTTTATTTACTAAACTCTGAACCAGGTACTGAGTTAGACACTAAGACAGGAATTCTTTTGTCAGTTTGGTGAAGCCTGTGGATTTCTTTCTCAGAATAATGTATTTAAATGCATAAAATAAATATACAGGATTACAAAGGAAACAGATTATATTGAAATCATTTTCAAAATACTTTTAAAAAATTGTGACAGAGCAATATACGTGTTTCTTTACCTAAACATCATAACACAATCTAGCAGCAAGTCTGATGACTACCATAGTGTCAGAGCAGTGATGAGCTTAAGATATTTTAAAATGTCTGCAACAAGCTGTCATGTGATATAAAAACATCTAGGATTTCTATGGGTGGCAAAGTCACAGGTCTTGCTGACTCTATTGTGGCTCGTTGTCTATATTCATGATTGAAGGACATGCTGAATTCCTGTTAAAGAGGATAGTGAAAATAAAGTCATATTCTTTTTTCTATTCAAATTACCAGCCCCATGAATTCCATCTCCATTGAAGAACTCTTGAGCTGGAGAGTTGCACAGATGAATAAAATGTCGTCCTGCTTCCCAAGAAATTACATTACAGTGAGAGACAAAAGAAACACGAGTATGAGAGTCTATAACTGCAGTCCCTAACCACTGGGTCTTGGACCAGTACTGGTCAGTGGCCTGTTAGGAACTGGGCCACACAGAGGAGGTGAGTGGTGGGCGGGAGAACAAAGCTTCATCCATATTTACAGCCACTCCCCATCGCTCACATCACCGCCTGAGCTCCGCCTCCTGTCAGATCCACGGCAGCATTAGATTCTGCATTCTGGTGAGTTGTATAATTATTTCATTATATATTACAATATAATAATAATAAAGTGCACAATAAATATAATGCACTTGAATCATCCTGAAACCACCCCTCCAGCCCCAGTCCGTGGAAAAACTGTCTTCATGAAACCAGTCCCTGGTGCCAAAAAGATTGGGGACTGCTGGTCTACAAGATGCCAGATTTTGTTGAATGGGCTGAAACAGTATGGCAAAGAGTTTACAAAGAAGGAAATAATTTGAGTCAGCCCCAGAGGAATATATTAAGTTCTGTGGTCACATAGGAAAGAACAGTTATATATGAGTAATAGGGGTGGAAGGGAGGTGAAGAGAGAAAAAGATGACCTCAGTGACCTGTGTAATCTCTTTCCCCAACTGTACCACTGAAGAGTCAGAAGTAGCTGTGTTTTTAAAATCTTGGACATTGCTAAAAATGAAAAAATTTGAAAAAGTAGAGACTGCTGTCTCGGGTGGATGGTGGACATGACAAATAAGTTCTTTTCTGTGCCACAGAAAAGTCTTCTCTTCCTGAAGGATAGAATTATACTCTGGAGTTGTGGGCTGAAATCTAGCCCCATTAATGGGATCTAGGCTAGTGAGAAAGAAAAAGTAGTATAGCAGGAAAAATAGGGACTTGGTATCATCAGATCGACCTGAGCCTGAGCTGGCCGTTTACCCACGTGTTAGGGGGCAGTGATGTCATCTGATGTAATCACTCTTAGCTAAGGAAGATTTTTATCCTTCTGCATTAATTTTCAGAGAGGAGAGGGCAGTGAAGGCCTGGGGTGAGGATATTATTACGACTTCAATTTTTGAGAAAATAATCCACCCGTGAAGGAGTGACTTGACGCATCAGTCGTGTCCTCCTCAGGAAACTGGGTGTGTGTAGTTCTGTTTCTCTGTGGCTCCCTCTCCCCCTTTGGGATAAGGGATAAACCTGTCCCACACACACACATTCTCCTTCCTCCATGTGATAAGCAATCTGCTGGCCTTGGCCCTGGAATCAAGGGAGTGAAGGGGGAGATCTGCAGTTGTTTATGCTCTCTCTGGTGTGTGCGTGCATGTTGTGCGTGTGTGTGCGTGTGTGTGTGTGTGTGTGTGTGTGTGTGAGTGTGTATCAGCCAAAGTGTATCCAGGGTACAGAAATTGCACCAGTTATCTGAAAAGAGAATTTAATAGGAAGAATTGTTAAGTAAGTATGAAGTTGTTACCTAGGTAACTGAAAGGATAAAACAGAACTCAGGAGTATTGCAGAGGTAGTAACTGCAAGAAGCAACTACCACCCCTAGGGCTGGGGGAACAGGAAGAAAAGCCTGGATTATAACTTAGAATTTGGAGGACAGCCCGTGAGGAAGGGGGTGCTGCTGGGGTGGGCGTGCTACTGTGGTGGGAGCAGGGGGACTGTGATGGAGGGTTCCACGAATGTTAAAAAAGCGCTGCAAACTAGATTCAGCTGCTTCTACAGGAAGAAACCGGCACTGCCAGGGTAACAGAGCAAGCCTGGGTAATGCTCACAGGCACAAGAAGTAGACAGGAAGCCAAGTTTCCTCCTTTCTCTCTGGCATCCCACTCTCTCTCTGGTGCCCCTGTTGGCAGATCCTAACAGGGAGACACTGACAAAGCCAAAATGCAGTCCCAGCTCTGGCATCTCAGAGCTGAGTAGAAAAGGGATTTTAAGCCAAGAAACAATAGCATAATAATTGGCACAAGGAGTGTGTGTGTCCATCCGTGTGGCGGTGGTGGGCAGTGTGTGCATGAAACAGGAGCGGGAGGAAGAAAGTTCACCTCCACTTCGATTCCAACTTTGCCAATATTAAGGCATTTGATTCTTATGTGACTACTGTGTTTATTTTTCAATTGGTTAAAAACACAAAAGGCAGAATAGTGTAGTTCATTACTCCCGTCACAAACCCCAAGAGACTTCTTAGTTGGGAACTGTTTGCTATGAGAATAATATTTAAAAACATAAGTATTTAGGTCATTAAATATGAAAGGTCCGATTTCAAATCGAAAGTGTAGTTTAGTATATCTCAAACAAGAAGCAGTACAATTAACCAAAGTATGCGTCTAAATTATCTACACAGTTTTTCCATCTTAACAGTTGCTTGTTTATGCCAGCAGCAAAGAAGCCTAGAGAGTGAATGGCGATGAAATTACAAAAGGTGTTTTCCACAGCTTGTTGAGAATTGAATATTTTTCATTGCAAGAAGTGGTCCAAAGCCTGGAAGAAGCGGTAGTCAGTTGGTGCAAAGTCTGGTGAATATGGTGAATGACAGAGTTTCCAAGTCCAGCTGCTGTAGTTTGAGCAGCGTTGTTTTTGTAACATGTGATCTTACAAGAGGATTGGCCTGTCTCTATTGACGAATCTCGGCTGCTTAATCACAAGCATCATCATCGTTTGGTCCAGTTGGTTGCAGTAGACATCCACTGTCATTGATTGACCAGGATTCATGAAGCTGTAGTGGATAATATCAGCACTGGATGACCAGATACCATTAGTTTTTTCTGATGAATATTCAGTTTTGGACTGTATTTCGGCACTTCATCTTTATCCAACCATTATGCCGAACACCTGTGATTGTCAAAAAGAGTCCATTTTTCATCACACGTAACAATACAGTGTAGAAATGGCTCACCTTTATGTCGTGACAGCAAAGAAAGACAAGCTTCAAGACAATTTCTCTTCTGACGCTCGTTTAATTCATGCGGAACCCATCTATCCAGCTTCTTTACCTTGCCCATTTGTTTTAAATGGTCCAATATTGTTGGAATAGTAACGTCAAACCTTGCTGCTAATTCTAGAGTGGATTGAGATGGATTCCCTTCCACTAGAGCTTTCAGCTCATCATTATCCACCTTGGTCTCAGGTTGCCCACATGGCTTATTTTCAAGATTAAAATCACCAGAATGGAACTTCTCAAACCATCAACGTACTGTGCGTTCATTAGCCACACCCTTCCCAAACACGTTGTTGATATTTCAAGCTATCTGTGCTACATTGGTTCCACGACGGAACTCATATTAAAAAATAATACGAATTTTTGACTTATCCATGATTTCACCAAAATTGCTCAAAAACAAACTTTGAAAGATAATCACAAGCCAAACCATGCATTTGAAAGAATGAGGATGTATCTTCATAATAAAAATAAAACAAGAAGTGTCAAAGTGAAATATCAGAGATAATCAACTGTCAAACTTAGTACTTAAGGAAATTGGATATTTTATACTTAATAACTTAATACAATGCCTGATACAGTTCCTTGCACAAAGTAGAAAATCAACAAATACAAGATCTCTTCCTCTTTTCACCCCTCATCCCTTGTACAACTGATAGAACAGATAGAGAAAGAAATTTCTCCAAATAAAATAATTATATATATATTAATAAAAATGAAATAGTTGATAGAGAGTGAATGTTTACAAAAGGTTTTCGCATCTATTTATTTCGTTTAATTCTCTCAATAACCTTACAGGCAAAATATTTATTCCCATTTTACAGACAAGAAATCTACAGCTCAGAAAAGTTGGTAAACTGGCCCAAGGTCAAACTGAACTAAGGTCAAGCAGCCGAAATATATACTTAACTCCACACCAGTGTTTCTGAAGTGTGATCCTTTCACCACTTGACTCAGAAATACCTCTGATATCTGTTAATATGCATATTTCTGAATTTTTCCCTAAGTCTATGGATTTAGAATCTTTGGAATTCTCCAGGACTTTGTATTTTTCACAAGCTCCCCAGAGAATTGTCTTGCACAATGAAGTTGGAGACTCATTGTCCTACAGCAGATGTCTCTCTAATTGGTAATAAAAATGTATTCTGGCAAAAGTCCTTTAATTGATTCCCTGACGGTTAACATACTACCCCTGACATGATTCTTAGCAATTTCAATATCTTTATAGATATCAATTGAAGTAGTTCTCAAAGTGTGGTCCTGGAAGAGCAGCCTCAGGACCCCATGGGAACATGCTGGGAGTGCAAATTCTCGGACTGCAGCAGATATGGGAAAGGTAAATGGAGGGGCCTCTGGATGATACTGGTGCAAACTAAACTTTGAGAGCTGCAGTTGTAGATGAGTCTTCTAGTAACTATCTTTTCAACTCCTTGACCTACCTTTTTTCGATGGCCAACTCTCATACCTACCTCATCTACACATACTATTGGTTATACCCTTCTATACTCTGTCTTTACCAATAACTGTACCCTCTCCATACTCATTATTTCTCTACCCCATTCTGAAACCACCACTTTCTACCTTTCCAGATCATTCTCTCTAGTACTTTATGTTCGACAACTCTTCAACCCCATGGGAGCCTCCAATCCGTTGATTCTATCTCCTATTCATCCTCCTTGCCCACACATATTGGTCCCCCTAACTAGATACTTTGGTCCATAATTAGATTTATCTTCTTGGGTATATCCCCAATTTCCTTACTTCTTTTCTTTTACTGTGTTACTCCTGTCAAATTCCCAGTGCTGGTTACATCCAATGCTCTGCGTATTCTGGGCTTGCTCCCATGTAGTGGAACACCAAGAGAAAAATAGAACCATGCTGACAGGTTTCATATTGAACTCAGACCTTGGACCATAGCTCTTCTGCAGCTACATTCATTCCCTAGATAATCTCTTTCATTCCCCTGGCTTTTAATACTCTCTATAGACCAACCATTTCAAATTTATATCTCCATCCCAGAGCCCTTTCTCAAACTCCAGAATCATTCAAAATCCAAAATCTTCACTTGTATACTTACTGAGGATCTCAAGCTTCCTGTCTCCAAACCGCCTGATTCCACCTCTTTCCTCATCCTGCTCCTACCGCCAGGCTCCTCCTCCATGGGAAGTGGTAGTTCCAGGCTTGCAATCATTCAAGCTAACAACTTGGAGATTATCCTTCGTTCCTTTCTTTTCTCAAACTCCACCTCAAAAAGTCCCATCAGCATCAACTTTAAAACATATTCTGAATCTGACAACTTTGTCCCACTTTTACCACTATGATTCTTAGTCCATGACACCAACATCTCTCACCTGGGTTATTTTACAAGAGTCTTCTAAATACTTACCTTGTTTCTGCCTTTGTCCTGCCCCTGCCCCCAGTAGCAGCCCAAGTGATCACTTTTAAACCAGGAAGACTGGTCATGTCAACTCTCTGCTCAGAACTTTCCATTGGCTTCTTATCTCACTCCATGCAGAAGACAAATTTCCTACAAGGCTCTGTGTGACTGGCCTTTTTCTCTCAGACTTTGCCTCCCACCTCCGTTCTCCCTCCCTCCACTCCTGCCACTCTGAGCCTTGCTTCTCCTGGAACACAGCAGCCGTGCTCTCATCTTGGTGTCTTCGACCTCTTGCTTCCTCTTTCAAGTCTTCCTCTTTCAAGTCTCTGCTGTGCTGTCACCACATCGGTGAGGTCCTCTCTGACCACCCAAATACTCAGCAAGCCCCTTGGACTGAGTACTTATTATTGTCCCTATTTCCCTGCTTCATGGTACAGATCACCATTGGGAGGTTTTGTTTATGGTGTATTTGTTTATTCATGTCTTCATTATCTTTTACCACTAAAAGGTAAGTTCCACGACAGCAAGGACTTTTTTCTCCACTGTTATATTCAGCACACATCAAACAGTGCCTAGCACACACTACACATCGTATCTGCCTCATAAAGTTTCTTCAATAAATAAATTAGTTTTTGAAATTGAGAGATTTTTGCACAAAAACCTGTATATCTCTTTTTAAACACACACACACACACACACACACACACACACACACACACACTGTGTGGTAGCCACGGAGCCACAGCTCTTCTGTGTCAACTGGGGCCTGCAGCTGAGGCAGGATGTGCACCTTGGACAGTGTGAGCCCTCCAGTTTCCAAGGACCCTCCCCTCACTCTCTTGCCAGCCTACCCGTCATAGGCACTTGGGGTTTTTTTTTTTAAATGTTGTTTTGTTTTTGTGCATTTTTTCTTCTTTGTTTTTGGCTTAAACAACAGAAATTTATTATCTCACAGGTACTTGGGCTTTTGAGAACCAGCTCTAAACTTTTAGACTTTGAAGTCATAAGAACAACAAACTCAATTGCTCCCCCTCCTCCTCTGCCTGAGTCCCACCAGAGTGGGAAGAGTGGAGATGGATTAACCACACGTGCCAGACGACAGGGACACACAGAGCAATCCACCCAGTGGCAATATAAGGATTCTGCTCTGCGTAGCCACAGCCATCTGCAGTAACTTAGTAAGAAAATGGATAAATAAACAACCCTTACACATTGATTACCATGTCTGGCCCAAAGCACTTCAGTGCCATGAAATAAGAGGAGGGACCCTGAACTGTGCAGCTGAGGTTCAAATCCTGCCTCTGCCATTTAGAGGTGGTTGTTTTTAGGTGAATGTTTTAATCTCTCCATTCCTCAGTTTTTTCATCTGTAGTGCGGGGACTATAATAATATCCACCTCATACAGCTCTTGCATGACACTTAGAGTGCCTGGCTAACAGTCACTCAGTAAAAGTAGCTATTATATCGATTCAGATTTGTATCCCTTCCTCTCTCCGCCAGTAGACTGTAAGCTCCTTTCAAAGTCAGGAACGACGTTATCCATTCTTGAATCCTCTGTGCCCAGCTGCGATTCTCAGGGTAGCGGTTTGGGAGTGATCCTAAATTACAGGGACTGGAAGAAGCTGTTCGAATTTATAAAGGGGGATTTCTTTCCTGTTTTCCTGAAACCCGCCTGAGCCCAGGGGAGTCTGTTGCACATTTTCCAACAACCAGATTTTTGATGATTTAGGGCTCTGGAGTCAGACTGCTCAGGCCTGAATCCTGATTCCATCACCAGCTGTATGACTTTAGGCAATTACTCTGCCTCCCCATGCCTCAATTTCCCCACATACAATATGAAACTAATAAAAGCACCTTTCATCTAGGATTGAGTGAGGATTAAATGAGATGGTGCTAGCAGTGTCCTTCATGACAGCAAATTCAAACTGTGTCAGCTACGCTGAGGCATGGGGGGTTTCTAAGGGGATGTTGGGGCAAAATCAGGGTAGAGGCACTGACCAGCAGCATGATGGAATCTCTGCTTGGCAACTGCTACTGTTTAGAAAATGCTTAATTTATCTGAGCGCTGGGTTTTCACCTGTGAAAAAAGAGTCTTATTCGAATTGCAAGATTTGATGAAAGAATACAAGAACAAGCCCTAATCTGGGATCAGCACATGAATGGAGCTCAAAAACTAATAGCCACGTTTATGATTAGAATCTTACCATAGAATCAGGGTATTTCAGAGCTGACAGTGACTTTGACATTTCCATGTTTCACATGGAAAAAAGGGCAGAGAATCAGGCCATACCTGGTCTCCTGTACCCTAATTTCCATGTCAGTCTACAGAGCCAATCCTGACCTTTGTAAGGTAGAATTTAAGAAACTTCACCCAGGGTTCCAAAGTGCAAGGAGGTCGAAGCCCTACCAGGTTCATCCAAGTGCACTGAACGTTTTCATCTCATGAGTTGCGACACAAAGATATAATTTGCCTGAGATTACAGAGCTTGGCTTTTGTGAAAATGCATTACGTTTTGCTCATATGGGCCAGTGGAGAGAGATAGAAGAGAGAAGATTGAGTAAACTATCAAGTGATGTGAAGTGAATAGTGTGATGGTTAATTTTATGTGTCAACTTGGCTGGGATAAGAGATGCCCAGATAGCTGGTAAAATATTATTTCTGGGTGTCTGTGAAAGCGTTTCTGGAAGAGATTAACGGTTGAATAAGTAGCTAAATAGAGAAGATCCGCCCTCACCAATGTGAGTGGGCATCCTCCAATCCACTGCAGACTCAAATACAACAAAAGCTCCGAGGAAGGGCAGATCGTCACTCTTTCTTCTTGATTGGAAACATTCATCTTCTCCTGCTCTCAGACATCAATGCTTCTGGTTTTAGGGCCTTTGGACACCAGGACTTATACCAGCCATCCTGTCTAACTGAGGAGGGGAGACTAAGAAGCACTTGTGAAGTTCACAGTCCAGCAGCATAGTCTCAATAAAAGACTGACGCCTAATCATAGGACTACAGAATGCTTTCCTTACCCCCACAACCTACCAGCACATTACTGAAGGCCTATTTACAGTAGTCCCTTTAACACAGTACATCATGTCCAGCTATAAGGAAAAAATTACAAGACATATTAAAAGGCAAAAAACACAGTTGGAAGAGACAATGCAAGTATCAGAACCAAACTCAAATATGTCAGGAATATTGAAATTATCACATCAGGATTCAAAACTATGAGTAATATACTAAGGACCCTAATGGATAAAGTAGACAGCATGCAACAATGGATGAGTAATGTAAGCAGAGAGATGGAAATCCTAAGAAAGAACCAAAAGGACTGCTAGAGATCAGAAACACTGAACAGAAATGAAGAGTGTCTTTGATGGATATGGTTGAGAACAGAATCTCTGAGCTTGAGTATAGCTCAATAGAAACCTCCAACCTAAAAAGCAAAAAGAAAAAAAGACTGAAAAAAAAAACCAGAATAGAATATATAAGAGCTGTGGTGCAACTACTAAAGATGTAAATATGCATAATGGAAATACCAGGAGAAAAGAAAGAGAAAGGAAAAGAAGAAATGTTTGAAACAATAATGGCTGAGAATTTCCTCAACTTCTTGTTGGACAAAACCCCACATATCCACGAAGCTCAGAGAACACCAAGCAGGATAAATGCAAAACAAACAAACAAACAAAAACACTACACCCAAGTATATCATATTTAAACTGCAAAAAATCAATTATAAAGAAAAAATCTTAAAAGAAGTAGAGGGAAAAAAACAACTTACCTATAGAGAAGCAAAGTTAAGAATTATATCTGACTTCTCCTCAGAAATCATGCAAGCAAGAAGAGAACAGAGTAAAATATTTAAAATGTTGAGAGAAAAAAACCCACCAATCAGAATTCTGTACCTTGCAAAATTATCTTTTGAGCATGAAGGAGAAATAAGGGCTTTCTCAGACAAACAAAAACAGAAAATTCGTTGCCAACAAATCAACCCTGCAAGAAATATTCAAAGAAGTTCTTCAGAGAGAAAAAAATTATATAGATCAGAAACTCATATTGACATTGAAAAAAAAAAGGGAGAATACCAAAAGAGAAGGAATAAGTGAAGGTAAAATAAAAACTTTTAAGAAAAAAAAAAACAAGAAAAATTAAAGACAAGCTTTCACTCTGTTATCCAGGCTAGAGTTCAGTGGCATGATCATAGCTCACTGTAGCGTCAAACTCCTGGGTTTAAGTGATCCTCCCTCCTCAGCCTCCTGAATAGCTGGGACTATAGGTCCCAGCCGGGACTACAGGTGTGAGCAGCCACACTTGGCTATTTTTCTTATTCTTAATTGATCTAACAGACGGTAATTTGTTCAAAATAATAGCAACATTGTATTCAATTATATAGAGATATAATAATATATATGTTATATATATATAATATATACTTTCTAACTCATTTTATGACATCAGAATCATCTTAATACCAACAAAGTCATTATAAGAAAGTAAAACTGTAGACCAATATCTCTCGTGAACATACATGCAAAAATCCTCAATAAAATATTAGCAAACCAATCCAACAATATATAAATAAATTCCACTACAACCAAGTGGGATCTACCCCAGGTATACAAGACCAGATCAACATTTGAAAATTAAGTAATGTAATCCATCACATCAACAGACTAAATAAGGAAAATTCTAAGATCATATCAATAGATGCAGAAAAAGCATTTGACAAAATCTAATACCCATTCATGATAACAAAAAAAACCTCTCAGTAAACTAGGATTAGAGAAGAACTTTACCACTTGATAAAGAATGGTCTACAACAAACCTAAGCTAATATAATACTTAATGGTGAGAAACTTGAAACTTTCCCACTAAGATCAGAAACAGGCAAGGAAGTTCTCTCTCACCACTTTTTAACATTATACCAGAAGTTCTAGCTAATGCAATAAGACAAGAGAAAGAAATAAAAGATATACTGATTGAGAAGGAAAAAATAAAACTGTCTTTCTTATTGTTTATGTAGAAAATCTGAAAGAATTGATAAAAAACTCCCGGAACTAACAAGCAATTTTAGCAACGTTTCAGAATACAAGTTTAGTATACACAAGTTAAATTGCTTTCCCACATACCAGTAATGAACAAGTGGAATTTGAACTGAAAAACACATTCCTATTTACTTTAGCACCCCAAAAAATGATATACTTATATATAAATCTAACAAAATATGCACATGATCTATATGAGGAAAACTACAAGACTCTGATGAACAAAATTAAAGTGGAACTTAATAAATGGAGAGATATTCCATGTTCACGGGTAGGAAAACTCAATACTGTCAAGATGTCTGGTCTTCCAACATAGTCTATAGATTCAATGCAATCCTGGTGCTCTTTAACAATTGTGCATCAATATCCTCTGCTATTTCATCAATTTGTCTAATTATGGTGCTAGCCGAAAGAGGAACACATGCCACCTTTTGAACAGCACTCACTTTCTAGAGAGGGAAATCAAGGAACGCCCTCTCTGCCCTCCAGTCCCCTTCAGGCAGAGCCTGTCACTGCCTTTGTACACCTGAGCACAGCACCAACCTGCTTTGGTATAACCATCTGCTCACGAGTCTTTCTCAGTCCACAAGAACTCTCAAGGGTAGAGATAATGCCTTACACAGCTTCATTATCCCAGCACCCTGCAAGGATTTGGCACAAAACAAAGAGCAGTCAGTAAATGAACATAGAAGGAAGTGAATGATGATGAGTAAATTCATCTATTATAAACTACGATGATCATCATATTAATAACTATTTATTGACCACCTTCTCAGAGAGGAACACTTTAATCATAACAACATTATATACACAGTCATCTCTTGGTATCTTAAGATTCCAGTACCATCCTTGGATACCAAAATTTGTGCTCAAGTCCCTTAGATAAAATGGTGTAATATTTGCATAAAGCCTACACACTCCTATATACTTCAAAGCATCTCTAGGTTACTTCTAATACTTAATATCATGCCGACACATCACTTCATTCACGTGTATTCAATGTAGTACTCAGCACACAGCAAATTCAAGTTTTACTTTTTGGAACTTTGTGAAAATTTTTTTCCCCAATATTTTTGATCCTCAGTTGGTTGAATCCATGATACGGAACCCACAGATATGGAAGGCCAATTGTATTACCTATATAAACTTCCCAAGCACACTGAGGTATTATTGTTCCCTTTTTACAAAGGGGAAAGCCAGAGACTTAGACAATTCACCGAAGGTCACGTGACAGTAAGCAGCAGAGCTGGGGGTTTGGAGTCAAGTGTCTCTACTGCCTGTCTAACCATTGCACTGTACTGCTGTAGGTATTAGAAGAATCAGATTCTAGTTCTGTATAAACAATCACTCTGTTGGTGACCTTGAATGAGTCACTTCTCTCTGGGTCTCAGTTTTGCTATTTTCTCAGTGAGTTTGTCTGACCATACCAATGGGGACCACACCAGGGGCCCCAAATTCCTGGGAGCCATGGAATTACTATTAAAAAATTGGCAAATCCATCTGTATACCAAGCACTGTCTGCAACTTATACCTATATGTAGTACTGTTTTTTAAATGTATTTAAAGAATTCTGAATCATTCATTCCTCAGCAAAAGTTTACTGAGTGCTTACGCAAAGCTAGACCCTCTACTAAGTGCTTGATACAGTGGAAGCAACCCTGTCACCATCCCTTCCTTCAACAGAGCAGGAGACAAATATGAACACATAGGTAAATGTTGAAATAAAAATTGCTAAAAATGCTATGAAGAAAGTCAGCTCTCTGTGAGCAGACTAAGGTGTGGGGAGACTACTTCATTAGCTTGGTGGTCAGGGAAGGCCTTTCTGAGTTGGTGATGATTAGACTGAAACCTGAAAGATGAAAAGGAGCCAGCCAATCACATGGGAGAAAGATTCCCAGCAGAGAAAACAGTAAACATGCCCTGAGGCTATTGAATTTAAACAAGTTTATCTCTAAACACTAAAAAGAAAACTATTATTATTTGAGGGTCAGGGAAAATATTTTAAGATAAAAAGAAGTCCATACATATATTTTTCGGGGTGAATAATTCTAGTTTCTGTAACAAACAAGCTCCAAATCTCAGTGGCTTAACACTGAGTTTATTTCTTGCTTCTATCACAGCCCAACAGGAGTGGACAGGAGACCTCTGCTCCATGAGGTCATTCAGGAGCCCAGGGTCTTTCCAGCATATGGCACTGCCGTATTCCAGGACACACCCATTCTTAACCACCTCAGCCTGGAAGTGATGTACATTTTCTCCACTCACATTCAAATGGTAAGAAACAGAGACTTGGCCCCACTGAGAAGCAAAAGATCTAATCCAGGTATTAGAGAGTGCAAGACACTCTGCCTCAACATGTAGCCAGGCAATTTGCAAAAGAAATACAAATGGCAATGAGTATATGAGAAACGTTTTAAAAAATTAGAAATCATGAAGATGTATATTAAGATAGAAATAACAATTTTATCCTTTAAAAGATTGGCCATTTTTTTCAATGTTAGAAATAGTGAAATACAGGAGCTAAATGTCCATTAATAAGGAATAGTTTTAAAAATTGTGGCACATCAATTCTTCAAATACTATTTAGTTGTTCAAAACAGTTATCTATACATATTGTCATGGAGAGATGTTTGAGATATTTTGGTATATAAAAAAAGGAAAGGAAGCAATAGAGCATATATATAGTCTGATCCCATTTATGATCAAGTACATGCAATGTAAATGCATAAGAGCATGTGAGAAGTATGCTCACCAAATTTTAACAGAGGTCGCTCTAAGTAGGGAAATTGGATGGGAAGATTAGGGGAAGAGTTATAGAGAAGAAAGGAGCCTTTATCCTTTTTATTCTCAATAATTCTATATTATTGGTCTATATTTTTAATATGAGCATTACTGGTTTTGGAATTAAAGGAGAAAAAAAAGAAAGAACAGCCCAGAGTTGAGAACACTGTAGGGAAATTGATGTTATCATATCACACTGGTGGACATATAAATTGGTACAAGTTTTCTGGAGGGAAATTTGGGAATGTATGTATCAAAAATTTTAAAAGCATATGTACCACCTCTAAGAATTTAATCTGTGAAATATTATGCATGCACACACAAGTTTAGCCCCAAAGAAGAAAAAATAGTTTTAAAAGATATGGCACATCCATTCTGTAAAATACTATGTAACTGTCCAAGAGAATCATCTATATATACTGTAATGAAAGGTGTTTGAGATATGTAGTGTTAGGAGCAAAAAGAAAAGCAAGCCATATAGTATATTATTTGTAATAGCAGAACATTAGGAATAATTGCAATATCCAATAATAATCTATCAATGGAATCAACTACTATTCAAGTATTTAAAGTTATGTTATAAAATTTCCAGTAACATATAGTTTATATTAACTGAGTAGGTTTTAAATTAAAATCTCTATTTTGTTTATTGCTGTATAGAATATACATGTAAGATACATCTAATATACTATACCTAACAAAATATACATACATGCAGATATACATATGTAGATATGTAAATATACATATATTTATATATGTAGTGTGTATATGTGTGTAGGTAGATAGCTAGATAGAAAATCTCCTCTGTCTACACTGACAAGAGTAGATCCATGTCAAAAAGACTGCACAGTAGTACTGCAGTGCCTGTGCCGCCTGGCGTCTGGCATTGCAGCTGCGGGCCCAGGGCATTGGCAACTGTCACACTGACCAACATAGACCAATATAGAATCCTCTGGCTTGGGAAGCCCTGGAGGCAGAGAGTTAACTTTGCACACCCAGTGCCTGGGGCTGTTACATAATTGGTGCTCAATAAACATTTGTTCAATGAATGAATAAAAAAAAAAAAAAAGACTGCACAGAGACCAAATACAGAGATTGTTCACTCACAGGTCATGAATATGGTAATAGCCACTTCACCTAAAACAATCAGTTTTCCTAAAGATAGGTTCTCTAAATATTTACTAGTAGTTTGCTAAAATTATCCCTCTTTCAGATGTTTCTCATTATTTATACAACATTGCAATTTTGATAAATCCTAATTAGACGTACAAAAATAAGTTAGAATTGCTTTTAAGTTAGAAGTGCCTTTTTGTGTTAATACTTGCATACCCAAAAGATGAAAAGACAAAGCCTAAGGTCCAAAATGATGCAAAAGAGGATGAATTTTAGGCAAACATGAATTGGCAAATGATTCATGGGCAAACTTGTTTCAGTCAAACCAGATTTAGGCATATCTATGTAGGTACAGAAAGCCTATGGGTGACTTTTTTTTCCTTTTTTAATTCTTTATTCTACTCATCGTTATTGTTTCTTTCTTTGTTTCTTTCATTTTCTTCTTTCTTTTTCTTTTTCTTTTTGCTTATCTATACCTTCTAATTTTCTTCAGAGATATCACTTTTATAATAAAGTAAAAAAATGAAAGTTATTTTTTAAATACTAAAAAGAGATTCTCACACTCATTAAAAGTGGGCAAATCTGGACTCTAAGATCTATTCCAACTGTGACATCCTTTGATGAATTCAACAAACACGCTCCACTAGTACCTACTGTGTGCTAGCGCTGGCGGTCAGTGTCATCTGAGCATGCCCTCATTGCCAAGAGCCTAACAGTGAATACCAACCAGTGTGGCAAATCCCCCACTCCCCTGCCGCCAAAGTCCTGGCCTGGTGGCCAGCCCTGGGGAGTGCTAACCCTGCCCAGAGAATCCATTTGGTTGACAGCACGCTGACTTCTACAGCTTCTACTATGTATCTGGGAGTCATTATACACCCCTCATTAGCATTGAAAAACCATCTGGTGGTCATTAGAAAGCAAACATTACATATAATACATTAGGCCCTAAAAACAATTTAATTTACATCAAGGTCTAGTCAAAACCCTCCAAATAAGGGGGATTCCCAGATAAGAGGCAACTTTGCTTCCCCCTTTATCCCTACAGCAGATGAGGAATTGTGTCAGGCCACCAGCCTGCGGGCTCCAAGCAACGCCCAGCACAGATTCAATTAGCTCAATTCCCATGAGTCATTGGCCAAATGGCCATTTCTTTTAGGATTCTGTGAAGTTGAATTTTTTTCAACTTTTGATAGTTTTGTTTATAAGGGGAACAATGCCCTGAAAATGCCACAGTTGGGGACAAAACTGTACATTCCCCTGGCTGGCACACTAGTTTTCCACTCTGGGATTTGGTGTGATGCAGTCGAAAGAAATTTAAATTAAGAATTAGAAAATTGTATCCAGCTCTGCTTATTCGTATGACCTTGGACAAGTTGCTTAACTTCTTAGAGCCTTTCCCCTCCTCTGCTGAATGCGCAGACTCACCGGGGCTTTGTGGATTCTACCTGACACAAATAAGTCAATATTGGTTTTATCTATAGGCCAGTTTCAAATTAAAAAATGGAAATAGCCCAGGCTCCACGTAGCTTCCACAGAGCAACATCTTGGAGTGTGAGGACTAGTCCGAGAAGACACTTTGGACTCCAGTGCTTTTAAATGACACAATCCAAGAGGCATTTCCCAGCATCCATTTTCCCAGAGGATCTGAATGAGACTCCACGCATTCCACCTCCCAACCGTGTGCCTCTCCTTCCTCTGGACTCTGCTCACATATGCCAGTTACCTCTTTAAGGGTGTAACTGAATGTGGAAGCACACAGCAGACGTCAAGCTAGACTCAAGGATCCCCATCCCATACCCACCGTCAAGTTCCTTCCTGGCCCCACATAATGTCTTTAGTTAACTGGATCCATACCGGTCCCAGCCAGTCCTCAGGCACAAATCCTGGGCCCCTCTTAAGGAATTTTACTCTTCTCTGCTCATCTAAAGGGAATCTTTTGAACACCTAGTCTGTTCCAGGTACCTTGTTAGGATTGGGAATATGGTGCCTTAGGACACAGTTCCTTTCCTTGGGGAACTCACAGGTTAGTGGGAGGAACCAACATACAAGAAATTGCAATCCATTGCAATGATTGCTGAGGTAGAAAAAGCAAAGTGTGCTCTTCCCCCTCACCCCTCGAAGTGTGGCCCTGACACCAGCAGGACCAGCAATAGCAGCATCCTCCCGGTAGTGCGTTAAAAATGCAAATACCAGGCCCCATCCACACTACCAAACCAAAGTAGTCTGTGTTTTAAGAAGATCCTATGTGCCTCATCCACATTCAAGTTTGAGGGGCATTGCTGTAGAAGACTGAAGTAGGGTCACAAATGAACCCAGTGTATGTGAGACTGAGGGGTTTCCTGGAACGTGGAGTTCACAGTGTTAAAACTGGGACAGCCTCAGGTGCATTGGAACAGTTAGTGATTCCAAACAGAAGGGTCACTGAGCTATGACTTGAGGGGTAGGAAGCAACGTCCAGGAACACATGAAGCCTGAGATGATCATGGAGGAGTTAAACAGATGGGAAAGATTGAGGAAGGAGGTCAGTCTGGAGGTAGCCAATGTGGCTAGTGTAGGTTTACAACCTTTTTCCCAGCAGTCTAGTTTAACATGATGATGCTTCAGTGCCTGCCAGGGGGATGGGTGAGTGGGATCAAATGATTTGACTCAAAATCTTTCAACACGCTTCAGTGAGAATAGTGTATTACTCCAGTTCTTAATTTGCATATTAGGCATCCTGTTGAGTTTTCTTGTACACATATCCCAAAGTATGCTGTTAAAAAGAAAAATAGTTTGAAAACCCCTGTTGTAAAAGAAGAGTAAAGTTTTATAGCCAGGAAGACTTTCCGTTTAAATTCTGGTTCTTTTATTTGAGGGCTGTGTGATCACAAGTGGGTCACATAAGTCCTCTGAGCTTCAGTTCATCTGCAAAGTGGGGTCATGTGGGAGGTCTCCAAGACCACCCTCAGATACGATGATTTATTAGAAGGACTCACGAAACTCAGAAAAGTTGATATGCTCATGGTTATGGTTTATTGCAGTGAAAGGACACAGATTACAATCACCACAGGTACACAGGGCACAGTCCAGGAGAGACAAGTGCATTGTTTCTGTTGTCCTCCCCCAGCAGAATCATATGGACAGTGCTAAATTGTCTGAGAAATGATATGTGACAACACATGTAGACCATTGCCAAAACCAGAGAGGCTCACCCAAGCCTTGGTGTCCAGAGTTTTTATTGGAGGTCAGTGACATCAGAATGGAGTACCCACATGACTGTCCTTAACTGCTCAGTCTTCAGCATCCCCGGAGGTCAAAAACACCGGGCCCCAGGAGAACAAAAACAGATGTTCACTTTAATTCACATTGTTAGTATAAACTATCATCTAAACTATCTGGTACATGCTAAAGTTTCAGTTTACACAAAGACACTCTCACCAGGAAAGATATTCCAAGGGTTCAAAGGTTCTCTCTCAGGAGCCGGTCAAAGGCCAATCCTTTCTTTATAATGTGCAGGGTTTGGACACACTGAGTCTTCTGAATTAACCTTTTACTACTTACGGGCACAATAACCTTTACCTCGTAGGAGACAGTTAGGTGTATTCTGACACATAGTAGGTGATGAATATAAGGAAGGCTTTTGTATTCCTTGAATAAAAATACCTTTGCAAAGCCTTTCCTACATGGTTCTACAACTTCATGTATTATTCCTTTCCGTAGGCCCATCAAGATCTTTTGCATTGGTAAATGTTCTGTTTAAGGCCCTTCTTCCAAGCCTTCCCCACAGACCAAGCCCACAATAATATCTTTTCTCATTCATTCAGGGAGCCACTCATAAGCAACCTCTCATGGTTACTTTTTTGAAAAAAAGAAATATAATATTATTTTTCTAAAAATAATATATGCTTATTGTGAACTCAAGCAATGCAGAAAAAGCAGACACACAAAAAAACACACAACAAATTAAAACCATCTCAAATTATCCCACCCAAACCTAACCTTCAATGTTTTAGATGAATGTTGTTCCACATATTTTTCTATATAGAAACATAGACAGATAATAGATTAATAGATTTTTAAAAAAATAGAATCATGCTATAAACAGTATTTTTTATTAAAATTGTTTAATGTTAATTTGAATTTACCAAAACAAAGGAATTAAAATGAAATGGAAGAAATTGCTAATCTTGAAATGTTTCTTTACTGTAACAGATTATTTTTAAATACTTCTGATGTTAGGAAATAAAATTATGAACATCATCATTAGAGATATTAGGTTTCCATTTTGATTGATCGACTCTCATAAGCAATGAAGCCATTAGCAGTCTTGCGCTTCCTCCCACCAAACCTCCCACCAAACCTCCCACCACCTCCTGATTTTTGTTAGATAGAGCATCGCTTTACACTGTCAAGGTTTGTAATATTTGCATTCTGCTTTGTAAGACTAATCCTCACAATTATTTGATATTAGGTCTATATTTAAATGGATGCAATGCTCACCTTTACCGCATCCTCCATTCCTGAGTTCCATGATTTGATTCATCTTTTAAGTGAACCGAATTCATTTTCAAGTAATTTTTTTTCCAGTAAGAGCTCAGGGGTGCAATATTTCCTGAGTTATATGAGTTATTTAAGAATATCTCCCTATTGTCCTGTTCTTGAACAACATCTTTGTTATATCTGATATTCTTGAATAGCAACTTCCTCCAAAAAAGGTAGACATTGGTCTGTTACCTTTGACTATTGAATAATGCTGTGGTTAGTCTTCTTGTCTCCTGCCTCTGTGACTTACTTATGCTTCCTGGATGCCTAAAGAGCTCATTCTTTTTCCTGGAAGCCCAGCAACTGAGCCAGGATACGCCTCTGCATTACATGCTTTCTCTGTGTAGGTGCTCTGCATCAAACTGTTTTGCAACAGAGCAAATTCTCTTAATCTGCAGAGTCATGGATTTTTTAAATTTCATTTTATCTTTGTATAATTTTTCTGTTCTATTTATTGTGTTCTCCACTTGAAGGACTTCAATTATGCACTGATAACTCACAAAAATTTATATCTTTAAGCCAGACCTCTCCTCAAAATTCCAGAATTGTGCATCCAACCACCTCCTATAACTCCAGTTGAATTAAAAGCATATTTAACATGCCCAATTCCAGACTTTGGTTGCCATCACCAACCTGCTTCTACCACAGTCTTCCTAATCTCATAAGTGGGAACTTTATCCTTCTAGATGCTCAAGCCAAAATCCTTGCCATTATCCTTGGCTTTTCCCTGGCTTCCATACCCCGTATTTGATCCTTCAGCAAATCCTATGACCTCTTCCTTTAATATATCCAGAATCTGGCCACTTCTCACCAACCTCCCCTTCACCCTGCTCTATTCCACCATCGTCTCTTGCTTTAATGACTGCAATAGACTCCAAACTAGTC
Organism: Propithecus coquereli; assembly: GCF_000956105.1. Classification (NCBI taxonomy): domain Eukaryota; kingdom Metazoa; phylum Chordata; class Mammalia; order Primates; family Indriidae; genus Propithecus; species Propithecus coquereli. The sequence goes on from NW_012137191.1 coordinate 14,980,778, forward strand.
TCTTTGCTTCTACCTACTCCACAGCAGCCTAATCTCAACAACTCAGCCACAGTGACCCTGTCCCTCTTCTGTTCAAAGGATTCTGTGGAATGGAATTCATACCCAAATCCCCACAATGGCATATGGGGTGGTGCAAATCTGGTTCTTTCCACTTCTCTAAACACATCTCCTAGCACCCTCCTCATTGCTGACTCTGTCCTAGTCACACGGCCCCCATGAAGTTCCCAATCCAATCAGGCATATTCTCACCCCAGGGCCTTCACACCCATGTTCCCTTCTGGAACTCCCTCCCGCTAAGTGTCCTCAGTGCTGGCTCCCTCACTTCTTTCAGTTCTCACCTCCAGAGTTGCCCTGTGAGGCTTTCTCTGAGCATCCCCTATAAAACAGCAACAGCTCCACTACTATTCTCACCATAATTTTTTTTTTTTTTTTTTTTTTGCTTCCTTTTTGCTGTATGTTTCTCCTTGGCACTTATCACCATCTGACATTTTGGCCTGTTTGTTTGTGGTCTGTAAACTCATTGAAGATTATGTTATACAGATGTGCTCTGTAATATTTGTTAAATGAATTGAATGATTGTTAGATTTATCTTTTCCTGCCCTCCCTATCTATTAGCATCTATCTGATGATGTTTTTACACTTTTTGATCTGCCTTCATTGTGCTGTTTTTAAGCCTTTTCACATTTTCAGTAATTGAATTTTCAGTGATGTCTGTTCCCTTCTTTACTTTTTTTAATTTTATCTTTCAGTTCTGCAATGAAAGTATGTTTATTCTACCATTTTTCTTCCTTCAGGCTACAATGTCCCTTTGCATCATGCTCTCTTGCTTTATTAGCTCATCTTTGAGCGCTTGTTTTTATTGAATTCATGCTCTTATTAGGTTGCTCAATAACTAGAAACACTTGTGGGGAATTGCCTTCTGTTCCTTGGGTTATGTTTTCTTCTAGACTGGATTCTCTATATTTTGCATGCATTTTTCTGTTTCTTCCTTTTTTCTTATAATTTATTTATGTAGTTGCCATACTCTTTTTCTTTTTTTCATCATGTGCTTACCAACTGGCTGCCGACAGAACTTCTCTTTACTCTGATGTGACTTTTAAGACTAGCTTTTCCCAAACCACGATCTTTGAGGACAGCTATTGTGTGTCCTTTGAGTATGTCTTTTCGGGAACCTGAGGTCTTAGATGGTGATGGGCAGTGGAAAGGGCCAGGGAAGCTCAGCTGACCAATGTGAAAACTTCTATTAGGTGTGACACTGTTAGAATTCCCGGTGGCCGCTCACTCTTCTGAGGTTGTGTTAAATGTCCTGTTCCAGTGTTACTTGCTTGAGGGCTGGGGAAATTAAGCTATTGCAGGGGGAGAGGGATACCTCAGACTTCATTGCTCTGATTCAGCATGGTGCCCTGGAGTCTTCATGGCATCAGAGCACATCACTCTTCTCGTCTTCTTTCCTTTCCATGTGTCATTAGTCTCACCCTAGAAGCTTTTGCCATTAATTTTCAATTATAAGAAGGAAAAGAAAAGACTAAGTTTGTTCCTTCCCAGATTTGGACGGTCTGTGTGAAAATTCTTATATAAGTTGCTAGGGCTGCCATAACCAAATACCATAGACTGGCCGGCTTAAACAACAGAAACATATTTGCTAACATTTCTGGAGGCTGGAGGTACGAGATCAAGATGCCGGCAAGGTGGTTTCTCCTGAGATTTCTCTCCTTGGCCTCTCTCATGGTGTCCTCACATGCCCTTCCTCTCTGCTCACATTTCTGATCTCACTTCCTTCTCTTCTAAGGACTAGGGATCCCACCCTAATGTCCTCATTTTAAGCTAATCATCTCTTTAAAGACCTTATCTCCAAAAGGGGTCGGTCACATGCTAAGGTCCTGGGGGTTAAGCTTTCAACATATGAATGGGGAGGGTAACAATTCAGCCCACAACAATTCTCAAAATGTAGTTGATTTCCTGGTTACAGCTCCTGGGGTCAGAGGAGAGCTAAAAGCCTCCCAGGCTCCTCCCTTCACTTGGCTGGGCTGTGCTCCTAAGCCTTTTTCCATCACCACTCGCCCCCCTCGCTGGACTTGTGTCACTGGGCTGTGGTTGAATTTCTTTAACTATTGATTCATTTTGTTGGGAACCTGTGGTGAATGTAGAGGGAGATTGGGCATTGTGAGTTCTGATTCAACAGAGATTTGTTTTCTACTACAAATCTGTATGGAGCACACCCAAAGGACCAGGCACTGTGCTGTTGTGCCAGGTGCTGGGCCACAACATGAAGACCAGCACATCCTGACCCCCTATTCCCACATTTCATGCCTGTCATCTTCTCTCTCCAACCTGCCCTCTTGCATGCCTTGGTGCCTGGCCCAGTTCTTTGCCTAAAGTTGTGGGTGTTTAATAAAAGTCTTTTAGACAATGAAATGGATGTGAGAACTCTAAAAAATACTGTCACCGTGTTATTCGTTCTTAGCCCCAAAGAAAGAAAGAAAAAACCTGCCCAATTCTCTTCTGATTTCAAAGGAGGGATGAAAAAATGAAAAACTCATATCTGGCCAAATTTTAAGTATAAATACTTTGCATAATCAATTGGAAACCCTTTGTTAGGAGGCCAGATGGCTGCTATAGCCAAAAAGGAAATTAAATACGTAGGTAATGGCAGTTGAATGGGGGAATTAGAAATTCCTTTCTAAAGAGAAAGGACTTGATCTGGAGCTGCCCTGTAGGTGTGGTTAATAGTGGCCATTGGTTTCCTAGCAACCAAGCTCTTTCCCTTTCAGAAATATTTCAGTGTCTGATCTTAAATGATCTCCATCAACACTAGAAGATTCACCCAGCACCCATAATGCCTTCCAGAAGAAGTGGAAAACTAAGACCAATAAGGATAGGAGGGGTGGCCCCTTCCCTCCCAACCTGGCTTACCTGATGCCACTGATACACCCCCTTGGGACGAGCTCCTGCACATTTTGTCATGAGTCCTGGCCTGGACAGGCAACAGAGTCCAAGATTCAGAACTCTGGAATTGCTCTTGACACGTAAAGGGTTTCTAAGGCAAAGCCAGGATACTTTTATGCCCATATTTCAGAGTGTACACTAATCACATTTGTTCGACCTTCAATGTCTCCCTCCTGGATTATTACAACCACCCTTTTATCTCCTGCCCCCAAGTCTTTCCCCTCTCCAATCAATCCTGTTCATGCAGTTGGAATCATCTTTGCATAAGGAAATTCTACTGATTTCTGAGCCAACAAGACCTTTATGATCTGCCTCTTGCTTAACCCTCCAATTCTTTCATTCTTGCACAGGCTACCTTTGTTTAGGACAGACCATACTATCTGTAGCTCCTTGAATACACCAGGCTATTTCACACTTCTGTGCCCTGGGACATGCTTTTCCTTCTGCAGATTACACCCTAACCTCGCTTCTAAAATTGCTCAATTCCTCCTTCTAATTCCCTAACTCTTTTTCTATGCCTAGTCTGTCTTGCACACTCCCCCTCTCTGCTCCAACAGGACTCTGGGTTTACATATCTGTCTTAGCACTAAGAAAAATGTGCATTAAGTGTTGACTTACTTACCTGTGCACCCAACTAGATGTGAATCCTTTAAGGACAAGAAGCTGTTTCACTTTTTCCCATATTCTCCATATCTAGCAGAGGGCCTGCCACAAAGTTGATGCTGGGTAACCACACATTTAATGAATGAGTAGATAGTGAAGTAGTCAGTATGACCTGGCTCCCATATATTTTTCTGGTTTCTCTCTAGACTAGAGTTCTGCTTTTGTGAGATGCCAGCTGAACAGTATGGAAATAAGTATTTGTAGTGGCTTAAAGCTCTAGGCAAGTCCACACAGAAACCTGCATTCTAACCTCCCTGGACCTGTGGTCTAGAAGAGATATATCAACAGGATAATAACCAAAAATGTCCAGAATCTGAGATTGTTCAAGAAACACAAGATATTATCTGAAATAATTTCTTAGTAGAAGAGTGGGTTCTTTATAAATGATTCCGGAGATGTACTTAAATACTTTCCATAGCTTTGAGCACAGACCTATTGAGGGAACCCATTCTGTTATTGAGCATGCCTAATTAGAGTCTGAAGCAAACAATTTCCATTTATCTAAATTATGAAATCCAGCTAGTTTGTGTGCATCAGTTGCAGCTCTTTGCAGGTACGGAGCATATCTCCTTGCCAATTGGCTGAAATCTGCTTCCATATGTTTTCAACATATTGGTTTGCACCTTGTCCTTTGTAGCAGCTCAGGCAAAGAGTATTCTTTCTTCTACACTACTCTTCAAATATTAGAAGACTACTTTCATGCCCTCCCTTGGCCTTTTGTTCTCTGCACTGAACTCTTAGAGTCTCTTCAACTGTTCTTCATGAGATGTGGTTTTCAGATACTTCTTCATTCTGGTCACCAGCCTTTGTATTTTTTATCATATACATCCTGCCTTGTCGACAAGAAATTATCAAATTCTAACTGTCAAGACTGCAAAGATCTGAGATTTTACACTCTTTGTAAGTTAATTAACAAGTGAACCTGCCAAAGTTTCATGGATGCTGGCGGAGGACACAAGACTCCTGGGTCAGAAACAAGGTCAATACAGCAAAATCAATAGCTGAAATATCATCATTTCTTGTGCCAGCTCCCTAAGCCCCGGTTCCCACAGAGAGATGTGAAGAGTACCAGATAATACTTGCACACATAATGGCTTGCATTATAGAAGAGGAATCATGAGCTTAAGAAACTCCATCTCTTATAACAGGCTGCAAGAAAGCTTACCCAACCTTTTCTCTGAAGGGAGATGTTATCTTTATCTAGCAAGACTGTTTGCTATACACACTTGCTCAAAAAGATAGTTCAGAAAAGGTTGTCAATGCCTCTACTTGCAAGATGTATAAAAATGTGAGAGCTTCATGGCAAATAATCTTCCAGTACCTACTATAGCCACCTGCATTCAGGAGATGAAATAGTTCTATGGCTGTAAGCTGACCATACGAAAGAGACAAATTGGAAACAACTCTGGTCTCTGGAAACAACAATGTGAGTATCATCTTCAGGTTCATGGAGCAGAAAGACCTATACCTCAGAAAAGCTGTGGCCTTGACTTATAGAGGACCACAGACAGTGGACACATACCCTCTTGTTCATTATTTATGAGTACTTTCCTTCCTCTGTTTAAATGTGTATTTAGTAAAACAGGGGTCAGAACCCATGGAATCCCCTTGAGAATGAATTCTAGGTCCCATGTGGTTTGTGACATTTTTATTTGTTGCTTTAATTATGCTTATTATATCCAGCCCACAAGATCAAGAAAAGGGCATATGTCCATGAAAAAAATGAATTTGTTACGGAAATTGCTAGTGAATTTTTGTGAACATAACAGCATAGAGCTAGCTTAATCCTAGGCAGAACAGTCATGAAATTATGACAACAGTTTTGCCAGAATTTCCAAGTCCATTTGGTCAGTTGTATGTCTCTGGATTTAAGAACTTGGGTTTTATTCATTTGTTCATGCAACAAATAGATACTGAACTGTGTGAGGCAATAATAGAGGTGCTAAAGATAGAGCAATGAAAAAGACAAAGACCCTGACCACCCACATGGAGCTTACATCCTAGTGTGGGAGACACAAAACAAGCAGGTAAACACACAGGTAAATAATATCAGGTAGAATGAGTCTGGAGAGTGATGTCAGCAAGATGGCAGAGAGAAGTTTCCAGTGTTCGTTCCATGGTAGAAACATCAATTTGAACAACTATGCATGCACAAAAACTCCTTCACAAAAACACCTTCACCAGCTGAGAGTATAGCACAGAAATAAGAAAAGAAACATTGAAGGTGGTGGAAAGGGCAGTTGTCCATTACTCACTTAACCCTTTCTTTCCCCAAGCCCACACAGCACAGTGCAGAGATATCCTCTGAGTAGGGGAAGGAGAGCAAAGTAAGCACCTGACTTCACTGTGGACCCCAGAACCAGGCCTGACTCAGTAATCTGCATCACTGAGCTGGCTCCCACAAACCAGACTCCAAGCCCATGCCAGTGCCAGGCCAGCCCGTATTGGCCAGGTTCTAGGGTGGCCTGCATGACCTCAGGCTTCAGGACTGCCCTAGCACCAGGCCAGTCCCCATGGCCCCAGATTCTGAGTCTACCCCAGTACCAAACCAGCCCCTGTGGCCCCAGACTCCAAGTCCACCCCAGGCCCCAAGCCAACCCCTGCAGACCTAGGCATCAGGTAGGCCCCTGCAGATCCAAGCTCTAGGCCCACCCCAGCATAGGCCAGTCCCCATAGTGCCAGTCTCCAGGCCCATCCCAGTGCCAGGCCAGCTTCTACAGGTTCTGGCTCTAAGTCAACCCCCACAGACCCAGACAAAAGACTGGAATCTGCATACCCAGAATCTAGGCAAGCCTCTGTGGACCCGGGTTCCAGATCTATTCTTGTACCAGGCCAGCCCCTGAAGTCCCAAGTACTAGGCTGGCACCCATGGACCTAGACTCCAGTCACAACCCTGCAAACCCAGTCTCCAGGACCACCCCAGTGGACCCCAGCACTAGGCTGGCTCCTGTGAACCCAGGCTCTGTGCCCACCACCACAGAGTCAGGCCCCAGGTCAGCTCACCTTAAGGATTTCAGCAGCAAGCCCACCTTCAGACCCTGCCAGCCAGCCTGCCCAGAGTCTCTGTATGGGCTGACTGGTGAAGGACTTTCTATGCCAAAGCCAGTCTGTAAATATGGGAAGAGGTACTTACTTTTTCAAACACACCAACACACCAACACAAGGCCACAGGGATCACGAACAATCAGGAAAACTTGCACAAAACAAAGCACCAGTAACCAACTCTAAAGAAATGGAGATCTAAGAAATGCCTGACAAAGAATTAGATTTAATCATCTTAACGAACCTCAATGAGCTATAGAGAACACAGATATATAACTAAATGAAATCAGAAAAACAATACATGAATAAAATAAGAAGTTCAACAAAGATATCCTATAGAAACCATAAAAAAGAACCAAACATAGATTCTGGAGTTGAAGAACACAGCAACTGAACTGAAAAATTCCATAGAGACCTCCAATAGCCTACTAATATTTATGGCAGAATGAATTAATGAATGAATGCATGAATACCTTATGTTTAAATTCTTTATCTATTAGCAGTAAGCATTTGAATACATCCCTCTGGACCACTATAGAAGCTTCTCCAATATTGAAAACACTTACTTTTAGGTTGCTCTGAATATAATCAATAAATTGTTTTAAATCTACATTAATCTGCATTAATCAATCACATTTCAAAAAGTTCACACTGCTACTATTCTCTAATAAGCTCAGTATCACTGGAAATAAGCTTGTTGGCTCCCTTTTCCACTGAAGAATTGAACTATTTGTGATCCCAGGAATGATTTTGTATTTAATGGTCTGAAAAACCCACTTAAGAGGGATTAGCAGACCCTGAAACCCCTAGAGAAACATAACTCTTCTTTAGGTATAATTGTTCTTGGTTACTTTATGGAGAACTCAAATTTTTAATGTCTTTAAAACTGTTCAAAATGAAACTCAAAGTCCTTGGCAAGTATAGCTCACAGCAGAGTGTGTTAAATAGTTAAATAGAATATCCCTGGGTTACTGCTGCTCAAAAAATGCGTAATGTTTGTTTTAGTTTGAGTCTTCTCGGAAACAGGCCCTGAGATAAGGATTTGAGTGAGACATTTATTTGGAATGGCTGGGAACTCCAGTAGGCAATGAGGGAAAATAATATAGGGAAGAGAAAGCAGTCAATAAAGGGTGTGCTAGTCAGCTGGTTACCCAGGTGGCAACTGGAGCTTCATCCTAGGAGAAAGTCTGGGAAATAATGCAAAACACATTCTTCACAAATATCCTACTCAAGAAGTAAAGGACCTAGGGTGTGTTTGCAGCTACACTTGAGTCATTGATTTAGGGTTTCTTAGGGGTTGTTAATTTCCAAATACTTCACGCTTACCTTTTGCTATAACAGATGTAACTGGGAGAACAAGGGAGAAGGTCTCAGACACAGAGATGCAGATACTGGCAGGCAAGTTGATGCATATGGGTGATATACTGACAGTATCTTCCCTGGCTGCCAACAATATGGAGGCACATTTTAAGCTTACACCTTAATGAGCTCTCCTCCCCAACAAATAAAAATAAATAACCACTCCCTTCAGCCCTACTTGACAGAGAACTCAGATGGAGCCCAGAACTTAGGCTGTGGAGAGGGCTACAACACCAAACAAACAAACAAAACTTTCCCAGAGTCAGAGGGAAAAAAGGAGACACCATAATTTCACAGAACATATCAAGGGCAAGCAAAACTGAAAGAAAAATAAATTGATAAAGACTCTGCTTAAAGTGAACAGCAATTAATCACATAAGTAATGGCTGAGAAAAAAAAAATCAGTGGGACAAGCTACTATAGGACACACACCTGAAAATCAACTGCAAGGAGAGAAAAAGGCATAAAAAGGAAACCTGCCCAGGCCTGGATAAGAGATGGCTGCTTGATCCAAATGGACCAGAGTTATCTTTAGTTCATTACAGAGGGGGACCTGGATATTGATATTAGGACATCACTGTACTCATGGCTGTTGTAAGTATGTCTGTCTAATCACCTATATTAGTTCTCTCTCCGCAGTGAAGGATTAGTTTTGCTCGACTAATCCTTTTATCATTTTATAAAATCCTAGAGTAAAGAACCTATCCAGATATTGCTGTATTCAGATAGCAGGCCTGGGAGGACACTGTGATTTTTGCTAGGTCAAGAGTCTAGCATCCATAACATACAAACTACGAAAGCACCCTTTAAATACACACACATACACACACACACACACACACACACACACACACACACACGTGGGTTTCTGCTGGGCATGCTGGCTGAACATCATAAAATATCTCCTGAACAGCAGGAATTTTAATTAAATCAGGAGAAATCTAATTTTGGCCTAAATTGGCTTGCAATAAAAGGTGTTAAGAGGACCAGAAATTGTTCTGCAATATGGATGTTTGTGGAAGAGATGAGCTGGATCCATTGGCAATTGAAATAAAACGTGATGTTGAAAATATGAAGCCTACTGAAGATCCTAGAAAGCCTGAAAATGCTAATCTGTGATATTCTGCTTACAGAGGAAATTTACTATAAACACCCACCCCTAAAGCTAATTGCATCTGAAGGTATAACCAGTATTGGAGATTGATCCCTGATAACATTCAAATGAAACAAGAGAAGAAGATGAGGATGGAAAGATGGGTATAAACCACTGTTATTTGTGTAGACTGGAAGAAAAAATGGAAGCATATTCCAATTTGGACAGAGATGAATATCAATCTTCCTTCTTTCTTCCAATCAGTAGAATTTTCCAGACTGAAAAGAGGACTTTTGATAGCAGGAATGAAAGAATAACTAAGCAGAACTGGACAGGCATAGCAAAAGGATAAGAGGTTGAGATATTTGAGGATGCCATCAGCAGAGTTGTTAAAGTTGTGTACCATGGGATTTAGACTGAATAAAGAAGAGAGTAAAGCATTGGAAAGGGGGCAATGGGCCATGTGGCACAGGGACATTTGGGAGGACAGCACTCCTGACACAGTTAAAAATCAGAAGCTTTGAAAGGAAGGGAGTAAGCTAGAAGGAGGGAAATTTAGGTCATTGTGGGATACAAAATTTACATTTTTATAGGTGTAGGATTTCTGGCAATAACCATGGGTGTAGGTGCTTGAAGGGGAGTAAGTGTGAAAATCATGGGAGTCACAAAGGAAAAGGAGCTTGGAGGCCTGGCTGTTGGGTGATTCATCTACATAGATGCTGCCCATGATAATTGAAGGAACTAGGGTGGAGAGGAAAATAGCTATGCAATTGTCAAAGTCTTCAGTGTAGATGGGAAAGAGGTCAGGAGTTCAGCAAATAAAGCCAGTGAGAAGTAGCAAAGAGTGATATGGATGAATGGCATTAGCTTCAAAGGAAGAGGGCTTTTATGCCCACAGAGATGAAAAAGTCATGGTCTGGAAGCATCTAGGAGAATTCTCCCATGCTTCGGTCCCCATAAGTCATGAAGTCTGGGAGAAAATGCAGCCTCCAGCCAAAGGAGAAGTAAACGGCTCTCAGGTCCAGTTGCTATTCAGGTAATGTGATGTTCCCCAGTTGTGTCCTACACAACAGTAGCTCCCCCAGATGTTAGAGATGAACAACCAAATAATGTAAAATAAAGGTTTCATGATCATGTAAGTTTGAGAAATACTGCATGATAGACCTTCCTCTAGGAATATCATCTTACGGACTAAAAAATTAGGAAAATGCTGTGCAACAGAAACATGTTTTACTCTAATTTTTTGGTATATATTTGACCACTGAATCATTGCGCTGGGGGGATACCAGGTAACACCACAAAATAGGTGTCCTATAGTGAGTAGGAAAAGCTGAGTTAAGATAAGAAAAAAGGAAGAGGTCTCAGTAAAAAGGTGAAGAGGAAGAAGATAGAGAGGCGTGGTGTGGGATCTAGAGTCGGCCTGGCTGGCTTTGAATCCCAGCTCAGGCACTTCCCAGCTCTACCACCTTCGTAAACTACTGCACCTCTCTATGCCTTATTTTACTTGTCTGTAGAAGAAGGAAGAGAAGAAGATATATCATAGGGTGGAGGTAAAGATTAAATTAATTGGTGTAGGAATGCCTAGGAAAATGTCTGGTATAGGACATGTGCCTCCTAAATGAGAGCAGTTATTAATATAGAGTTTATTTGCAATAGAAGGAGAGTTTCAAGTGACAAACTGTTTTCCAAGCAGTGCGAGGTGCTAGAGAAGTTTAATTACAGCTCCAAAGGAAAAGAGTAGACAAGGAAACTCTCAGATGGACCTGAACTGGGAAGAAATGTGGATCCCAGGGGTGCTTCCCCGGAAACATGATTGAATATCCTACCGGCCTAGGAGCTTGTAGTTTAACCATTTCATACTCACTGTGCCATGTGGACAACATAAGACAAGATGAACACTCTCTAATTGTGTTTGTTATTTAAATCTCCTCTGGTGTGTGGATTTTCATTCATTTCCTTTGCCAATTTATGTATCAAGGTCTTAAGTGACTTTCCATCCAAATGTAAATGTAGGTCATTCTTCCCACCCTCCCTTTCTGCCCTTTTCCCTTTCCATGACTGTGAGAGCTGGTTCCATTCAAACTAGTTGTGTTAATGATCTTCTCATTGAGTATATTAAGAGGCATAATCAATTCATTTTTTAATAAGGATAATGGGTGAGAAGTACAGAGGTCTTTCAGATCAAAGACTCTGTCTGTAGGCCTTGCGACTATTTTCTTCCCTTTCACTTAATATCTTTTCAAATTACTCACCCAAGACTTCAGTCCCCTTGTTCTAGCTGACAGTTTTGAATCAGGAATATTGTACCGTGTCCACATCTCTGAAATCTAATAAGACAGAACATGCTTTTCCTGCTCTGTGAAAGCAAAAGAAAGCAAGAGGTGGAGAAGAATGCTCTAGGCCATGATCAATGATCCCCTTTTCGGACAACCCCCACCTACCCACCCACGAACCCCAAGCCAGAAGAGCCAGAGATATTTGCTGATTTCTCAGGGCCCAACCTGAGAAAGCATGGTGAATCAGATGGGATGGAAAAATCAAATCCAAAAAGATTCCTTGCTGATACCTTACACCCATTCAGGACCTTACTATTCGCAAAGCCCTGTCAAGTTCCCATTGGTTGCTCACAGCAACCCTGCCCCAACGGGCAGTTCTATGTTGGTACGTCAACACCTGTTTTTGGTATTTCTGTATATATCAGAAATTTGAGAAATATTCAGGGAATTATCTACTGTGTTAAGCCAGCTAATCAAAACAGGTGCTCTTGTTTATTTGATGATCTGATTTTTAACACCTTCCAAGGTAACTTATTATAGCATTAGTTGCCTTTTGCTTGACTATATTGAGATAGAGCATTATTCCTTACATTTGTTAGCCACATTTATGCTTCCCCTAAGGTCAGTATGGGATCTTTTTAGAGTGGGAGCGTAAGGGAACCATAAGAAGAAGAGAAGGCATGTGTGGTAGAAGATTAGGGGACGAGAGGGGACGAGAAGGAAGGTTTCCAGATGGTAGGAGAAAAAAAATTTCTTTCCTCAACCATCACAAGATTCATAGCTGATACCACTATAACAAAAGGCAGATTCACAAAAGAAAGGCTTAACAAATTTATTGAATATAAGTTTTACATGACACAGGAGCCTTCAGAAATGAAGACTCAAAGACTCAGAAAACTGAGTTTTTTTTACGAGCGGTCATGCAGAAGTATGATTGGAGGACAAAGGTGTGATCTGATGATGAAAACCTGGTGGGAACTTAGCAAGGCCTATTTGTTCAGATTTGTCTTGGCCTCTCGGTGTGGCATTTCTTCCCTCTGGGTACAGGGCAGGACACCTGTCACGTGAGGGTCTTCAGAAGAGAAGGGAGGGTTAAGCTCAGAGAGTGAACTTCCTGATTCTGCAGTTTTCTCAGTTTCCTTCAGTTTAAAATAGTTAGTTCACCAAGGGGTCATATCGTGGGGTATCATGTTCTGAGCCCCAGCAAGGCCAGATCCCAGACTTCCAAAAATGACTTCCCTGATCCATTCCTCTTCTCTTTATTACACATAAGGCCAAATAAACTCTTTTGGGCCTACGTGTCCTCCCAAAGGATAATTTTTTTAATATATATCTGGATCCCCTTTGTCAATTTTTCTCAGAGGACCCTCAGTCCTGGATCCTGGACCTCTCTGATGTCTCATAACAATTGAGGACAAAAAGTGCCAAGCAGTGGAAATTTGGTTTCACTTTAAAACATAAAGCAACAGCATAACGCCAATTTTTATGTATTGTCTCTGTACCTTTATTTGGCAAACACGTGCCTGTTTTGTAGATGAGCTAGTTGAGGGTCACTGGGGTTAAACTGACACGACCAAGATCTTTACTAAGGTTCTGAGGGGGACTCAGTGCTAGTTCTCTTGGCTCCTAGACTCCTGTAGCTGTGTGAATATGGGACGGAGAGACTAAAAGTGAGGCATTCTGCGCTCCCTCCCCTATTTCAACCAGAGCAGCACAGCTCTGATGTGTAACGCCTACTCAGGTTCTGTAATATTGTATTGCCAAAAGGGAACCACTGCTGAAATCAAAGTTTGGCAACCACAGCACTACATTGGGCTGGGAAGATGAGTGTAACAAAATGCTCCCTCTCCAGAAGGTGATGGTCAAGGGAAAGCAATTGTCACCATTATCATCAAAATTAGAATATATTTGAGCTCTTGTCCCTTTAGGGCAAAAGCGATACCCTTTAGGGCAAGAGCAATACCCTTTAGGGTATTTTGTTGTTCCAGACACTAGAGACAAAAGGGCTTTAAGATGTGGCCTCATTTTAAGGAGCTAACAAGTCAGTTTTTAACAAGGACATTTCTAAAATGTGAATATGTGCACTAAAAACTGGTATATCCCATAAGAGTAGTGTCCACTCAGAGTTCATTGGAAGAAGAGATCCTTCTAGAAGTTACAATTCAAAGACGGGCTCTCTACGATTTCAAAAATGGAAATAGACTCCAACAGGGATTATCCAGGGCAAAATGGAGACTGTGGTTCATATGCAAAAGCATACTGTGATTTCTGACTGATGACCCAGGAATGGGAAGGGTATTTTAATAATATCTCCCTTTATTATTCTAAGTGTTGTATATGAATTGCCTTATTTGATTCTTACCTTAACTCAGTGCTAGTATTATTTTTCTCATTTGGAATAAAAGGAAATTGACGTTTAGAGGGTAAAGTGCACAAATGAAACATCAGCACTTCTCAAACCTAAATGTGCTTCAGAATTAAATACCTGTGGATCTTGTTAAATGATAGATCCAATTCAGTAAGTCTGGAGTAGAGCCGGCTAGTCTTTGTTTCTAATAAGCTCCCCAGGGGATGCCAAAGGTACTGTGGCCCAGATTGTTCTGTGAGTAGTCAGATTCTACACTATCATGCCCCTTACTGTGCCATTCTGGGATGAACTGGAGCTAGCCGGCATGTGGGTATCAAGGAGGGGCAGGTGGGTAGGGGATATTGAGGGCAAGGGTGATAAGAGTTATGCAGAATTGAAGGGATCTTTAGAAGCTCATTTTTGGATGTAGAGATAAGAGAGTAGATATGGAAATGTAAGATGAATGTGAAAATTCTGAGTAGAAGACATTTATTCAGTATGTCAAGAAATATTTATTGAGCATCTGCTATGTGCCAGGTTCTATGTGAGATGCTGAAGCTACAACCCTTCAGGTAGCTTAAGGAGGAAACAAGTAAATGGTCAATTAGGATCACTATGGGGCGAGTGGTGGAGGAAGCATGATACTATGGAGTTCACAGTAAGAGCAGCCGACCAGTTCTGCAAAGTCAGGAAAGACTTCTCAGAAAAGGGACGTGTACATGAAAACCTCAATTTGAATAAGAGGTAGCTAAGTGAGGGTGGCAGGGTGGGAGTGGGGATTTTTCTGACCAAGGGAAGAATATGCATGAATGCCAGGAGGCGGGCAGAGCTTGGCTCTGGAGGAACGGAGGGATGTTCAGGCTGACGAGAGTCCAGAGATCAGTGGAGAATCCTGAAGAAGGAAGAGGAGCAGAGAATAAAGGGGATTCATTCTTGGGAGCATAGTCCACCCGCGTCGGCCAAACCAGGCAGCAAAGAGTGGGCAGGGAGGAGGGATGTTGCTTCATTCTTTACTTCTCGGCTGTTTAGGCAACAGAAGATTGTGGGACATGTGTACCAAAACAGGGAACTGAGTTCCTGGCACTTGTCCCTTTTGGTAAGCTTCCATTTTAGAAGGTAAAATCCCTAGCCTCTAATCCCCAAGGAAGAGGTTGTTAGATGAAGATTTGGGGGCATCTTTTCAGGTCACCCCACATTTGCTAGAACTGGGTGATAATGGCTAAAGTGTGACTCATAAGGAAAGGACTCGGGAAACAGGAAACTGACCTGAGCTGCGGAAGCGCCGGTGAGTACAATACCAACCAGCTTTACTGAGCATGTGCTGTGACAGCACTTCCTGCCAGGCATTTTGCTCACCTGCCTCATTTTACCTTCTCAGCAGTCCTGGGAGGAAGCGCTGTTGCCCGCTCCATTCTATAGATAAGGAAACCACAGTATTAAAGAGATTAAACAACTTCCTTATTTCTTGATTTTCTTGGCTAGAAATGATTGAGAGAGATTTGCACCTAAGCTCATCTGAATCCAAAGCCCATTCTCTTAACCACTTCACAGAACAAAGGTTGAAGGGAGAGAAGGACACTTCTGAAGAGTATGACATGGTAGCTGCTTCCTCAGAGCAGTTCTTTGGTTCAAGGGTCTTAAAGATAGGATCTAGTCCTGTTGCGGCTAAGAGTGGTTTGGAAGACCCAGTGCTGAATGGACAGCTTGAAGCAACTATAGCAGTGGTCAGCATTTATCAATGGCCTGAATTGGGACCAGATCAGAGAAGAACATAAAGCCAGACTTGGGTCCAGCCTGGAGGTGGATTAGAAGTAGTGTACAGAGTAAATTAGTCAGGATAGACTGGTTTTACCATGGTAACAAATAACCCCAACTATGAGTAGTTTACCGCCACAAAGATGCATTTCTCAATGATGCAAAGTCAGCTACTGGTCCAAGTGTCTCTTCAGAGTAACCACTCTCCATGGGGTAACCTCGAACTCCAAGCTTCTGGGGACACCCCCATCCTACACATTCCCCTTGGTTGATTCAGCAGGGCAGAGCAAGATGGGAGAATGCCATATGGTCCTTTTACTATCTCAGCCCAGAAGTGACATCTTTCACTTCTGTTCATCCTTCATTGGCCAGAATAAGTCACATGGCCTCACTTAACCGCAAGGGAGCTGAAGACTGCAGTACTCCCTGTACCGTGAGGAAGAGAATTGGACATTGAGGGACACTCTGGTATAGCCACCACCGAGCCTCCTGGGAGTTCCCAGTAGCATACCTCTCTGGACAGTGACTTACTAGAAATCCACAATCACCCTTCACTGGTCACTGCCTCATACCATCCACTGGGGAGGGGGAGGATCATCCAATGATACAATTTTATTCCTTATGCTGTCCCAAGGCTGTAGCTTGGGGTCTTAAGTCCCCTAACCCGAGAAACATCATTGTGATTCTCTTTCCCAGAATTGGAGCACAGATTTTGTGTGTTTCTGCACATGCCCTTCCTTAAATTTAAGGATATTACTTTTCTGCTTAAATGAACTCAAATTTATTTCTATTCCTTCTTGGCCTACATATTGACAAATGTAAATAATTGGCTCAGAATGAAGCCAGATGTAGGCCTTTCTTGGGTAAACTAAATAAGGTTTGTGTATTTTAAAAATTCAGAAGAAAGTGAATAAAGTCAGAATTCACAGCAGACAGATTAGCAACATTCACCAATAGAGATTGAAATGCAAACTGGCTTCTAGACCATAAAGTCCTTCTTCTGGGTCCCCAAATCTGAAAGAGAGTGCGTTCATTAGAACTTGTGAAAGTTCAAATACATCTCTCTGAAGACTCAGCTTTGTCGCATAAGCAGTCCTGGGTGTGTGTGGAGGTTTGCGAGAGATCCCCTCATCTAAGGCAGATTCAACTCATTAATCTCAATATCATACAGGAGACACCATGCCTACAGAGTGCAGTAAAATTCTGTGAGCTCAGGAAAACGGTTAAGCAGCTTCTGGAGGAGCCCTGCTCAGATGGAGTCACAGGCTATGGAGGCCTCAGTCAAGTAGGACTTCTGCCTGCACTAACACAGACAAGTGAATTCTAAGGGGCAAGAATGAAGCAGGGAACAGCGTTACATTTCAACCTTCGAAAATTTTTTGCTCAGCAAAATAGGGTCAAGTGCTATAATATTCAAAATGCACAAAGTTGGATTTTTTTTCTTTTTTCTTTTTCCTTTTTTTTCAGAACACTTGTGGTCGAGAATAAAAGAGAAAAGGTCATAACTTAAATCTCTTTAGTGACAATTGCTCACATGTCATCAGAATACTCTTAACTCCATCTGTCCTTTCATTGGAGTAATGCTAGTTTAATCATAATGCAATCACAGGAGTTGAGCACCATCTTACTGGAATAGGATGGAAATTAAAGACAATCATCTCAAACAGAAATTTAACAACAATTTCTTCTGCTTAAGGACCAGAGCAAACTAGTAGAGAAAGATAGGAATAATCAAAAAAGGCAAACGGTAAAATTTAAAGGATTTTTCTTTCTTAAAAGACTCATATAATTTGGACTTCAGTAATAGACATATTATGTACATTTATCAAGGAAAAGAAAATATATACAAGTTTCTTTGTTTCTGTTTTTTTCTTAATGTGAATATAACTTGATTTCTTATTACAATAACATTGGCTCATTGTAGAAAAATTAGAAAATAAAAATAAGGAAAAGGAGAAAATAAAAATCATCTATTGTCCTGCTACCCGAGAGTCTCTATTGACGCTGCATGCACATACGCATGTCTGTATCTGTCTGTAGCTCTGCCCACACTGATAAACATGCACAGACACACGTACAAACACATCATTTTTATGAGTTATATTGTCATTTTAAACTCTTAACAATATATGCTCCTGGTAAGCAATACTACTGTTTATCAATATCCACTTCTCCTTTACTTGCAAGCCCACGAGATGACTGACTTCTCTGTTCTTTGAGGTTCAATGTGACCATTGACTTTGGCAAATAAAATGTAAGCTGAAGTGACATATGTCACTTTGAAGTAGAAGCATGTTCATGCTCAGTAGTGACTATCTGATCTACTCTTTTCTTGCTAGGACGTGGAGAAGTCATAAGATGGCAATATCTTGAAATGCTAAACAAACACCTGGAGAGAGGAGAGCTGCTGTTGAGAGTCATCCAGCTCTATGTGGTCGTCGTGTTAGACCGAGAACTTTGGGATTGTTCACACACTAGATTGTGCCTATCTCTATTTATCTAGTTTATTGTGACCAGTACGACCACTAGCATTGTTCTGACATTTAATCTTCCACAAAATCATTTACATGGCTGCATTACATCTTATTATGTGGATATCAGCCAGTCTTTTAGTATTGAATATTTAAATTGTTTCCAGTTTGTAAATTGTTATAAATAACATGGTAAGGAACATATTTTTAGTTAATTTTTTGCTCATGTTTATGGTAATTTCCTTAAGGCACAATCATAGAAGGGAATGCCATACTTCAAGACATACAAAACCATAACTTTTCTAATGTACAGCGTCAAATCATCCTACTCGAAGATTGTTGACAGCATCTTCGATGTCATAAAGAATATATGATTTCTCTGTTTGATGTAAATATTCTATCTACCTACCTGCTTTTGTCAAATTTAAAGGTAAAAATGGTGCCTGTGGTTTTTTTTTTTTATTTCAGCATATTATGGGGGTACAGATATTTATGTTACTTATGTTGCCCTTGCCCCCCCAAGTCTGAGTTTCAAATATGTCCATCCTTCGGGTGGTGCGCATTGCACTCTTTGTGTATGAAAATACCCGTCCCCTCCTCCCCCCTCC
>NW_012137191.1:15012612-15013018 GCF_000956105.1 Propithecus coquereli
GCTCGTTTATTTTTTCTCTCTTTCTTCTAAAATTCGTCTTTTTTGCAGAGACCTTCTGACTGGCGGCTTGTCTCATCCGCCATCTTGGCTCCTCGTGCCTGTGGTTTTTAATTGTAATTCCATGAGTTAAATATTTTTTTCATATTTATGTTATTTGTATTTCCTCTTTTGTGAATTGTCTTTTCATCATCTCATTGATTTTTTAATATTCTTCCATTTCTTAATTATATAATACTGATATTAGTGAAATAATACATTCACTAAAAATTAAAGTTTGTGACATACAATGCACATGTTTTTTCCAACCAAATATTTTATTGAAAACTTTCCACTGTTACTTGTATGTTTAATGTACAAATGTGTGGGTTGTTTTGTTTTGCAGGTTATCAAGTCTACTAATATTTTT
>NW_012137191.1:15016223-15016644 GCF_000956105.1 Propithecus coquereli
ATGGTATTTAAGTTTTATATGGAATAAAATACAGATCTAATTTTTCCTCAGATGGCTGGATTTCCTAACATTATCTCTTGAATAATATTTCATTTTTGTATAAATTTTAAATACTATGCTTATTGGTATACCGAGTTTTCAAAAATGCTTGAGATTGGACTTCAATATTATCCTACTGAGCAATCCATCTATGCTCAAATCCATACCAAGCTGCTTTAATTATTGTATATTTCTACTCTTCAATGTCTCATATCATATCTTGTTATTCTTTTTTGACACTTTTTTGCCTATTTTTTTTTTTTATTTCAGCATATTACGGGGATAAAGATGTTTAGGTTACAATGTTGCCCTTGCCCCCCACCCAAGTCCGAATTTCAAGTGTGTCCATCCCTCGGATGGTGCGCATTGCACTCTTTGTGTA
>NW_012137191.1:15019351-15021118 GCF_000956105.1 Propithecus coquereli
GTCAATTTCATTTAGTTCTGATTTGATCTTATTAATTTCCTTTCTTCTGCTGGGTTTGGGGTCAGTCTGTTCTTCTTCTTCCAGTTCTTTGAGTCGATTCATTAGCTTGTCTATGTGTGATCTTTTTGACTTTTGGATATAGGCATTTATGGAGATAAATTTTCCTCTCAGGAATGCTTTGGCTGTGTCCCACAGATTTTGATAACTTGTGTCACTTTTGTCATTTAGTTCAAAGAATCTTTTGATTTCCATCTTTACTTCCTCCTTTATGAAGGAATCATTCAGCAGATGGTTGTTTAATTTCCATGACTTTGTGTAGCGATGAGAGTTTCTATTGAGGTTGATTTCTATTTTTATTCCACTGTGCTCTGAGAAGATGCATGGTATGATTTCTATTTTTTTTAATTTTTTGAGACGTGCTTTTTGTCCTAGAATATGGTCAATCTTCGAGAATGTCCCATGAGCTGATGAGAAGAACATATATTTGGTGGTTTTGGGGTAGAATGTCCTGTAAATGTCAGTCAGGCCCATTTGTTCTAGAGTTCTGTTTAAGTCCATTATTTCTTTGTTAATTTTCTGTTTGGAAGATCTGTCCTGTGCTGTCAGTGGGGTGTTGAAGTCTCCAACTATTATGGTGTTGGTGTCTATCAATTTGTTTAGATCAAGTAGAGTTTGCTTTATGAATCTTAGTGCACCTAAGTTGGGTACATACATATGTAGAATTGTTATGTCTTCTTGTTCAACTGTACCCTTCATCATTATATAGTGACCCTCTTTGTCTTTCATTCCTTTTGTTGATTTAAAAACTAAGTTATCTGAGATCAAAACTGCCACAAAAGCCTTCCTTTTGCTTCCATTTGCTTGCAATATTGATTTCCACCCCTTTAGGTTGAGTCTAAATGCATCCTTGCAGGTTAGATGCATTTCCTGGAGACAGCAGATGCTTGGCTTGTTTTTTTTTTTATCCAATCGACCAGCCTATGTCTCTTGAGAGGGGAGTTCAAGCCATTCACATTTATTGAGACAACCGATAAGTGAGATGAATTACTGTTCATTCTGTTGGGTGGCATTTTGTTGCTTTGTTTTCTCTCTTGAGCCATTGTGGAATCTAGCCTTTGATCTTTAACTTTTGAGTGGTTTTACATTCAAGAGTGTTTATTGTGCTGATCCTTGTGTAACTCTATTTTGAGTACTTCTTGGAGAGCTGGTCTTGTCTTGGTGAATTCCCTCAGTCTTTGCTTATCTGAGAATATCTTTACTTCTCCTTCATATATTAAACTTAGTTTTGCAGGGTACAGGATTCTAGGCTGAGCATTATTCTGTTTCAAAAGAGTGAGAATGGGGGCCCAGGCTCTTCTTGCTTGTAGGGTTTCAGTTGAGAAGTCTGGAGTTATTCTCTTGGGGTTTCCTTTGTATGTTACTTGTTTCTTTCACCTTACAGCTCTTAGAAGGGCCTCTTTGGTGGATATTTTGGTCAATCTGATGACTGCATAGCATGGTGTCTTCCTATTTGCATTGAATCTCCCTGGGGCCCGTTGTACTTCTTGTACCTATATATCTAGATTTTTAGCAAGGCCTGGAAAATTCTCCTCTATTAATTCTTCAAATAGCTTATCCAGCCCTTGAGTGTTTTCTTCTTCACCTTCTGGAACCCCTATGACCCTCAGGTTTGGTTTTTTCACATAATCCCACATTTCTTGTAGGCTTATTTCTTTTCTTTTAATTTTCTGCTCTATCTTTGTGACTGACTTATTTAATTGGAAGGAG
>NW_012137191.1:15021168-15022333 GCF_000956105.1 Propithecus coquereli
TGCTATTGTGAAGGGAATTGAGTCTTTGATTTGGTTCTCGGTATGACTGCTATTGGCATATATGAAAGCCTCTGATTTGTGTGTGTTGATTTTATATCCTGAGACTTTACTGAATTCATTTATCAATTCCAGGAGCCTCTTGGTTGAATCCATGGGGTTTTCTAGGTATAATATCATGTCATCAACAAATAGTGAGAGTTTGATCTCTTCTGTTTCCATTCATATGCCTTTAATTCCACTCTCTTGCCTGATTGCTGTGGCCAGTACTTCCAGCACTATGTTGAATAGAAGTGGAGATAGTGGGCAACCTTGTCTGGTTCCAGTTCTAAGTGGGAATGCTTTCCATTTTTCCCCATTCAGTATGATGTTGGCTGTGGGTTTGTCATAAATGGCTTGTATCATTTTTATGTAAGCCCCCTCTATGCCTATTTTGTTAAGCATTCTTATCATAAAAGGGTGTTGAATTTTGTCAAATGCTTTTTCTGCATCTATTGAGAGAATCATATGCTTTTTTTTTTTTTTTTGCTTCTGTTTATGTGGTGAATTACCTTTATAGATTTGCGTATGTTGAACCATTCCTGCATCTCTGGGATGAAGCCCACTTGGTAATGATGGATTATTTTCTTAATAAGCACCTGGATTCGGTTAGCTAGAATTTTGTTGAGAATTTTTGCATCTATGTCCATAAGGGATATTGGTCTGTATTTTTCCTTTTTTGTTGCGTCCTTTCCTGGTTTTGGTATCAGGGTTATGTTGGCTTCATAAAGTGTGTTGGGGAGGAATCCATCCTTCTCGATGCTGTGGAATAATTTCTTCAGGAAAGGCACCGGTTCTTCTTTGTAGGTGTGGTAAAATTCGGGTGTGAAACCATCTGGTCCGAGACTTTTCTTTTTTGGAATGTTTTTTATTGCTGTTTCAATTTCAGTCCTTGATATTGGTCTGTTAAGGAATTCTATTTCTTCCTGGTTGAGCCCAGGGAGGCTGTGTGTTTCTAAAAATTTGTCCATTTCCTCCACATTTTCCAGTTTCTGTGCATAAAGGTTTTTGTAATATTCATAAATTATATCTTGAATCTCCACAGCATCAGTTGTAACTTTTCCTTTTTTGTTCCTGATGGAGCTTATTAGGGATTTTTCTTTTCTGTTTTTCGTTAGTTTAGCCAAAG
>NW_012137191.1:15024402-15029484 GCF_000956105.1 Propithecus coquereli
TGTTCTTGAGGCTTTCCATGGTGTTTTGTAGTTCCCCAAATAAGTCCTTTATTTCCAGGAGATCAGTTTGATTTTTCTTTAATATTTCAATTTCTTTAGTGAATTTTTCTTCCAAGTCCTGGATTTTTTTTGTGGTCTCTTTCTGTTGGTTATCCATTTTTTCTTGCATATCATTCAGTTTTCTTACAATCGATGTTTGAAATTCTTCTTCTGTCATTTTAATGTTCTGAGTTTGGTTAATGTCCATTGCTGGGGAGCTGTTGTTCCTCTTTGGGGGTGTAATTTCCGTCTGAGTCTTCATACTTCCAGAGTTCTTTCACTGGTTCCTTCCCATCTGGATCAGTTGTTCCTTCTTGCCTTTAGATTTTCCTTTGGATAATGACACGCCCTCTTTAGTCTCTGAGCCAGTAGATGGTGTTTGTGGGTGAGATTCGACCACTCTCTTTATGATGAATCAGTAGATGCAGTAAAAGGGTGTGCAGGATGATCTCCCTGTCAGTAGGTGGCACTTGCTGGCAGGAGTGAGTTGCAGTGCTGTTTTTGGGTCCTGTAGCCAGCTCTTTTTCCTCTAGAGAGGCCCTCTTGTGCCTTGGGTGGTGGGTGGGGCCTTGGGACTTCCAGGTGTGTCCTTATTCTCCACCTCAGTGGGGGCAGGACCGGGAATGAGTCTGGGTGGGGCTGGGTTGGGTCAGCCTGCCCTCAGGCTCCACAACTGCTGTTAGCAGGGGTCAAAGGTCTGTTCTTTGTTTCTGTGCAAAGCTGCCCAGAGGGGCTGAAAAGGCTCCACTCAGCTGAAAGTCTGGGCTTGGGGATGGGGCTGTCTGAGACCCGCACTCTACAGCAGGTCTTGCTCCCCTCCACCCTCCCCCTCTCCGTGTCCTCTCCCAGGCCTCTGCCAGCAAGCAGGACCTCAGGCCGATGATCTCCTCTGGCTGTGACGTGGGCCGGGAAGTTCCCTACCCAGGATCGCAGCCTGAGCTGGGTGCACAGCCCTCTTTTGGGAGGAGGGTTGCCTCTCAGGCACTCTGATCTGCCCCTGAAGGTGCACACTCTTCAGTAGGCTCTTTCACAGATCTCCCTTCTGTGCCCCAGGGCAGTGCGATCCTGACCTGGGTGTATGGGGTCTGGTCTGCAGGCCTGTCCCCTGGGCCCTGGAGATCAATCCCTGACCCTGCCAGGGGGAGAGGCGCTGGTCTTGAAACACCTACAGGTTGCCCAAGCTCGATCTATTTCACTCCACCTCGGGATTTGCCCCACTCTCCTGGAGTCACCAGGCAAATAGCTCCTGGGACGGCTGGTGGGTAGGGAACTCGCAGTCTGAGTACCCCTCAGTCTGCTGTAGGGACCCAAAAGGAAAGGTCCCGTTCCTTGGAGATGCCTCCGTGTGATGGCTAAATTGTCTCTCTGGGCACGAACGGGTAGGGAGGGGGAAGGAGAGAATGAAGCACTATGGCGTCTGCCGCTAGGCTCGGGTCTGCAGCCGGGGAGGTGCCCCAAGGGGGCTGGGAGCCCGGCGCTGAGTCCGCAAGAAGCCACTGCTTACTGGCAGCAGCCGTCTCTGGGCTGGTGTCGGCAGGTCTCTCCAGCCGCTCAGGAGCCACCAGCAGTCCGAGATGCAAGGGAGAGGGCAGTTAACCACTCCACCTACCCTTGTTGCTGGTCTCCAAGCCTCTTGGGACCTTTCTCCTTCCAGTTCTCCTCCACAACATCTTCCCGTGGAGTCTCCTGTAGTTTCAGGCACGCTTCCTCCCGACCTTCACCCGATCTATGTTTCTCTGCTCGTTTATTTTTTTCTCTTTCTTCTAAAATTTGTCTTTTTTGCAGAGACACTCTGACTGGCTGCTTTTTCATCCGCCATCTTGGCTCCTCCCCCTTTCTTGCCTATTTTTAAATATTTGTTTTCGAAATTGAACTTTAAAAAATTCTACTGGGATTTTCATCTTTTCTAGGAACATTATTCAAGTCTTATTTAATGTCCACTCATTAATTCATCCAACAAATATTTATTGAGCACTTAATATGACCCAGGAATCGTTCTAGGTACCAGGGATGAAGTAGAGAATACACACAATTCCTTGCTCTCATGGAGTTTATAATCTAGTGAGACACAGAGACACAGATAAGAACAATAAACAAGATAAATAAGTAAAACAGAGTATGTAAAATATCAAGAGCTAAATAGAAAAAATAAAGCTAGGAAGGAGGTTATAAAATAGCAGTGTCAGTGGGTTTCAATTCAGATTCTTGAGGAAGCTGATGTTAAAAAAGAATGAGATATGTAAGAGATTTATTGAGGACTGTGAAAGTTGTAGATACCAGGATGAAATCACTTTTGCCACACCCAGACAAAATAGGGCCGGGGAGGCACAAAGGAGAGGAGGTTCATGATTACATATCTGAAATAAGAAATGTTTCCAAGGACTTCCTAAAAGCCCCACAAGAAACCCCTTAGCATCCTTCAAGCATCTCCTGCCTTGATAAGGTTTACCATTAGACATTCTTTAGGACTGCAGTAATTCTGATGCTCTCAGAAAAACACTGGCCCAATAATGACATCTCTGCCAACGAACTGACAACTCTGGTTGTGAATAAACTAATGAACTCTATTTCTAAGCAGTTTATGTAAATCTCTTTTTGCTAATAGAAGTTTCCCTTTACCTTTCCTGGGTGGCGTGCCATTCCAGGGATTCTGGATTATAATCCTATTTCTTCTTCCCGAGTAAACAAAACATATTTAGAGATAATTTTCTCCAGTGTGTTTTTAGGTTGATGGGGGGAAATCTTCAAAGAATATGGGAAGAGAACACAGGAAAAGGCATGAACACTCTCAGCAACTGATGGAGACCTGACACTCATAAAAAAAAGGAGAGGGGTAAACATTATCCCTTATTGAAAAAAAGGGGAGAAAGCTAAAGGAGGAGAAATGGAGAAGGGGGAAGGAATGGGTGAAAAGAGCCTCACAATGCTGTGCAGCTGAAAAAGTCTCAGCCAGTTGATGGAGAGCCGCAGGGAAAAGATTGCACAGTAGAAGATTTCTGCCTCTGGCAAAATAACTACGTGCTAGTGCCCAATCACGCTCGCTCATTGGCTGGGAGCACCTGGGGAGGGCGTGGCCTTTGCGTGGTGGGTGCTACTGGAACCAAAAGTGCAGAGGCAACTGTAGGGTGCTGGTTCTCTTTAAGCAAGAGGTTAATAATGGGGTCAAGTACTACAATTTTAAATAGGTTGATTTCGAAGTTTAATACGTA
This sequence comes from Propithecus coquereli, assembly GCF_000956105.1. Taxonomy (NCBI): domain Eukaryota; kingdom Metazoa; phylum Chordata; class Mammalia; order Primates; family Indriidae; genus Propithecus; species Propithecus coquereli. Next base: position 15,027,651 of record NW_012137191.1, read on the forward strand.
TACCTTGTACATTTTTTATTCATTCATAATTATGCTATAGTGCTGGCTGATATTATAAATGGGGTGGGTTTTTTCCAATGTCCTTTGAAAATTATTAATAATTATTGCTGGTCTGCAGAAAACTTAAATTTTGGATATTTATTTTCTAACCTACCATTTGTTGAATTCTTATTAATTTATTTACTCCTTTGATTGAGATTTTTATATTGTTAAGAACATCATCCACATGGTTTTGTCTCCTCTTTTTGGATAATTCTACCTCATTTCTTTTCCTTATCTTTTTGCCAAATCAGGATTAAAATATCATGATGATTGCGGAGATGATCATATTCATGGGAATCCCTTTAAGTTTTACCCTTAAGGATTATGCTGGATGTTCTATGCCCAGATGTGGAAAAAATGAATATTCCTAGATCAATTTCCTAAGAAAATCTAAATTGCCAAAATTAACTTAGGAAATTGACCTAATAACATTTTTCACATGTCTTGCTATAGAACTGTAGAGAATGTACTCTTACACATTTTCTGCCTTCTCTCTAATATGTGATCGTATCTTTTATTATTCCTAGTATTTGTGGCTGTGCTTTTATTTGTTCTTTTTTTTTATTAGACTTCAAGAATTTTCCTTCTTTTATGGATTTTTTCAAAGAATCAGCTCATGAAAGTATCTATCATTTCTGCTTCTTTCTCTTTTCTAATTTATTAATTTCTGCTTTTATCTTTAATATACCTTGATTCATTCTCTGAATAAGTTAATTTTATTTTTCACAGGCTTTTAAAAGAGAAAAAGTGAGAGATGTTTGTGTCTTTCTAGTGTTAGAGCCGGTTCCCCTCGGCCCCAGGAACAGAGAGGCAGAGTCACCGAGGCTGCAAATGGCAAAGGAGTTTACTGGGTAGCTCGAGCTAGGGTCCAAGTCCCAGAGCACCAACACAGTGGCCTCTTCTAAGGGATAGGACCCCGCCTTGGGGTAGAGGTTAAGCTTTTATAGCTTTTTCTGTTTTACACACGACACACAGATTTCACACGACACGCTGGGCACACCTTCCCCCCCTCCCCTCCTTAGTTCATTGGTTCCTTTAAAAGTGGCTGATCATGTTGGCTCCTGATTGGTTCCTTTAAAAGTGGCTCCAAGCCTCGGGATTTTCATGCCGGTGCCAATTTTGGTCAGCATCATTTCGGGGAAAGGACGGCGTCGTTTCAGGGAAACCGAAACTTAGGCCTACTCCAGGAAGTTCAGCCTGTCATGGAGTCACTCCTGCTCTTATTCCTGTTTCTGATTAACTACATTTAACAAACAGCTAAAAGCAAGCACAGTCACAGAAGCAAATAGCATCAGTTAGAATCAGAGAGAGCACATTTTTCTCTAATCTCTAATCTTAAACAATTCGTCTCACACAAAGCAAAGTATATTCTCCTACTATCAATTCCTGTTTTTCGCTAGCTGCATCTCTAATCATAATCATAATAATCACATATCACAGGCAGCATGGGGTCATGGCCAAAAATGTAGGCGATGGTCTATTACCTATTGCCTGGGTTCATATCCTAGCTATACTTTTGCCAATTGTGTGACATGGACAAGCAGTTTCCACAACTCTAAAATGAAGATTATTATTACAATAAAACTTACCTCATGGGTTAGCGTGAAGATTACTTCAGCTAATATTTGTAAAGCTTTCAAAATAGGGCTTGGCACACAGTAACTGCTATGTAATACATGAATAAATTATACTTATGCAGTACTTTATCCTTTACAAAGCATCTCCACATTAATTTTCTCCCTTAGTTATCATGACAACTTCGTGGGACAAACAATTCTCATACCTGCTTTTT
>NW_012137191.1:15029644-15093052 GCF_000956105.1 Propithecus coquereli
TCCTCCCTCCTCCCCCCTCCTCCCGCCGCCCTTCCCGTGGTACAGATGATTAGGTTAGGTGTGTTGCCCTTGGTTCCCCCCCCACCGAAGTCCGTGTTTTAAATATGTCCACCCTTCGGATAGTGCGCATTGCCCTCCTTGTGTATGCACATACCCCTCATCATCCCTGCTTTTTCTATGATAAAACTGAAACGCCAACAACTTGACTTAAATTAGTGAATGGAAGAGACAGATCTTACAATTCTATGATAAGTGCATGGCTTGAAGCCCAAATGATCTCTTGTGTTTGGGGGGCTTGTGTGGCCACAGACAGAGAAGTCCATGTTGCACTCAGCTTTAGGCACTGGTAGCAGGAACAGATGTTGAGATCTTTGGCTAGATGGCAAATGACCCAAGACTGGAACTGGCAGCTCGGTCAACTGTTGAAAAGAGCTTTGAGGCCATCAGCCTCCTGAACAAGTGCAGCCAGCCTAGGCAGGAAGAGGTGGGACGAGACCTGGCCAAAGTGCAGGAAATGTACCAGTCCTAGTACTGGTCCTGCCTCTATCTTACGCAGTGAGCATAAGCAAGGTACTTTGCCCTGCCCAGTGCCTGTTTTCTCTAATATGAATTAGGGAAAATAATTTCTGTCCAGCTTCCTTCACAAGGCCACTACAAGATTCAAAGGATGCTGGTGGTAGTGCAACATTTTGAAAGTTTACAAAGTTTTCCACATGTAAAAGATGTCTCTGCTACCACTTTCTTTACTTACACAACTGGGGAGTGAAAATCAGATGTGTAAGCCATCCCCAAACTTCGTGCCAGCCCCCAAAGTCTTCTACCGAGGAAACGGCCTCCAACTTTCCCTCACACCGAGAGCATCATTAGCTTTGCACAGGAGAAAAACAAAATTCTATACTTATCTCCAAACAGAAGTCTAATTTCCAATTGGCTTCTCCAAGACTGTGAAACATAGGGAATAGAACACAACAGAATTTTCCACAAGCACTATTTTCCACGGCACACCCAAAGCCAAGCAGGAAAGAGAGGGAACTGAAAACTTCCCTGGGCATTCAGCTGTTTGTTATGTTGTAATAGTGTGAGCCACCTGGGGAAAATAATCAAATTTAGGAGGGAAGGAGATTAATCCAATTCTGGTTCACATCATCAGAACTATTTCTATAAATATATATTTCTTGAGATTCTAGGAAGCATCCACTAAAATCTTTTGACATTTTTAATTCATTATATTTAGGTTTCTTTTCTTTCCTCACGAGAATTGAATCTGTTTGTTAACCAACTACCTAGTCTTTTCTTGATGAATAGCCACTTTGATTTTCCCGAAGTTTGCAGGATGGGAACTGGAAGGAGATGTACAAATGACAGTTACAAGATGGCAGGTGAGTGGGGGAGGCTGTTGCCCTCTCTTCTGTCCCTAATAGAATCTCCTTAAAGTTCAAGAAGGAAATGTGAGCAGTTAGATTTTAGAGTCCTTCCTTCCTTTGCAGAGAGAAAAAGAACGAAAGAGAGAGAGAGAGAGAAAGAGAGAGAGAGAGAGAGAGAAAACGCACTAGCTTGATTCTGAGAACTGACAGGCTTTATCCTACGTGAGTTTCATTCTTCCTTTGCTCTATGTGTCTGGGAAAGAGACAGCAAGGAACTAGGAGAATACGAGGGAGAGAGAAAGAAATCGATGTCCAGCAGGTGTGCAGGACAGGACCCTGGCTGAACTCATCATTTGAGGACAGGGTACCAATGGTCTGTGTCCACCCCTGGATGCCAATTATACCCTACTCTAGCCAGGAAAGAACCCCCAGATCAAAATAACTGTGTCCCAAGATCTCTTGTGAATTTTGGCTGCTCTTAGCCAAATTTAGTACATGTCCCTAACAAGGAAGGTTATTGTCAGCCCAGGTGCTTTGCCCTCATCACACCACTCTACAACAGAGTATAGAGTTGAGGGCCAGCAAGTGGTGGAAAGAAACAAATGATTATTGCATATTTACTATGTGTCAGACCCTTGTTAATACACACACACACACAATCCCATTTAACCCACTGGAAAGTTGGTTCCAGGAAGGCAAAGGATTTGGTCTGTTTTGTTCACTGTTCTAGTCTTAGAGCATTGACACATGGCAAGTGCACAAAAAATATTTGTGAAGCAAATGAATGAATCTTCGTAACTCTATGGATGTGAAATAATTGTCGATCTTGTTTTAAGATGAGGCAGCTAAGTTTCAGAGATGTGAAGGAGTAGATGCGCTGGGATTCAAACCCAGGTGTGTCTGGACTCCATAGCCAAGGCCTTTCAGGACACCATGCTGTCCCCACATAATAAATTGGGATGGATGCAATGGGAAGTGTGGACAGTGACTTGAAATCACATTCTGTAAAGAATCACTGAGGAACTGAAGCATTTATCTGAGAAAAGGAACATCACAGGCTGACAAGCTATGAAGAGTCCCTTCCCTTTTCTGTCATTCTGCTCTTCCCCAGGGAGATGAAGGGATTGGACTAGACCAGAGGGCAAATAATTGACACTTGTACCACTACTCTGCACTTCAGCTCCTAAGATAGACATTACTCATTGAATGGCTTGAACTGCCCACTGAAGAGACATACGCTGGCTGAATGGATAAAAAAATACAAGCCAAGTATCTGTTGTCTCCAGGAAACACTTCTAACCCATAAGGACTCATTCAGATTCAAGGTGAAGGAATAGAAAACAATATTCCATGCAAATGGAAACCGAAAGAAAGCTAGTATAGCCATTCTCATATCAGATAACATAGACTTTAAATCAAGTTAAGTAAAGAAAGACAAAGACTGTCGCTACATAATGGTGAAGGGAAAAATTCAACAAGAAGATTAACAATCCTAAATATTTATGCACCTAACACAGGAGCGCCCAGATACATAAAGCAAATCCTACTTGATTTAAACAAAATGATAAACAGCAACGCCACAATAGCCTGGACTTCAACATCCCACTGACAAAACTGGACAGATCCTCCAAACAGAAAATAAGCAGAGAAACAATGGGCTTAAACAGAACTCTAGACAAATCAGCCTGACAGACATTTACAAAACATTCTACCCAAATAACACTGAATATACATTCTTCTCTTCAGCTAATGGAACTTTCTCTAAAATTGATCACAACCTAACCACAAAACAGATCTCAACAAATTTTAAAAAATAGAAATTATACCATGTATCTTCTCAGACCACAGTGGAATAAAATTAGAAATCGATTCCAACTGATTATTGTACTCTTTCTCATTGTACTTGGATGCAACTTTATAAATATTCTCAACAACACTCCATACAACCCCGCCCACTGATTAAAGCTGGCGTGCATGATAAAGGCTCTTTGATTTCTCTAGGCTAGGTCATCTCCGATGTCCCTCAAATTCATTTTTGACCATAAATTCAGCACTGTTTCTATCTTGCTCTGTATATTTTTTAACAGACAAGACCCATGGGCAATAGAAGCCTCCAATCTTCTTTTGAAAGCAGTAGCATAAAACCCAAGTAGTTCCTAGAGTCTGAGCTTATCCTAATAGAATCCTCCATTGAAACGACCTTCTAGATAGACAAACAAACGTTTGAACTGCAACTAATCTAAATATTGTTCACAAAAAGATCCCCTTTTCTCAGACTAAGACAGTATCTATTAAAAAGACTATGTTCCAAATACAAGCTAAAGTAAGAAGTTGGGACAGAGTTTAGATTTAAATTATTGGCCCATGGATTAGCTTGTAGTCAACATTTTCTTGAGTTACACATACAGTGAAGATTGCCATGAAATAAGATGACACATTGAAAATAACATTATCTGAGCAGCAACATGTCTGGATTTTGGCCAAGGTCAAGGAATATAAAATACGGTTATTTTTTACAGTAGCCTCCCAGCTGAGTATCTGGCTTTTAATGGTTTAGAAAGAGTAAGAGAGAAGATTTCATATTGATTTTTTTCAAGTTTACTTTTTAATAACACAAATAACCTTCAGTATCTCATAAGGTATTCCACCAATGCCATATAAGTATAAACTTTGAATTTCTGGTTTAGAAATTCTAACATCTATTATTCTACCCAGGGTCATTGGTTGCAAACAACAGAAATCAACTCTGGTTGATTTACACAGGAAGGGAGTATATAGAGGGTATTGGAACATTCAAGGAATAAATCCGAAGGCTGGAGACCTAGGCTCAGGAGTCTGAGTACAGCCAGGATCCTGCCCCATCACCACTGGCCATGTGCTCTCTCCCAACCCTGTGCACACTACTAGACTCAGTTTCCCTAGACACCCTGCACCAGCGAACCCTTGAGTCCAGCATAGCTGCCATAAATAATGTCTAACTGTCCCTATCTCTTCGCATCATTCTCTCGTTATTCAAAGTCCTAGCCAGAAGTTTCTGATTAGTCACACTCAAGTTTTGGCCCCGAGTCTAGCTGTTAGCCACTGGAGATAAGAAATACCTGCAGATCATCATAAGACAGATACTATATTAACAGGAGTAAGCCCCTCCTTGGGCTTCTGCTCAGATAGGAAAGTGTTCAGGTGCTGGGCAACCAAAATGACTAAAACCTTTTAAAGTAAAATGCCCAAATGAATACAAAGTGAATATTTCATGTCAGTGAAATACCCCAATAACAAATAACTGTAATTTATTGAAGTCACTTTCTTCCAGTCAATGCACTATATATAATAAATAAATATGGATATAAAAAATGCAGTTCCAGGCAATGCACTGTGTATAAGTCATAGATATATAATCTCCTTCATCTCATTTAATCCATCATAATACTGCTAATGAAACAGGTATTATCATGTTAGGGGCAAGGAAAGAGTAACTTGCTCAGGGTCACACAGTAAACACCAGAGCCAGAATTGAAAGGAGAGCCTTTCTAAAATCAGCACTAGTTCCTCCAACCACTAAGCAGCATGGTCTCTCCACGAGCATTGCTACTGTGGCCCGGATCAGGGTTTGCACTTACAGGTGTGTGATGAATGTTTATTTTGGCATTTCCTTCAGCAGACATTCAGTGAGTACTTATCACATATAAGCCATCGTTGTAGGCATCACAGGGCAGATATAGAGTAAAGTGCATGTCAGTCACTAACTGCAATATGGAGGATAATGAAATACATGCAAGAGACAAATGCAAGATAAGTCACATCGTGACATCCCTCAAGGGCAAAGATTATCTCTTTCTTGCTTAGGTTACCCTATATCCTCAGTACTTAGCACAGTGCCTGGACATAGTAAGCTCTCAGTAGATATGTAATAAAACGATAAAAATAACTAACGTTTGTTAGACACATGCCATGAGCCAAGCACTCTGCCAAGCCTCCTGTGACATATATACTATTATTATGTCCATTGTGAACTTTGCCTAGGATCACACATGAGTAAGGGGCATAGTAAGGATACACACCCATGCAGACTGCACCTTACTTGGGATGAGAGCTTTGGCTTCAGGTTGTCAGCCAGAGAGCATGTTGGCTACAGCCATCTGGGCTTCACATTTGTCCCCCCTACTTCCACAGGAAGAAAAGGCATCTTTTTCAATGGCTCTGTGGAGGGAGAAGGAACTTCATCCCCAATATTTTCCCACAGATCCTTACTTTGCATCTACCTGTCAGGAATTGGTGATAAGCTCTTTTCTAAATTTGTTCCTGTAGCCAAAATGAAGTCATGAGCTGATTGGCTTTGCCCAAAGTGGCCAGTCCAACCACATCCAGAGAAGTATTAAGAGGGAGAATGACCCTTAACAGGGGCAAGCCCTGCGGCTGGAGGTCGGTTCAACTTCCCAGGCTGCTGGAGATGGGTAGATACCTGAAAATAAACAGAGGCTCTCCTAGGAAGGGCAAATGGGCAGGTGGATGCTTTATAGGTAACTGACTATGTCTACCATGACCCCCTTCCTTTAAATTCCTACAAAGCCTCCCCACAACTCTCAGAACAAAGTCCAAATGCCTCTGCGAGGCACACAACACCCTTCACCACTTGCCTTCAACCTGCTTTTCCAGGCTCACATCCAACCCCCGCATGTCCCCTCTCCTGGTCTCCTAGAACTGTTCACTGTATTCTAAAACCATGGCCCTGCCCTTCCCCTTGCCTTTGTGCTGCTATCCTGTGCCTGGAAATCTTTTCAGCTCTCAGTAAGCCTGGTGGCTCCTTCTCTCAGCACGGCTCCACCTGCCCACCCCCTGGGCGGCATTGCTGCCCTGCGGGAGGAGCTGCAGTTCCCCAGCGTGTCCATCACAGCGCCCCTGACAGAGGGCCGGCCAGCGCCAGCCTCCCGCACCAGGCTATGGCGGTGCCTTCCCTTTCTTTGAATAAAGGAAGAAAATAAGGAGTGAATGAAGGAATCCTAATGTGATATACTCTTTCAACTTCCTGAATGTTTCCTTCCCAGCCCTTATCACAATTAAAATTACATATTCGTTGATGTAATCCTTTATTTGGTGTCTATTTCCCCCCCATAAAAGTACAAGCTCTTTGGGGAAGGGACCCTGTTTCTCCTTCACCCCCACCCCTACCTCAGTGTCTGACACACCCCAGGGGTTTAATAAATATCTGTTGAATGAATATAACATCCAGGATTTAAAACTGCCTGAACACTGCACATACTATTTTTTCCATCATATCTATTTCCTTCATCTAGGAAATAATACTGCTTATGGGAACATAGAAGAAACCTAGACTTTATTCCAGACATCTTTTCACAGCTTTGGTTGCTGGAAAGAGGCAAAACCCCAAGTCACATGATTTTCTATTTAGAATATTAATTTTCCCTAGGTCATGCAGAAACAGTGATACTTGACTTAATGAAATGCTCTTGTACTAATTTCTATTTGTATGCAAAAGACATCGTTGGTTGAACATGTTGAGACAATTTCCCCCACCCGCGCACACCCATATCTGCCTAGCAGAAGAAGGGGAAAGGCTTCTGATTTATTACACATAAACAAAATGAATAAGATAACATTTTATTAGTTAGAAACCATTATAAAAACAGCAATAAAATGAGGCAGTACAAGTGGAAGACGCCCTTATCAATAAATCCTTGGAAGTTTAGGACCCTCGTGCACGTTGTAATAATAAAAAAGGTAATTAAAAGGATCGAATTGCAGAACTGTATCATTTTATCAAGAAGCAGCCCTGTAACAATAGAAAACATCAGGGCAGTGATGGTCTGCGACTCTCTAACCTTTCCGAAAAGGAAAAGATGTTTGAGATTCAGGTTGTCTTAGCTAATGTGAAAAGAATCCATTTGTAGGCTGTGTCTCATTGAAACATGTAAATCCAGGCAAGAAATGGCTTTCCTTTAAAACCAGGATCTTGGTAAGTCTTGTTTCTGGTGGTGAGCAGTAAATGGCTTTATTAAATTAGCCATGTCCGTCCTATCAATTATGGTTGATATTATAACTAACAGCTGTAGGTGAGACAGACGGTTTCGTTACTTTGTCTGTAAAAGACTCTTGGTTTTTCTTCCCTTGACTGAGAATCTTCATTTCATCTTAGAAAATCCTTATGACACATTGCAAATACTTTTTATACAAAAGCATCACAAAGCAACACAGAAACCTCAGAGGTTTTTCATTTCCCAGAGAACTGTATGTAGTCAGTTTTTAGAAAGTAGATCCTGTCCTCTACCCTCCCCACTCTCTGCTCCCTCCAGGTCAATGTTTCCCCTCCCCCATCCTGGTCAGTTTAATATGAGTCACTGCCTGGGCTTTGTTGTATGGAATAACATATTCTCCTGGGAATCAGTTCATGCAAAACACTCCCCGCTGAGAGAGTGGAAATTTACCCATAAGACATTCTTCCAGCAGCAAGACCCTGGCAGAAACCTGATCAGAATGTTTAAAGACTTGACTGGCTCGTTCTCCTTAACTTCCCCAAAATTTCTCAGAGAAAACAAAAATAAACCACATATTTGAGGTTTATCACACCTGGTGACAACAGACACAGTGAGATATGATCTAATTTAGAAAGAAAACTGAAAATGAGTAGATTATTTCCCATATATCCTCTGCTACTCTGTCTTCTATGACAATTTCTGTTCTCTCTACTCTCCCTTTCCATTTTGGTTTATAGTCACTCTGCAGTCATTCAATTGATCAATGCACGAAGTTTTTTTTTTAAACAACTGCCACGTACTCAATAAGTTACGTTAAGCCAAGTAGCTATTATCTTGCAACATTTTTATAAACTCAGATGTATTTTCTGTAGTGCAAGAGACACCCATTTACCACTAAAATAATACATGTGTTCATAAGTGGCAAAATCACAAGAAAACTTAGTTGAGACTTCTTTATAAAAAGTCTTGAAACAAGCTCATCTTTGTAATATGTGTACATATACATAATATAATGTAATTAATAATGTAATATATACACATATACGTATATTTTTTTTAGTAGTAAAACTAATGATCATGGAAAACATAGAAATAGAAGCCCAGCCCCAGGACTTTTTGCTTCTCCCTCATCAACATTTACCAAATGGTGATGCAAACATTTGGAAGGAATATAACATTTCACCGAAGGCAGCTCCCATCTTAGACAGAGCCTAGACAAAGCTGGCAAGAACCCACTGACTTGAAAAGACATCAAAAGAGATTTGCTTGATGGCCAAGAAGCAGCCCGATGGCCCCTGGGCTAGACATTGTGTCGTCTTTTCTCTTTACTGAGAACATTGTTATCTAGGTTTTCAAAAGTGCTCTTATAATACACTTTACTAAATAATATGTAGAGTTGCACAATGTATGCCTATATAAAAACCCTGTTAAAAATTTTCAAAGTTTGCAAACTGGAAGAATAAGTGAGTGGCTCATTTAATTTATTTTAATCAGTTATATCAGGAAAATGCAATTCTATTGAAGGGAACCCTTTGCAGAAGCAGAGCGCAATTATGTTTTGCGTTCAGAGTACTCTTTTTTTAAAAAACCCATGTGTGCAGCATAAAAAAAAGCTTAGTAATGTCAATCATCTTGATTTCAAATTCCTCCAGTGCAGTTCTTAAACAGTGCAAAAATTATAGAAAGCTGAAGCTATTTTTCTCAAGATTATGTGCAGCTGTTTTCTGCAATTCCTGAACATTCTTGATATAAACGTGTTTCCAAAGATACCCGTTTTTAAAAGTAAAAATTCTGTAGTAATTTAACCTTATTTTAAAAGATATTTTCACATTGTATCTTAAAGAGAATACCTCACCAAAGAGGCCCCTCCAGTGAGCTAAACTTTCACTAAAGTAGCAAGCATTTTCCCCATTCATTAACATCGTATTACCCAAAAGAGTCACTTAAAAGTTGACAAGTAGGTGGCAACAGTGCAAAATGGCAGCCTATTTAAAGGGAATTTGTTGAATTGCTAAAGATATTGATAGGAGGCAGGCAAGAAAATTTTTCAACAAGTACCACACTTCCAAAGACATGTCTAAGATTCTGTCCTCAGAAAGAATAGGAGTTTCTCTCCCTCCCTCTGCCTCTCTGTCTCTCTCTATCCCTCTGTCTCTCTGTCTCTGTCTCTCTCTCTCTCTCTCTCTCTCTCTCTCTCCTCTGTTTTCATGGCTTTGGGCAGCTTTAAAAGGAAGACAATGCATTTCACAAGTAAAACCAATCATGTTTCCTTTCTGCCTAATGTAAGTAAATCAACCTTGAGCTCAATATTGAGTTGAAATCTCTTAAGATGGAGTGACTTATAACCTGTCCAGATATGATTAACAAAGACCTTTGATTAAAAACGGGAATATAGATGGTTTGTAACAGATAAATCCCTCGAGTACATTGTGCAACTTCTCATTTTTCATATATTCTTAGATTTGGGTCATTTTCTGGTCTGTAACATTGGAACTTGTGTAAATTTCGTTATTATTAAGAAATTCAACCAGCAAGTTGAAACTTTGAACAAATACTTCAAGTCTCCTGAAAGAAATGAATCACCTAAAAGTGCAGTGTCAGTTTCATAACGGGTAACCCCTAACTTAGAAATGTACTGCGTTCCACATTGGTAAGCTGATGGCTTAGTATTCACAATGCATTTTTCGATAGAAACAATTTCATACGTTATGACTGCTTTCCTGAATTAGCAAAAGAGCCTATTTAACTCATAATGAACCAGAAGTAGGTGTTAATCCTAACATAGCATTGTTGTAAATACATCGTTTGACCACTTCTGATACTCTAATTAGGGAGAAATATATTTTAATTTTTAAGTCAGACTACTGAGAGCAGATATCCCGGAAAGGCAAAGCAAATGCACCTGGACATTAAGAATTTGTTTACTCTTGACTACACTGTGATTGCAGAAGGAAAGGCATTTTTCCCCATGTTATTCACTACCCATTATTTTGATTCAGATAATAAAACAGTTGTGTATCTGACCACTCATTAGCTGGGTGACCTTGGTGCTTTACTTACTCTCTCTGTGCCTCAGAGGGTTGCTGTGAAAATAAATGAGGTCATTTTTCTGCAGTAGACATTTGCTCTGTGCCTCACCCAGCTTCTCCAGTTTTCACTGGGTGACAGTCTCTCTCCACCCAACTCTCACCTACCTGGTATGGGTGGCGCTCCATCCCCATACCTTGGGTACAGCACATAACCTGAGCCTGCCAATCAGAGCTGGCTTCAGGGGGGTGACTGCTTCAAGGGTGGGCCACCTACCTGAACAGGTCCAGTAAGAGTGAATCTCAGAATGTGTTTCCCTGAGAATTTAGGACAGAAGTGCCTTTCTCTGCTGGGTCTGAATCTGGAAAGACATACCTTCAAGAGCGCCTGGCAGCCATCCTAATTTATACCAGTGGTTCTAGTGGTTCTCAATGACCTGCTGGGACACTTGGCAATATCTGAAACTATTTTTGGTTGTCACAACTCTGGGGAAGCTGCCATTCTCACCTAATGGATAGAGGCTGGGGATGCTGCTAAACATCCTACCATGCAAAGGATGGCCCCTCTACAGCAAAAAATTTTTCATCCCAAAATGTCAAGAGTGTTGAGTTTGAGAAACCATGCTCTAACTACATGGTTACATCTAACAACATAAAGAGGCAGGGCTAAGAAATGGAGAAAAATTGACTCCTGGTAATATTGTTTTAATTCTGGATCAATTCACAACTTACTTGATTTGTCTGTCACTTACACCAGTGGTCCCCAATGTTTTTGGCACCAGGGACCAGTTTCATGGAAGACAATTTTTCCACATACCCGGTTTGGGGGTTGGGGAAATGGTTTCAGGATGAGTCAAGAGCATTACAGTAGTGTACTTTATTTCTATTATTACATTGTAATATACATTATAAGGCTGCCACCAGATGCAGCTTAATTGACACTTGCCACTCACTGATAAAGGTTTGATATGAGTCTGCAAGCAATTGATTTATTATGGTCTCTGTGCAGTCAAACCTCTTTGCTCATGATAATCTATATTTGCAGCAGCTCCCCAGTGCCAGCATCACTGTCTCAGCTCCACCTCAGATCATCAGGCATTAGATTCTCATAAGGAACACACATTCCTGTGCATCCCTCCATGCACAGTTTACAGTAGGGTTCATGCTCCTATGAGAATCTAATGCTGCTGCTGTTCTGACGGGAGATGGAGCTCAGACGGTGATGTGAGTGATGAGGAGCGGCTGTAAATACAGATGAAGCTTGGCTGGCCGGCCACTCACCTCCTGCTGTGCAGCCCAGGTTTTGTCCACAGCGCAAGGGTTGAACATAATGTCTGACAAACAATAGGCTCCCAATAAGCAGTGACTGTTTTCATTAACGGTTATCACTCACATGAGAACCAAAATCACGGGACTCCAGAGCCACAAATGTTAATGGATCAGATGTTACCTACATAAAAATTGCATGTTTTATCTCCCTGCAGCACACTCCCATGACTTTTACTGTGTTCTCAATGCATTCTACATTTCTGATTTGTACTTAGAAAAAACATAGATTGAAAAGATGATGCCGTTTTTGTCCAGAATTTGCAATTTTCTCTGGTTTAGAGTTCCTATTATCAAGAAATTCATACATCTCATAGAAGATTGAAAAATTTAAAAAAATAAAAAGGTGCAGATTTTCCATAAACTCACTAAGTCTTTCTTTTAAAAGTGACTACCAGTCTGTCCATGTAAACCAGAATGGCTATTTAAAAATTACCTCATAAAATAACATCTAGGAGCAAAAGAAACATCTTGTTTATTATATTCCATATTTTTCTTTTCAGCTCTTGTGTTTTGATTATATCATGGAAGGTATATCATGGATTATATCATGGAATGGTATTATATTCCAAACTTATTGATAAGGAAAGTTAAAGATCTTTTTCTTCATTTTTAATGTTGCCCAGCCCCCAAAGTTGGTTAAAACTTATACAGTATATACCATTTCGCCAACTCAAAATAATTATCACATTTCTTGACTTCACAATCCTATAGCTTTAAGGTCATAAGTTTCACAGTGTTTTCACTCTCTTAACAGTTTGTGCATTTTCATTCCTCTGTAAGATATGAATATATTATACTAAGTGATATTATATAAATGAGACCATTATTCAAAATGAGAATCTTCTCTACTAACATCATCACTATTTGTAGCATATAAGACTAAATAAATGTCTCCCATGAGTGACTAAATGCAAAATAAAAAGTAACCACTCAACTTTAAGAGTTTAAAAAATGCTATTAAACATAATGGCTTCTTGACATTCAAGTAGCACTATGTTTTAAGTGATCTTCATTTTTTAAGAACTACTTTATTTTCATTTTTAATATTGATGGCTAATCAAGTCCTCCAGAGTGAGGAACCGTAGGAGAAAGCTCTCCTAAGAAAATAAATTACCAGGGACTCTAGAGTTTCAAGGTGCCGTTTTTTTTTGTTGTTGTTGTTTTTGTTTGGTTTTATTTTTGTTTTCTCCTGAGGCTATGTAATAACATCATATAAATGAACAACTTGAAAAACTGACAAAACAATCTTATTTCTCAAGGTTTTCTTCAATCCCTGCTGGTATGTACTTTTGCCTATATCCCCTCCTTCCTCGCTTTTACCTTAAGGGGGAGCTCTGATGTCTTTCAGGGACACGGGAAGAACAAAATGGCCCAATGGGACCACCACAGAATGAAATCTCATGAAAGGGATGCAGTGGAGGGAGGACAGGGAAGTGAAGACTTCAAAGGAAGGAGTGACTCCTTCACTTCCTCATCCCTCTGCAGAAGAGTAGCAACAGAGTCAAGGTTTAAGGAAAAAGAAAGTGTCAGGGAGGCTGCAGATTGCCCAGAACTGATTTTAGCCTAGAATTATGTGAAGGGCACCTACGAGCTGTCTCTTATCCCACTCCAATTCATCAGGTTAAAAGGAAAAACCGCTGGCTCGCAATGGTGTGTGTGTGTAGCTGACGTTCCAGGTGCTGTATTGCAAGAATAGGGTGATACATACCTAAGGACTCAGGGTGAACCAAGACATGAGCATAGCTCCAAAATGAGTAACATGTTCACTTGATTATAGAATGATGCTAAAACAAAGATTCTAATCTCTGCCTGTTAGATATTAAGTTCTCTGAGGGCAGCCCCTGGGTCTGTCTCATTTCCCCACAGTGGAAATACAGTTCCCAGAGCAGCTACAAAACCCATCAACCACTTACCACAGGAAAACAAAACAAAATCAACAATCACTTAAAGACTTTAAGCCAGCCATCTAGGCTTCCTGGGTTTTAGTTTCCTTACTCCAAAGAATGTAAGGGATTGAAGTAAAGGATTTCTCTAGTCCTTTGTGGCACTGCGAAGCTATAAAATACGCCCCCTAAGGTTACAGCCAGGCAATCACAAAAGTTGCAGACATCTGTCCCATGATATGACAATCAACAACCTATTCTTTATATACATCACTTGATGTCATAGTTGAGAAAAATAAAAAATGTGAATATATTGTACAGATTAAGTATTCTCGTCATATTCAAGATGAATACCGAAGCCCATCCCTTACTATGTCTAAAGAGAGTTTCATTCTGGCTACCAACCAGCCGAGGATATTTTCATCTTGCTGTAGTCAACAGCATTATTTGTCTTGAGCTTTCAAAGATTTTATTGCCAGATCCCTGAACAGCCATATTTGATTTTAGGCAACAGGAAAAAAATTACCAAACCATAAAATCCCCACAGACAATAGTCTATTGAGTGGCATGGCAGCACTGCCAGAAACGTATAGGTTTTGGAGTCATAGCTACAGAGCCTGAGCTCCAGCAGGATACTCGACCTTGTTAAACTACAGTCTCTTCCTCTCTTATATGGTAACAATTCCTGCCTCACTGAGTTGTGAAGATAAAATGAAAGGATGTATGTGAAATGTGCATCCATAGTTAAAAATAAACAGGAGAAACTTTATTGTTTAAGGCCCTTTCACTTGCTCTGACATAGAAAAAAAGAAATTATTTAAAGAATAAAAAGTAGGCCGGGCGCGGTGGCTCACGCTTGTAATCCTAGCTCTCTGGGAGGCCGAGGCGGACGGATTGTTTGAGCTCAGGAATTTGAAACCAGCCTGAGCAAGAGCGAGACCCCATCTCTACTAAAAAATAGAGAGAAATTAATCAGACAACTAAAAATACATAGAAAAATTAGCCGGGCATGGTGGCGCATGCCTGTAGTCCCAGCTACTCGGGAGGCTGAGGCAGGAGGATCACTTGAGCCCAGGAGTTTGAGGTTGCTGTGAGCTAGGATGATGCCACGGCACTCTAGCCCGGGCAACACAGTGAGACTCTGTCTCAAAAAAAAAAAAAAGTAGATGATGAGCTTTCTTTAGAAGATAGAAATGGAAAGACCTGACAAGAGACTGGATTTAGAGTCAGAAAATCTGTAATATTTCCTCTACTTAGAGAATATATGATCTTGGGCAAGTCATTTTATTTCTCAGGATCCAGCTTCCTCTTTTGTAAAACAAGATTAATCATGTGGCCCTAGGAAGCGCACTAAATTCTAGAGCACTATTCAAATGATGGGTGCTAAATCATCATTACAGTAGACAAAGAAGTTCAAAGACACACTAACAACTCAGGCTTACAAAGCTATGACCTGGGTACAGACTGATGGGAAGCAGTAGCTAAGGATCTGCCACGTTGGCATTCTGTAACAGGAGAGAGAGTAAGCATTTTTAAAGTTAATTCTCTCTTTTGGCAATCAGGAAGCAAAGAAGGCACAATTAGAATTGCGACCAGTTGTACATTCTTCCAACTGTCCTAGCTGCCTCACTGAGATGGAGTGGAGGAAATTTAAATTGCTTGTGTTGTATTATATGTGTTCAGAATTATTTCCACAGATGCAACTATCTTTGACGCCAAAAGATTTTTTTCTATGATTTCCAAGCATTTTATGCCCATACATGGGTTTAAGAAAATCGCATAGCAGAAGACAAGAGAACAAAGCTTTGATAGCAGAGAAATTCATTGTAAGCCCCTTTAAACCATCACACTGAAACATTGAGTAGAGGAATGCAAACTCTTGTGTATACAATGAGTGTATCGAAGGCCACCTCTGAGGTTAGTTAGGAACCTGTCTTCTTCAGAGATGTCAATATAGCCACAGAGTTTCCAAGAATCCACAAATCATTATTCACAAACCAGTCCCCACCAGCTTTGACAAATGCTGACATTCCTTAGCAAACCAGAGTGAGATGCAGGGTGCTTTTCAGGGGATGAACGACAAGTTGGGAGGAGTTGATAGTCCACTGGAGGGGCAGTCGAGGGCCATAAAGCCTAGTGAGTCATTAATCTGCAGGAAATGCCCAGAGCCAAGGTCATCATTGCTATTATAAACTAAAAATTAAAAGAAAAAAAGAAGGCACATAGCTCTTTTTTATGGGTGATACAGTTTCAATTGGCACAAATTGAGTATTTCTAGAGATTTAATTAAGCAATCAGATTGCTTGAGTGGTCTCAATATTCAGTGCCTTTTATAGAGTTCTTTAATGACTGTGCACAGAATTATTCTGGATACTTTATGGACCATAACAAGTGAGGTTTTATGTCTTCCCAAGAATACAATGAACCTTTCCACCACCACTCTAGCTTAAACAAAGGTGGTTGTTGTTTTTTGGGGTGGGAAGATTTTAGATTCATGTCTAGAAAAGTGTAGCCTGAAGACTTAGAGAGAAGGTAATTTACTTAAACCAAAAGGCATTTGACTTTGCCTTTTTACGATCCATTCCTATAAAATGAGGACCAATGTCTAGTAAAATAAGGAGGGGTAGCATGTTCAGTACTGTATTCATTCATCCAGTCTTTTTCTAGGTCATAAGGGTATAAACAATATTTTTAGGACCAAGGATATAGCAGTGAACAGAATCCATCAGATCTACATCCACAGCATCACACACCAATTAAGAGGACTGAGGTCTTGGGCAAATTACTTCGCGTCTCTGTACCTCAGTCTCTTCATCTTTAAAATGGGGTTACAATAGTTCTTTCCTCATAGGCTCTTGTAAAGATTAGGTGGACAAGTTCACCTGAATGTACTTAGAACCATGCCCAGCATATAGTATGAACTGTGTAAGTGCTAGCTATCTTTATTACTTTTTTTGTACACAGAAACAAGACAATTTTCAAGGGAACAAATCAATAAACAAGATGTTTATAAACAGGGATAAGTGGTACCAAAAAATAAAACAACATAACTTAATTGGGGTGGGGAGAATTTATCAGGAAATTCTTCTCTGAGACGTGGCATTTGTTCTTGGCCCTGAATTAGTAGGGTCTCTCCTGATGCAACCTAGGGCAGAAACATTCCAGAGAAAGAGTATACCTAAGGCAAAAGGCCGTGAAAGGTGATTGAGTACAGTGTGTTTGAGACAAAAGAAGAACTGGGTTCTGGAATGTGGTGAGAAAGTGGGGAATGGCCCAGATGAAATGCAGAAGTGTCAGGGACCAAGTCATAAAGGGCTGAGTAGATTGAACTAAGGAGGGAAATTTGGTCATGTACAAATTATCCTGTGTAATTTCTATAATACCTTTATGAATATGTCTAGCCATGTAGATGCAACTATGTGACTGGCAAAAGTTTGGATATGAACATTCCTAACTAATAAGGAGCTTGGATTTTATTCTAAATATAATAAAAACCATCATAATAGGGAGAGGGGGAAATGTATGAAAAACCATTTCTTTGTGTTTTAAAGTAGATTCCAGGGGCTATGAGGAGAACAAACTGAGTGTGAGGAGGGTGGAGAAGGAAGGAGAAAAAGTATTGGTCTGACCTGTCCAAACTTGTGGATTGTGTGATACTGGCCAATTCAATCCATGGCACCTCATCTAATTGAGCTTACCTTTCCTGAGTGCCTACTGCATGTGAGGGCCTGTGCCAGGAGGGTGTCTTAGTCCATTTGAGTTGCTATAACAAAATACTGTGAGCAGAGTGGCTTTTAAACAATAACCATTTATTTCTTGGTTCTGGAGGCTGGGAAGTCCAAAATCAAGGTGCCAGCAGATTTGGTGTTTTCTGAGGGCCCATTTTTCAAAGATGACACCTTCTCACTGTGTCCTCACATGGTGAAAGGGGCAAGGCAGCTCTCTGGGGTCTCTTTTATGAGGGCACTAATCCCAATCATGAGAGTTCCACCTTTATGATTTAATCACCTCCGAGGGCCCCCACCTCCTAATACCATGACTTTGTGGCATCGGACTTTAATGTATAAATATCGGGGGAGACACAAACATTCCAACCATAGCAGTGGGAAAAATACAAAGATAAATAAGATAGGTCCCTACATTAAAAGGGCTTAGATCTGGTATGGACACTGACAAGGAAGTATAATAAACAGTTTCACAAGTCCTGTCAATGTAGTCCCCACAGGATTCTCTAATGGTCAAATTTGCTTGAGGCAGAGAAGGTCAAGAAAGGCTTCACACCAGATGTGACACTAGAGGTGAACCCTGAAATGCAAATAGGTGGAAATGGAAATTCTCATCAGAAGTGTGCAGAGTGAACAGGGAAATGGAGGTGTGAACCCACCCATTGAGTTGGGAACTGCAGTTGATGAGTGTAGTTGAGACAAAGGCTACTTGGAAATGGTGATTTAAGGTCCTGCTGGAGAGGTGGACATGGGTCAAATCTGGGAGGGTCTTGAATACCCCATGAAGGAGTGTGCACTCCATCCTGTCGGGCTTACTGGGTACACTGGGAGTTAGGGAAAGGAATCATGTTTAGAAAGATTATCCCTGGCAGTCTATGATGGATTTGAATGGGGAGGATTGTAAGAAGGGATAAAGAAAAGAAGAGAATGTAAGTCAAAAATAAGGCAGTAGCAGTCAAGGCAGAGAGATGGAGATAGAGCAAAGAGATGTTAATGGAAGAGAATCAGTGGACTTAACCTGCAACTGAATTTGCAAGGCATCTCATTGGCTCTGCACATAAACCTATTTTTGAATGAATGAATGAATGATTATCTCCAACTTTTATCATTTGATTGACAAAATAGGTGAATCTGCCAGTTATCAAGCATTATGAAAATCACAGAAAAGTGAGTGATAATGTATTACTATATAGAGATAGATGTAGATAGATGAGAGAGAGGGATATATAGGAAATACAATCTTTCTCTCAATTGCAGAGTATCATCTTTTGAGATTCTGGAAAGATTCATATTTATAACAGAGGCATTGATGCCAAAGCTTTAGGCAGAACAGCTAGCTCTGGAAGCTGACACAGACTGTGCAGAGAAGAGAATTTCTTCAGCCTAGACAAGATGTATCAAAAAGCCTTCTTTCTCTAAGCCTCTCTCTGATTTCCTTACACAGGAGGAAAGGGCTCCTCTTCCCATGCAGAAAGAGGCTTCTAGCCACCACCATGTGACCTCCCCAGATAGTTGGAAAAGGAAGTCAGGGTCACAGCCAAAGGAAGTAAGATGGCCAGCAGGCCTTCCCCTGGACAGGAATAATCCTGGTCCCCCTGTATTGCCTCTGTGCCTGGTATGAAGAGAATTCAAAATAAAGACCATCCAAATGTGGACCCAAAAACAATAACCTGGCCGCCTGGAACTACGGCTCATTAAAATGGCTTTGAACCTGATCTACCCGTAATAATATTACTAATATTACATAATATTACTACTCTAGAGAATTGCCTGGAGTTAGAAGAAGGGGACAGAGAGATGAGTGAGTTCCTTATAGCTAACAACAAATAACTTGGGCAAAGTTTTGAAGGAAAAATAATCTTTCATCTTCAGTTTCTATCAATAAACATGATGTTTGTAAATAGTGATAAGTGGTACCAAAAAATAAAAGTATAATGTGATTGGAGCAGTAATCACATTTTAATGTAATCATCTGTGAAATGAATGGGTTGTCCTGCATGATTTCCAAGTTTCTGGAACTCTAAATTTCCATAATTCCAAGGGCCTTTATATTTCACTGCATCCCAAATTCACAACATTCCCAAAGAAATCTGATCCCATATACAAATTACATCTGTAATATGCCTGGCCATGTACAACTATGTGACTGTGAAGTTCAAATTTGAACATTCCTTACATATGAAGATGACTACTGACATTTCAAAAGAAGATAAATATACATTTACAGGCTCATATTTAATTATAAAGTGCTTTAGCCTTCTGGGCAATCAAGCAGAGAAATTGTGAAAGAACGATTTCTTTGTTGGGCACCTCTTGTGTGAAAACACTTAGCTCAGTGCTCTGCACAAGTAGATGCTCCAGACACATGTGTGAATGGGAAAAGAAGGAACCATTCTTTCTGTTTGGCACCCACAGAGATTTGCTTGAATCTTTCCTAAATGTTACTCCATTCTGCCTGGTAATAAAATGGGTTCTCTGCATGTATCTAACAGATCGTAAGATTCTGGAGGAACAAGGGCTATGCATAAGTAATCTTTGCTCCTTCACAGCACCTTGTAGCGTGGTTGACTGTTGAGAAAATCCTCCTTCTTTAATAAAGTGTAAGTGGGCCCTTGTGGTTATCCATAGGATGATGTGGGGCAGCTGGACGGTGGGAGAAACCACAGTCTGCATCGATCCCTGGGTCCCTCCAGGAGCCATTTCCCTGTGGCTGAGCACACTCATTGTAGGGTCTGAGGTCTCAGAAGGGGACTAGAACTTGGGATCACTGCTGACCAAACCTCCATATTTGCTTATTCTTGGGGAGAACAGGCAAAGGGGGGAGCACTATTGCCCTTATCACTGTGGATCTTTGGTCAGATCAGGGGCAGCCATTGCTTCAGAGTCACGCACCACGTAACGTTTGGGCCAAAGGTAAACCACAGTCACTGGTCCATGAGATTATAATGCAGCTGAAAATTCCTATCACCTCCTGATGTCATAGACATCCTAACGTCACAGCGCAGTGCCTTACTCATGTGTTTGTGGTGACGCTGGTGTAAACAATCTACTGCAGTGCCAGTCACATGAAAGTCTAGCACATACAATTATTTACAGTACAGAATATGTGATAATGATAACAAACAAGTGTGCTACTGGTTTATGTATTTACTATGCTACACTTTTTATTGTTATTTTTGAGTGCACTCTTTCTGCTTACAAAAAAAGTTAACTGTAAAAGAGCCTGAGGCAGGTCCTTCAGGGAGTATTCCAGAAGAAGGCATTGTTAGCACAGGAGATGGCAGCTCCATGCGTGTTACTGCCCTGAAGACCTTCCAGTGGGACAAGATGTGGAGGTGGAAGACAGTGATATTGACGATCCTGACCCTGCGTAGGCGTAGGCTAATGTGTGTTTGTGTCTTAGTTTTTAACAAAACAGTTTAAAAAGTAAAAAGCAAATTAAAAATGTAAAAAATTATAGTAAGCTAAAGTTAATTTATTATTGAAGAAAGACTTTTTAAAATAAATTTAGTATATCCTAGTGTACAGTGTGTATTAATATGAAGTCTACAGTAGTGCACAGTAACGTCCCAGGCCATTGCAATTCACTCACCACTCACTCATTGATTCACAGAGCAACTCCCAGTCCTGCAAGCTCCATTCCTGGTAAGTGCCCTATAAAATGCAGTGTTTTTTATCTTTTATACAGTATTTTTACTGTACCTATTCTATGTTTAGACATTTAGATACACAAGTACTTACCCTTGTGTTCCAATTGCCTACAGCATTCGGTACAGTAACATGCTGTCCAGGCTTGTGGGCTAGAAGCAACAGGCTGAAGCATATAGTCCAGGTGTGTAGCAGGCTATACTATCTAATTTTGTGTAATAGACTCTATGATATTCCCACAAGGAAAAAAATTGCTTGCCAACATTTCTCAGAATGTATTCCCATTAAACAGTCCATGACTGCATATGAGAGGTTCCAGGTTTCAGTTTAAATATGAGGACATCAGTGGAGTCCAGAGATAACTGGATATAGTATCAGAAAGCCAAAAACCTGCTTTTAGTTCCAGCTATGCCATTAAGCAATCTTGGGAAAGTCATTCCCACCCCACCCAGTCCCCATCCTGGCCATGGGCCTTGGTTTGTGCTTCTCTAGAATGAGGGGATTGAACTCAAAGATTTACAAATTTCTCCCTCAGAAGTAGAATCCTTGATATATACCATTGACACAAGGGGAGTCTTGAATTGATGGGTTCCTAATCCTTCCCCCAGTGAGCTACCTCCTCACCTCCAAGACAACCTGGGGCTCTGTGGAAGGCAGTTGGAGTACCCTAGAGAGCCACAGCGTTCCAGCATGCCTTTGGGCACGCTGTTAATAACAGGCCCCTTGCTTGGACAGCTGCACACCATTTACGAAGTGCTTTCCAAGACCCCTTTCACTTAATCTAACATCCAATCACTTTAAGTAAGAGATCAAAAGTGAGAAGCAGTTACATTTCCAGCTTTTAATGCCACAGAGTGTGGACAGCACAGGAGGTTCAGCGGCCAAGATGTTTTGAAAGAGTTAAATGAGTTTTAGCATCCTCAAGCCAGCCCGGGTGTCGGCACTTTACAAATGTTTAAACATACTCACTTGTCTGTTCTTGTTTCCTACTAGTGTAAGAATAAATGCTATTTTTTAACATCACCATGCAAATTAGATCAGAGATCAATATGGCTAGATAAATATAATAGTAACAGTTAACACACATACTCTAGGAAAAGTTTACTCTATGAGAACACAATTTTCATATTTTAAAATAACCTTCTTTTTTCATATAAGTAATATCTGTTCATGATAG
This sequence comes from Propithecus coquereli, assembly GCF_000956105.1. NCBI lineage: Eukaryota > Metazoa > Chordata > Mammalia > Primates > Indriidae > Propithecus > Propithecus coquereli. Next base: position 15,051,787 of record NW_012137191.1, read on the forward strand.
AGAGACAAAAGATAAAAATTAGCAAAAAAAAAAAATTATTAATTGCACCACCCAGAGATAATTGCTGGTCACATGTGAGTGCATTATCCTTGTCTTTTTGTAAAATGTAAATATTTTAACTAAAATTGAATAATATTGTATATATACTCTTTAATCTCCTTTTTTCACTCAGCAATTTATGATCATCAACTTCAGGTCAAAGAGTACATTGTAGCAACACCACTGTTTGTCTTTTTATAGGAACATGATTTCTCATCTATTAAATATATAACTGTCATGTATTCAAATAATCACCTATTATTGGAATTATTGGTTATTTCCAGTTTTTTTCCTATTGCTATGAATATGTTTGCAGCTAAATCTTTGCCTTACATAAGGAATTGCTGGGTCAGGGTATTGCAAATGTCTTTAAAAATTTTAGTACATGGAGCCCAAATGTTGTACCAATTTTATCCTCACCATCAACATGAGAGCATACATTTCCCTTTGCCATCTTAAAAACTGGATATTATCAATCTCTTTATTTTTTAAACCAGGTTTTAACATCATGGGAAGGAAAAAATTCTCCTGCTTTGTAGACTTCCAAATTCCATAGCAGGGCTATGTGAGTCTTGTCTTTTCTTTGGGTTCTCTCCTCCTTTCCTAGTCTGGAGCAATTTAAGAGACACTAGGTCAATGGCTCAAGGATTTAGTACCAAATCCAGTTGTGCTTCTGATTTTGCCTCCTACCACTCTCTGAGATTGAGCCATGAGCCTAAGCTTTCACCTTAGACCCAAGTTTCACCAGCGCTCTCCTAGTTTATTCAGTGGTGACAAATTCTATGTCTGGGGAACCTGTGAGGATTGAATAGTGGTCCCTCAAGAGATATGTTCATGTCAAACCTATGAATGTGACCATATTTGGAAAAAAGCTCTTTGTAGATACAATGAAATTAAGATGAGATCATCCTGGTATTAGGGTGGGCCCTAAGTCTATGACAAGTATCCTAATAAGAGAAAAGTAGGAGAGAAGACACGGATAGAAGAGGAGAACACACAGAGCAGAGGCCAGGAGAAGACAGAGGAAGCCAAGGAACACCTGGAGTTACCTGGAGCCACCAGAATCTGGAAGAGGAAATTTCTGTTGATTTAAGCCACCAAGTATGTGGTAATTACTGCAGCCTATGAAATTAATACAGGACACTAGAAAGGAGTCATAGTCTGAGTGTTTCTCAGTAACTGAGAAATACTCTTTATAGGCAAGTGTTGTGGGAGCTGGTGGTCCATCTACTTAGACCTTATCCCATTCATTAGGCACCTATGATACAGCAGGCCTTCTTCTAGTACTGGGTGGAAACAAAAGTGAATAAGACATAGTCCCTACCTTTGAGAGACAAACATTAAATAAACACCTGCTGTATTATCTACAGGGCAATTCTAGGCAGAGGCAGTTGGTTGCAACCATATCATAAAGTACTTCATGGACCCAGTTAAAAGCTTGAACTTTTTCCTGTAGATGATGGAGCTGTTGGAGGTTTTTAGGTAACTATTACCCACACCCCTAGGCTCCTCTGATACTGTACTTCTCTGATATTTACCCTAGAGTCAGACTGGACACCTGCCTGTAGCTAACTTTGGGACTCTCCTAGTTCTCCATCTGCCTGCCCTGACTTCTTCTATGACCCACGCTAAGCTCCTTCATTCTCCAGCCCCCATGGTCATTGACACTGCCCCTGAGTAGATAGCTAGTGTTAGGTCCTGGACTTGTCTGTGCTACCGATGGAGCCCAGGTATGCTATATTAATTAATTTATTCATTCATTCAAGAATTATTTACTGAGCATCTACTATTTTTCAGTCTCTGGTTGTACAAAAATGAGTAAAATACAGTCTTTACCCTTAAGATACTTACCATCTGTATTAGCTCCTCAGGCTGCCATCGCGAAACACCACCAACTTGGTGGCTTAAACAAGAGAAATTTATTTTCTCATAGTTCTGGAAGTTAAAAGTCTAAGACTAAGGTGCCAGCAAAACTGGTGTCTGGTGAGGCCTTGGGTTGGAGACAGCTGCCTTCTCTCTGCGTCCTCACCTGGCCTCTTCACTTCACACACACTCCTGCTTCCCTTCCTCTTCTTACAAGGACACCAATCCTAAGGATTAGGGCCATTCTGAACTCATTTAACCTTAATTACCTCCTTAAAGGCTGTATCTCCAAATGCAATCACGTTGGAGATTAGGCTGTCAACATATGAGTTTGGGGGGCGTGGAGAGAACGCAATTCAGTCCTGAACGCCATCTAAGTGGAACAGGCAAATATGCGCAGATAATTGCCATATGGTAGAACAAATACCATAAAGGTATTGTGTACTTTGGGGTGCAGTACCTAACCTGTCCAGATGGATCTTAACAGAAGGGTTATTTGGGTGGATTAGATGGAGCAGGGAAATCCAGGCAAATAGAAGAGTTTTTGTGAAATATAAACATGAAACAACGTGGTCTGTTGGGTAGATAGTAAGTCACTGGGGATGGCTGAGATAAAGAGAGTGGGCTGGGGCATCATGGAGACGGGATTCAAAAGGCAAGCCATGTCCTCACAGGAGCCCACCCCCTCCTTACATCACCTACCACAGCCTTGTTTCCCACTCTGCGGTCATCGTGCTGCCCTCCTCGTCCCAATCAAAACACTACGGTCCTAGGTCTCAGTTCCAGACACATTTAAAATAACAGCCCCTTATATTATATTTTGCATAGCACTTTATAGTTTAGAAAACACTTGTACTACATCATTTGACACTCACAGCTGCCCAGTGGAGGGGAAGAAACATCATTACATCCATTTGTACGATGAAACCAAGATTGAAATAATAATGATAATAGTCATAGACTTGCCCGAGGTCAGAGGGCTGCGTTGGAGTTAGTTCAGGGCTAGAACCTAGACCATCTGCTCGCTGATCCAGTGTTCTGTCTTCTATACAACCTGCGTTTTTCTCTGCTGTTTGCTTCATGTGTTGTAGTTCTCCAGGAATGCTTCTAGTTTTGACAGGAGCTTTTTGGAAATAATGCATTAACCAACAGAAAAAACCTCAGAGCGGGAACTTTGGGGCTGGAGAGATACTTTTTTGGCCTGGCAGGCCTGTCAAAGCCCATGGAATCACACATTTGCTTTACAAAGGGCCAACCTAGAGCAAAGCCCATGGGTATACATTGCCGAAAGGAGCAAATTAAAGCACTTCCAAGTCAGGAAATGCCAAGCTAGGCTTTTCTATGGTGTTAACTTACTGGCCTGAAGTGGACCAAATAGTAATTTACCTACAGCCTTGCTGTAGGCAAATCCTTCACGGGACCTTTGTCAGTGTTGCCGTGGCAACAGCACTCTCCCCACCATGGTAATTTTTAGTTTCAATCACAAACTTTGTGTTGACTTAGCTAAAAGTCTGATAGAGTGAAACTTTTACTCATTGGAATACATGAAGAATAAGTTCCCCAAGTTTTCAACAAATCTGAGACTGCAGTCCCTGAAAAATTTTTGTCCATCCTTTTGGATGGTAATTTCTCTAAAATTCTTATATCATTGTCTTCCTTGCATAATTATGCAATGTAATTTAATGGCAGATTTTTGAGGTTACTCAGGTGTCAGAGTGGCCTTTCCAAAACACAAATCCGGCTCCAAGATAAAGTCTAAACTCTTCTAGTTTGGGAAAGTGTCTTTCACTCCAACCTACCTTTCCAATCTCCTATGTTCTCAGTCTCATTGGAGGAGGGAATTCATACCTTATACTCCAGGAATGCGGGGAATTAATCATTATTTTTTGGAACATTCACCATGCTCTTGCTGTGTCTGAGTATTTATACACAAGGCATTCCTCCATTCCCTTCTCTGCTTGGAAAATTCTTACCCAGCCTTGACTATCCAGCTAGACAACTGTCTCCTACATGAAGCCTACTCAAAATCTTTCCAAAGTTCTTCCCCACCACAATCCCAGAGCACTTTGTGCATGGTTTGATTACAGGTACTCATGTGCCTGACTCGCTCACCCTGTCTTTGTATTGTAATGTCTGGTGAACACAGCTCCGCCTGATGTAAGTGCTAAATACGTGGTTAACATTATTACCAAATAAACAAGCACTCAACTCTTATTCAAAAATATCACTGACTTGGTGTTTACTATGTGTCAGACAGGATAATAGGAACTTTCCAAGTATTTCTCACTTAGTTCTCATAACAGCCCAGTAAGTTCAGAGCCTGAAATCAAACTCAGCTCTCCTGTTCCCCAAATCCAGGCTTTTCCTCTGCACTGCATAGTATAGCATATTCCAAACAAATCAAGGTACTAAACTAAAAGCAGAGGGCTTGCTAATCAGTTGAAGAGTGACTTGAGGTGTCCATGCCAAATAGCATTGACTAGCAAAGGGTCAGAGTGGGCTGAGGGAGGCCGGGGTGCAGGGTTTTTATAGGTAAGAGGGTTTGAGCAGGAATCAGAGGCAATGTGTAGGATCAGAGGAGAGAGCTATAGCTGGAAAAGTCAAACAAATCTAAAAAACCCAGAGTCCATAGTCAGAGTACCATATCCAGATGTTTCCAGGGCTAGGAAAGCAATGTAGAGGACTATAGCAAGCCACATCACTTTCACTTAGAAATCTTCTTTCTCATTTCTAGTGAATCACATGGCCCTCTAGCTCTAACTTTCATTTGACCACGTTTGATAGTGATCTATATACGAGAAGTATTTTACATTCACCTTCCCTCCACTACAGGAAAAACAATAATGCATGCATATGGAAAATGGCAGCTGATACTGGACCACCATGCAGAGATTATCACAGACAGGCTCAATTCCAAGAGGGAGGTGAAGTCTGGAAAATTATTTCCAGATGATGGAATTTTTTATTATGTAAGATCTTCCAATTTTTAAAAGTCAGAGCCATATGCAAAAATGTTTAAAATATTATGTGGGACCCAGCTAGGTCTCCAACTTTATTGGGCCTAAGCACCAACAGCAGAACTTATTAAAACACAGGTTATTGGGCCCCATTCCAAGAGATTCTGATTCAGGAGGTCTTGCTATGGCCTGAAAATGTGCATTTTTAATAAGCTCCCAGGTGAACTGATGCTGCCAGCCCAGGGATCACACTTGGAATAGCACTGGGCTAGACACAAATAGTACCAGCTCCTGGATTCAGGCAGCCTGTTTGGCACCTCTGATCTAGAAATTTAAAGAAAAAAACTGGGAGCAAGAGACAGCCAAGCAAACCCTGGTCCAGGGATGGAAGCTGTTGTCTAATATACACTTTGGTACTTCTCTTAGGGAATGTGCTTCAAAATAAGACAGGAGTAAGATATCAAAAAAGTTCTTACGCCCTGATCTCAGACTGGGAAGAACTAAAGAAGCTAAAACAGTGAATTTGTTGGAAATCAGACAGCCACCAACATAATAGCAAAATGGGATGGAAGAGGAGAGGGGTAAGGACCTGACATAATTTGGCTTAGAGAAGCAAAGACCAAGTGGTAACTCACTAACAGTCTTCTAGCACAAGAGGGGAATTTGGGGGAAGATGGTGAACAGCTGTTCTGTTTCCACTGAGGTTTGGCTAATATAACCCGAGCTTCCAGAACAGCAGGAGGGGTTGAAGTAGTAAAAGAACTCCAGTACCTGACAGCTGTGAGAGGCAGGCCTTGATTGCCATGGGGAGTCCTAGCTTTCAGATCTTTAAAATCAGATAAATGATAGCCTCTTACAACGCTAAAAGACCCCTCTGCCTGTCAGTATTTCTCCAAGTGCAGGACTCAGGCCAGTGCTGATAGAGAAGATGGTTGGGTGCTGCCCAGACACAGAATGAAGTGCCTTTGGATCGTGAAGGGGAAGAGTATTCCCTTTTCAATTCCCTTTCATTACTCAGGTGTGTCAAGGAGAAAGTCTCCCTGAAGTGCTGTCTTTCTCAACTCTCTAGCACTTGCTAATCTCCTTCATAGCAGAAAGAGAGGAGGCCTTAGCTGCATAGTGTTAAGCAGGCAGCAGCATGTGTGATGATGGCTGTCATTGTTTTTGTTTCATGGTATTTATTTTTATGGTTTCCTCCATGGCAAGTGATGCTGGTTTTCCACTGAAGATAGCAATAGAAAATTTCCTCATAAATAAATAAATTTAGGAAGGCAAAGTCCATGGAGTTAGAGAAATATGAAGCCAAGGACATCGATGGTTGATGCCATGGCCAAAATGGTGCAGATGGCACATGGCCAATTTTCATTCCAGCACCGTGGCCATCTCTCTGTGTGACATCCCCAGTGTGAGCACCCCTGCCACCATCCACAAAGGCAGACCCTAATTCAGGATATCACTTGGACACAAAGTGAAGTACCACACACAAACCTACCTCAATAAACCCTGAAAGGTCTCAAAATGTAAAGTACAAAAAATAGAAAACCATACTCTATTGCTTCTCAAAATCCCCTGTTATTAATATTTTAGTGGCTGAAAAGCAATATCAGTTTTCTCACTGACCTTATCCTGTTTTGAACAAAAAGAAAAAAAAATTAAACCTGGCTTGCAAATATTTTATTTCTTCCTGAATTGACTCTCATGTATAAACTGTTGTTCACAGTGTCCTAAATTATATAATATTTTTACAGAACTATAAGTTTATTTCTTTCAAGAATATCTTAAGGCTTTCCTCAGTAGAAAGTCAAGAATGCTTCATAATTAACATACCCAAACATCAGCTTCAGTGTAGATGATCTTCGATTATGTTGTTTAGAGTCAAATAGGCCTTTCTAAGAATATAAGAGCAGATTGTATTGTTTAGGAGATGTACATTCTCCTTGAAATTAGGTTCAACCAGTTTTATTGTTTATTAATCCATCTTTTAGAAATCACTAAAGGATGAACTTCAACCCAGGCTTTGTCTAAATAATTACAGATTCCTAACAAATATGGACAGATTAGCAAGTTTTTGTTACAAATATATTCAGTAAGATTTGGTTGATGTAAACACAGTATTTTTAAAAATTAAGATTATTAACAAACAAGTTCAGTCCAAGAAAGAAAAAATGCATTTGTAATCAGCTTGCTGGAGATATTACAAAAATGAGTGATTTCTAACCTCTGGTAACACAAATCTGTAGCATCCATTGCACAAATAGCATCTATTGCACAAATAGATCATTCCGAAAAGTAAAGGTTGCTTCCAGAAATAATAGTTGTATAAAGGTGTTCCATTCCCCAGTAAATTAAAGACGCTGCCTCACTCCTACTCCCCATGCTAAACAGAACACTGGAGGAACCTATTAATAGCATCATTAGTTTCAAGGAGGCAGTTTACATGGAATTTGGATTTTAATATACAGAAATAGATACTCATCTACTCTCCCAGCAATGTAACAATCTTAATGGAATAATATTTTCAAGATGAAAATTCTACCCTAATGAAAGTCCCCTTTTTCACTGAAATAAGAAAGAGATACAACAAAGTCAAGGCTCTTCATTTACATGAAAGATCTCATAGCTTCACCAGAAATGTATACTTAAGCCTGGGGATTATTTTTTGGAAATATTAATGTTAAACTACCTGCAGAATACATTTAGCTGTAGATAATGCAAACCAATAGACATTTAAATTTTTTTCTAAAAGTGAAACTTATAAATATTTATTTTAAAGGGTCAATAGTGTAAGTTTTCTGTTGTTTAAGCAAGTTTAATACCACCAGGTAAAATAGCTGAAGTTAAAGAGATTCAGTATATTTAAACCTGTAATATGTGAGGATCATTAGCCGAATTTTAGAATAGCAGATTTTGTTTTTATGTCCCAAAAACCAATTTTGTATTAGACTAAGCTGCCCTTGAGAACAGGGTGTGTGTGTGTGTGTGTGTGTGTGTGTGTGTGTGTGTGTGCATGCGTGTGTATGTGGGAATAACTTTCTTTGAGAATCTCAGGAGTGTCTTAAGAAAGAGTAAGGATTTGTTCCTTGTGGAGCAGACTTAAAATGTGAATCATGCTCCCTGGAATTGTGTACTGTGAAGCCTATACAATTAAATGTGGTGACCTTAGTCCAAGAAATGAAAAGGAATGAAGGCTTGATGTTTCCACAGGTGGAAACTGATCACCCTCCCCATATCCATGTACCTTTGCAGTAAGAATTTGAAGATTTTCTGACCAAGAGGAGGGATCTATTTCCTCAAACCTTGAACCTGGACTGACGTTTTGACTTACTCTAAGAGTCTCAGAGTGACTCTGTGCCAGTCCCAAGCCTAAGCCTCAAGAGCCCTTTGCATACTTTTCCTCTTGTTCCTGGAACCCTGCAGCCTTGACATGAACAAGCTCAAACCAGCCTGCTGCAGGATGAGGAACCACAGGGAGAATAGCAGAGTCATTCCAGGTGAGGCCATTGTAGACCAGCCAGGCCCCAGCTGATCTTCCAGCTGCCCACAGATAGGTGACAGAGCCCAGCCACAATCAGCCTATTCCAGCCTGGTTCAGCAGAACTGCCCAGCCTGCCGACTCATGAGTAATAACTAAAGGTTGTTGTTTTCAGCTAAAAAGATTTGGGATGATTGTTTATGCAGCAAAATCTGTTATATCCATGATGAATTCAAAGCTATAACAAGTGTCATTCACTATTTGAGTTTCACATGAGGCAAATGGATGGCTTTGGGGCATTGAACCTCGGAAGAATCAGGACTAAATCAGAAAGGATGAAGTGTAGCCCTGAGAAAGTAGAGATGCTTTTCTTTAAATGGCCACATGGCTTGTGCCGGTAGCCAGGCGAGTGAGATAGAGTAGGAGCTGACAGGAAAGAGACTTTGCTCCAGTGTGGTCCAGCACTAGTGGCAGGACAGACAATGGCCTGTGCTTACTGTGACAAGTCACTGCAGAGAGGAGGTACAGGAAGTGGCTCTTCTTGCTTTGGAGTCGAAACGGGATGGACATCCTCTGTAGGCTGCTCCCAACATTTTCAGAAAGGGTAACGAGGGCACCAGTTTCCCAAGGGAGCCCACTGGTCTCCTTGTCAACCAGATGGATGGGACTAAAGAAAGTCTCAAAGTAATTTGGATTAACAGAAATGTTCACACCTCAAATATCATAGACCCATTCCAACATGCTACATCAAAATAAAGGATCCCTCTGTGTTTCATTTAATACTGTTGGTCTTCACTCTGTTTTGAGTAACATTAAGATTATTACTCTACCTTTCTTTTGTTAGCATTTGCCTGATATAAATTTGTTAACCTTGTTTAAAAAGATGCAATATGTATTTAAAAATACATGAAAACCAAGCATCGTCGCCAAATATTAGGCCTAGGGTGGGGCCTGAATCTCAGCACTTAATGAACCATGTAATGTTAATGAACAGCCGGGTTGAGAGCTGCTGATCTAGAGATTTCCCCTATTTATCTGGCCCAATGGGCAGAATCTTTAGCACAGATTTACTTCTCTGCTCTACCATATCCCCCAGGTTTTGTTGAAAACACCTGGAATTTTACTTCTTCCAGATTTGTCCTTTTTTTTTTTTTTTTTTACATTATGCTTCTTATGTTCTGGGAATCCTTTCCATTTAATTTCGGCCTCATTAACAACAATTATTTAGGCCTAATTATGAGTTCAGCTGGTTCCTTTGTTCATCAGTGTGTTTTGTATCCAACCTACCCTTCTGCAGAGTTTATGTGTCAACCATAATGCTTTCAGCCACAAGGAACAGAACCCACCGCCTCACCCCGCCCCAGCCGTGGTTTGTAGAGTAGGGGCATTAGTATCTCATAACTAGAAGCCTGAACATAGGCCCTGTTGGGTTGGTTAACAAAGCAGCTCCAAGGTACCAGGTACCAGGTGTTCATCTTTCTGTTCTTCCAGATTCAGCATACCAGGGAGTTTTAAACCCCTTATGGTTTTAAAATGGTGATAGGATTTCCCAGTGGCACTTGCAGACAAATAGCATCTGGGACAGAAAAATATGTCTCCTCCCATAGGACTGAAGGAAAACTTTTTCCAAATGTACCCAGGGTTTTCCAGACCTAGAGATGGATTCTCCTCTCCAATCACTGGCAAGGAGAATAAGATAAACTATGGTTGATGTGGCCTAACCAAGATCCATCCCTGTGGCTGAAGAGGGGCCAGCCTTCCCTGCACACATGTTCATCTGGTACTTAGGCAAAACTCTGAATTCTATTAGTAAGAAAGAAGGGCTGTTAAATTAATGATGTTTGCCGTAATACATTTAAAAATGTTTAAAATGGTTGTGTTTTCTCTAAAAAGATGCATAGGTGATAAATTTACTAGGGTTTTTTATTTTAGGAAATGTCTTAACCCTCAAACTGGAATGATAGTTTGCATAGTATGTCAGTCTTACAAATACTTTTTCACAATATATTTTTAATCATTGATCCAATTTAGCCAGACTCTTTAAAATGAGTTTGAAATGAGTTTTAAAATGAGTTTAAAAGTCTACATGAAAACAAAATTATGTATGGATTACAAATGTTGTAAGCAACATAAAAGACAAATGACAAAGCAGGGAAGAAAGTTACAACTTAGAGGCTAAAGGCTAGTTTCCTGAATATATAGATAATTTTTTTAAACCGAGGGGAAAAATACCACTGTATGTTATGGTGTTTAACTGCCATTTCCCACTACCAGGAACCAAGGATGCCTAGAGAAATAGCTCACTCCTAGTCTGAGACAGAAATGGAAGAGTTAAGCCTAAATGATAGCTTGAAGAATTTCCTACTACCCAAATATGGAATAATGTGAACAGGAATAAGAATATTTAGTGCAAGGGATGAGAACATATCAATATATTAAAATCTATTCATGCACAATACTTTAAAACAAAATAAAAATCAGTAAGAACAAAAACTTTGGTTAATGCTTAGAAGTAGCTGAAGTATAGACCATTGAGTCTAAAAATTAATAATCAAAAAAGAAAAAAGCATTTATTTTATCTTATTGGTAAAAACTGTTCCTCAGGTAACCAAAACATTAAGGAGAAGTTTCTATCTATAGAAACATTTCAGCTAGTAAATGAAGGAAGAATGATCCAATTGGAGCATCAATCGCCATTTTACAACCCTGTCGTGACATTGACCATCAATGGCTGCCTCTCATCACAGTGAGAACCACACCTCAGTGCCTCATGGCAGAAAGACAGAGGAACAGATCACAAGAAGTACAGTACAATAAAATATTTTGGGAGAGAAAGAGAGACCACATTCACATAACTTTTATTACAGTAAGTTGTTATAATTGTTTTATTTTGTAATTCATTATTATTTTTATCTCTTACTGGTCCTAATCTACAAATTAAACTTTATTATAGGTATGTATGTATGTATAGGAAAAAACACAGTATATATGAGGTTTGGTAGCATCTACAGTTTCAGACATCCACTGGAGGACTTGGAATGTATTCCCCATAGATGAGGAAGGACTACAGTATGACCATATGTGAAAAAGTGAAATGCTCAATAATTACTAGCTTTCAGAGAATCCACTGTTTATTTTTTATATGTGAAGTGATCTTAGAACCTCTGAAAATACTAATTCGAATTTTCAAAATTTTATATTTTTTCCTCCATTAATTCTGTTTCCTTGGAATTGTTTCAGATGGATTTGCTATTTCATGTTGTTTTCTTCAAATATTTGGTGATTCCTGGCTACCTGTTTATACTTAGAAAGAGAATATAGAATGATTAATATTAGTAGTGAGTATGGCACCATTGTAACTTTCATGGGCCCCTTCCTCCATTAAAAACATCAAAAATTGGCCAGGTATTATAATCCTAACAGTTTGGGAGGCCAAGGAGGGAGGATTGCTTGAGACCAGGAGTTTCAGATCAACCTGGGCAATAGGGAGACCTCATCTCTACAAAAAACAATAAAATTAGCCAGGCATGGTGGCATGTACCTATAGTCCCAGCTACTCGAGATGCTGAAGCAGGAGGATCTCTTGAGCCCAGGAGTTTGAGGTTGCAGTGAGCTATGATGATGCCACTCTAGTCTGGGCAACAGCACAAGACCCTGTCTCAAAAAATATATTTATATATTAAAAATTATATTTTATGACTATGTTGTATAAAGATGGATTCAGGATGAATTATATTCATTTTTTAACATTCCAATTTTTAAAAAAATTAGAACATTTTCTTGGGCTCTTATAGTGTCATGGGCCCCAGGCACTGTGCTCATTATGCCTAATGGAGAAGTTGGCCCTAGTGGGAGGAGGTTATTCCCAGCACATGGGATTGTGCATTGTAATTACAGGGATCCACACAGAAGAGGTGTAGGCCTCTTTTCAAGATTTGCAAAGAATTTGTGTTCCTCTGCGGTACAAGGACTCTGGCCACCTAGCAGCAGGCAGACCTCACTTGGGGCATGAGCCTGTGCTTGTCTCCACCTCTAAGGCAAATCAACCAGGAGTCTGTTCTACTGGCTTCATACAGAGGGCAAACCCTGCCCAGTCACTCAAGGCTCTGGGCAGACTCATCTGTTGGGCAGCTGGTAACGGCCAACTCTCACTAGGCCCCTTCCTGTTTTGCAGCCATTGCCCCATAGTGTGTTTTTTCCAGGGTTCTCTTGGGAAAGTTTCTTTTTTCAGAGGTCTGCCTTTTAGCCTGAATCACGTTGTGGACTCTCCCTGTGTGAATCCACATGTGAAAGTGAATCTATGCTTCATCACCGATGTGATCCCATTTTCTGTTTATGTCCCAGAAATTCCTCAGTGTTGCTGATCTACTGAAGTCGCTGTTCTTGGCTTGCCACGACTGCTTTGGAATCCTTCTTATTCTTATATTCCTTCTGTTATTTCAGTAAGATTAGGAGGTGGACAAAAGTTGCCATGTATGCTTTAATAACCATTTGAAACTGATGTGTCAAATATTAAATTTATGTTTGTTTTAGATAACATTTTAAGTTTAAATAAAGAAATATTGTAGTAACTCAATGTCAGCCACCTGAGAGTACCCTAGTCCTATGGCTTGTCTACCAAAACATATTATTTTAATTGTTCAAAATCTGAACAGAAGGTTTATCTTTTAGTTCATCACATCTGTAACTTAGGTTTCCTATTTCTTCAGAATTTTTAACTTGTTTTGGGTCTCACTTCTTCCTAGTGCTCATTTCTCTCCCCCCCATGACACCCAATGATTACTATAGCTTTACAGTAAGTCTTGAAATTATTTTGGCTATTACAGGTCATTTGCCTTTTCATATAAATTTTAAAATTTACATATAAATAAAATATAAATATAAAACCTGTTGGATTTTGATTGAAATTACATTAAATCACTTCAGGGAAAATTGACACCTTTGCTCAGTTGAGTCTTCTAATTTACGAACATGGTATGTCTGTCCATTTAGTTAGATTTTTTTTTCATTGCTTCTATCAGGATTTTTGTAGTCAGCATACATATTCTATAAATGTTTTATTAAATGTATTCCTAAATATTTAGTTTTCTCTGGGGCAATTACAAATGATATTGTCTTTTAAATTTTGGTTTCCTTGTGTTCACTGTTAGTGTACAGAAATTGATTTTTGTGTTGATCTTATATCTTGTGACGTTGCTCAACTCACTTATTAATTCTAAGAGTGTTTTTGTATATCCTTGAGATTTCCTATGCAGATGATCATGTCATCTACAAATAAGAATTGTCTTATTTCTTTCTTCTTAGTCTATGTGACTTTTGTGTCTTTTCCTTGCCTTATTGCTCTGGCTAGGCCTTTCAACCTGATGTTGAATATGAGTGGTCCATGTGGACATTCATATGTGTTCCCTATTTTAGAGAGAAAGCAATCAGTCTTTCACCCCTAATAATAATGCTAACTGTAGGTTTTCTGTAGATGCTTGCTATTAGGTTAAAGAAGTTCTGTCTTCATTGAGTTTTTATCTTGGGTGAATGTTACACTTTGACAAATGATTTTTCTGCATCAATTGATATAATCATGTGTTTTTTCTCCTATAGACTGCTAATATGGTGCTAATACTGTATTACTCAAAGTTCTCCAGAAAAACAGAACCAGTAATATGTGAATATTTGGAGAGATTTATTACAAGGAATTGATTATGGAGGATGGCAAATCCAAAATCTGAAGAGCTGATGTCCCAGTTTGAGTCTGAAGGCTGGCAGGCCGTGTAGAACTACTCTGCTTTTCAGACTAGATAATTTCCAATGATCTACTTTTTCTGAACTTTTGGAATTTTTATTTATGTTGAGAAAAAAATCATGCAAAGAATAAATAACCCAGCATTCTATAATACAGAGATAACCACTGTTAACTTTTGGTTGTTTTTCTCTAGTCTTTTTCTTAAGTGAATTAACATTTGAAGTCATATTGTATACAAAGGTCTGAGTCTTGCCAATTTTAAGTAAATATAAACAATTTTCCATAGAACTTCACCCTTCCGTAAAAAATGGAATAGCTTTTCATTAGTTTTCTTTTAGTCCTTTAGTAAAGATTATAAATTTTCTTTATATAGATTATATACCTTTCTTGATAATCTTATTCTTAAACATGTTAAAATTATGTTATTAATAAAGAAATTATTTTCTATTACATTTTCACATTTTTAAAATATGAGCATGTAGGAAACCCACTAATACATATATACTTAAGTTTTAACAGGCTACCTTATTTCATTCTTTTGTTAGTTCTAACAGCTTTTAAGCTGAGTCTCTTTACTTTTCTATATGATCTGCAAATAATAATAATTGCATCCTCTTCATTCTAATATTTACAGCTCATTGATATTTTTCCTATCTTATTACATCCAGTACAACTTTAAAACCAATACCAAGTAATTAATAATAACTGATGGCATTGTTTTATTTCCAATCTTTTTTTTCCCCAGAATATTACAGGGGTACAAACATTTTGGTTACACACATTGCTTTTGTACAGTTTGAGTCAATTTTATAAATGTGTCCATCATCCAGATAGTGTGCATTGTACCCATTAGGTATGAATTTACCCAACACCTGCTCCCTCCTCCCACCTGCTTGATTTCCATTGAGTTTTACTTCCATATACCATTCTTCTAAGTGAAATATCACAAAAATGGAAAAAAAAAACACCACATGTACTCACTATTAAACTGGAGCTAACCAATAAACACTTATATGCACATACGGAAGTAAAAATCTAATGATCTATTTGTAAATTCATTTGCTTTCTCCTCTGTCATATCCATTCTGTTACTGAGCCCATCCAGTTAATTTTTTATTTTTATAATGTACTTTACAGTTCTAAAATTTCTGTTTGTTTCTCTTTTTAATCTTGCATTTTCTACTGAGACTTTCTATTCTTCCATGGACTTTAGCTGTATTTGCAATTATTCTTGAAGCATTTTTACAACAGCTGCATTCAAGACTTTGCCTGATAATACCAACATTTGTGTCACCACGGTATTGAGGTCTTTTGATTGCTCTTTTCTGTGCAAGTTAAGATTTTCCTTGTCCTCTATGTACTGAGGAATTTTTGATTAGACAGATAGTCAGGAGTGGAATATACATTAAAAACATAATTTTATGGAAAAAATTTCTTTCAAAATTAATACCTACTCATTATAGAAGAAATGTCTTTTAAAAACTAATAAACAAAAGAGAAGAAAATAAAAGCACCTATAGCCTAACTATATACAATTGATTATTTTCCTCCATTACATAACCTCTCTCTTAGAATGCATCTGAAGTTTAATTTCCACATAATTAATTTGCTTTTCTAATGTCTATTCTTTATTTCCTCAAACACAGATTTTAATTCTCTGATTGCAAGGTTATTAAGAGTCTCCTTTTAATCATCCTTTTCTTCATCCTGATCCTTCTTCATTCCATTTTGTTGCCTTTACATTTTTTGTTCTGTTGCTTTTTGAAGTTAGACTGTCATGTTATTTCTCTTATCAGTTTTTGTTTTCCCATGGAGGCCATGTTCTCCTGACATTATTGAGGTTTCTAAAAAATATTCTATTGTTCTTTTGGATCTAGTGGTAAGTCTTTTCAACAACTGTGCTTCCTCTGAAGTGTGAGGTGCTATTAAGTTTAGAATAATATTCATAGGCCCCATATTGTTATCACGTTATGCTTTTTTTCCCTCTCAAATGATGATGAATTTTATGGAATTAATATTCCTGATTTTCCAAATATAGAGAGCATAGTTGATATGACATAGTCTCTAAACCATTGCCAGTGTCTACTGGATTTTCATATATATAGATACATAAATCTATTGGACTTGGGGGGGTGAGGATTATACCAGTTAGGGTGCTTTGGTTGCATATAGCATAATACCAAGCACTGGTCGATTTCAAACCTAGTAGGATGAGGCCTCTAGATCCACTTTCTGTTTTTCTTTCAGCACTTCCCATCTCTCTGTATCCACTTTGTCTTCGGCTGGATTTTGTTCGTAGCTGTGGAAGTTCTATTCACTTCACTACCCAGAAAAACTCTGAGACTGATTTTTTCTCAACATCATCAAGCCAAAGTCCCAGGCTGCATTCATGTTGGATCAACTTAAGTTATGTACCCATGATCTAGGCTACCAGGGGCTGTCATGAGAATCTTCCAGATTTCATTTTTCACAGAGTAATAAGTAGAGTCCGCATCCCACCAAATTTACACATATAGCAGGAGAGATTCCCTGAAGAGGTTAGATATTGAATATCTCACACACACACACACACACACACACACACACACACACACACACACACACATATAATGCCCACTCCAAGGAAGTTATTCACACCTGGACCTCTGGCAGTCTGAGTCAATGGAATACATGTTCTTCTAGCCATTGCTCTCACATTTGGCACCTTATTTGTGGAGACTAATTTCTAAGAATGTGAGAGTGATTGAAATTTGTCAGGTAAGCGGAGACCTTTTGCTTTCATGCAATGAATCATGAATATATCTCTAATTGTTTTCCTTAATCCAACACAATCAATTGTATAGCTAGCAGTAATTTCTTCCCAGATTATAACAGTAAGATATCTGTTAGGGTCAGTTTCAATTTTTTTCTGTATTTCTTTAGAAGCTGAGCCAGGTGCTAGTTATGTCAACAATAAATATTTAAATTTCTCAAAATGTTATTTTATATCCAGCTGTCTTATTTATCTATCTAGTTAATTATTCTTATTCCATAAGCACTTTAAGAAACATTCAATGAAACAATGCATAAACGCAAAACTTCTGCGTAAATAAAAATATAGCTTAAAAAATAAATCAAAATTATGTAATACAAAAACACAAATATGACAAACCAAAAAGAGTGACCAGATCAGTTACCCTTATTGTTTTTGGTGTGGAATTGTATTTTCTCTAATTGAGCCTCCAGTTTGACTCTGAGCCTCCCTGCATCCAAAGGAAAAATGGAAACATAGTTACATCATTCTCAAATATCAAACTATACCTTTAAAAAGATAATTTTTTCATGGTACTAAATGTTAAATGAGTATGTAAGGGAGTTTCAAATATCATAGTAGAATGTCCTCCTTGTCAACATTCTTTCTGGAAATACAATTGTGAGAACCTTATAAATGTTTGTTATAGAAGATTTCAACATACACTGAAATAATTGACAATGTATGATTAAAAATAATTCAATGAAGGAGATTCTGTGAGGGCCCAAGTAATATATTGCAAGTACATGGCCTTCTTAGGATTTAATTTGATCCTAGAACAGTTTTAAATATCTTGATAAATCTTTAGACTGTGAATTCTTTAAATAATCTGTTTATTTCTTCACTCAGGCTTTTGACAGTGTTTCATGATCTTTCATTCAATTCTTTCAACAACCTGATATCTTATTCTTCTTCCGACTAAGTTACATCTAAGGAAATAGAAGCTCGGAGGAGTGAAATGCTTTGTTGAAGATCAGTTAGTAAATGACTTGGAAGAGACTCAAACGTAGGTGTTCTGATTCCAGGTTAACGAACTACGTTATGAAGTGCCTATTGTGTGTTAGGCAGTGCTGAAGGGGCTGGGGACAGGTAGCTGAATAAGATGTAATGCCTGCCCTCAAACAGATACGCAAAGATATCGTTTTATGTAACTCAGCCAATGCTCTTTGCTTTCACCACACTGATACAAAACCAGTACTTGTGGAGCAGACAGTCTAGGAATATAAAATTGTTGGATAACAATAAATATTTCTGGACATCTCTTCCAGATCATGTTTGAAATTGTATGATACACACTTTAGCTAAAAACTCTACAAGTATTGAGAGAAAAACAGATAGAAAGGACTGGAGGAGGGACCATTTCCTGGATTTGCTGAGCATCTTTTGGAAAAATCAGAAAAAAGAGGGAAAAACATTCCATTTATTCCCAGGATGATAATAATTAATTGGTATGGTTATTCTTGGCCATGCTGGGAAATAGCATTTGGTGACAAAATGCAGCTCTGATGATGAAATGTTTTCAAAGGCAGATGGGAATATCTTGGTCCAAATATTTTAAATCCTAAGAAGTAAACCATTGTGTTGGTGGTGGTGCTGGTGGTGATTTTACTTAAAACGACAAAGTCGTGGGTGCTCTGCCCTGGAAGTGGTTCAGTAGGACCTGGGTGACTATCTATGAGGAAGCCTACGGAGGTTGACTTGGCATCGGTCATTTTTCACTCATGGTTTATGTAAATAACAAAATCATTTTTGAAATCAAATCTCACTGAAACTAAACATATAAAACAGATGAAAAGGGAGCTACTCTGGTTGACTGAATCCAAGGAGGAGGTCCACCACACTGTGTCCCGGTCCCCTCCTCGCTGAGCACGCGTCCAGCAGACGGATCATTGAAGACCTATCTGGAAATGGGGGAACTAGTCTTTCCAACTCAAAGGGCAATCCTAGGACTTTACAAAATAATAGATAATGGTTACTTTCTCACAAATGGCCATTGCAGAGCGCCCCATTAGTAGCCTTAAGGGAAGTACTTAATAATTTACATTTCTGGTTCTTTTCTAGTTGGTCACTTCAGTGGTTCAAATGCAAACAAAGTAAACAGACTCTGGAAGCTACGATTAAAAAGAAAATTAATCCACTCGTGTATTGATGGACACTTGGGTTGTTTCCACATCGTTGCAATTGTGAATTGTGCTGCTATAAACATTCGGGATACCATGGAGTGCTATTCAGCTTTAAGAAACAATGGTGATATAGCACCTCTTGTATACTCCTGGATAGAGCTGGAACGCATTCTACTAAGTGAGGTATCCCAAGAATGGAAAGACAAGCACCACATGTACTCACCATCAAACTGGTATTAACTGATCAACACATAAGTGCACATATAAGAATAACATCTATTGGATGTTGGGCAGGGGGAGGGAGGAGGGGGAGGAGGGAGGAGGGGGCGGGTATTTGCATACACAAAGAGTGCAATGCGCACCAACCGAAGGATGGACATATTTGAAACTCGGACTTGGGGGGTGGGGGGCAAGGGCAACATACGTAACCTAAACATCTGTACCCCCATAATATGCTGAAATTAAAAAAAAAAATTAAAAACAGCTCACAGTAATGACCCCTCCCAAGGAAAGACCCAGCAATCTTCCAGCTACAGTACCAGTAATCCCAAACCCACTACAGTGTCTAATTGAAATATTGATTCTTTAGTTAGATCTCTAACTTAAAATTCCAGAGCAGAGAGCTCCCCACCACACAGACACCCCTTCGCAGAATCACAGCACAGAGCACATAGTGTTTCTTTAACATTAAGCTTTCCCAGGCTTTCATTTCAATTAGTCACAAAAAAAAAAAAAAAAAAGATCAAGCAGTATTGTCGGAAAGATTCCAGTCACTGTTTTATTGCCTGAAACAGTTCTTGGGATTAACTATTTAATAGCAGGAAGGGAATTAGCAGAAAGAGCAACGCTTTTTTTCTTACAGGTAGGAAGCTACAGATAAAGTAAACAAAATCTATTTTCTTCCAAGTGATTTATTCAACGTGTTTGTGTTATAAAATCTCATTTATGGCATCAAAATTTACTGAAACAAGCACCCAATTTATGCCAAGAAATTATCATAAATCCAACTTTTGCTGTCCTTGTATTTTCATTTAGATTCTAAGAGCAACAAAACCCCTTGACGTTATTATCTCCTATGAATACTAATTATGTCACCACAACTGTGTGTCTGCTAATCTTCCAGAAATAATGTGAGAATTACTGGGATGCGATAGGAACAGAATGGAATTAGAAACCTATTTTCTGAATTTGTCAAAACTACCAGCTTTCTAAGAGTGGTAAAAGTGCACATCCAGAAATTCTTTCATAAAAGGACAAATTACCACAATGAAGATAAATGATGATTCTTAATGCTGCACTTTGAGCACAGACCAGTTGCTGGGGCAGGGCCGGCATTCTGTGGGTTCTTTTCTCCTTGTAATAAATTTAGTTCACTGTACCTAGTATTCTCATCTCAGAGCACCAGCCTCAACTCCAGATAAGACCTGTTTTTAATCATGCCTAATGGGTCTGGTTCCTTGGGGAATAAGCATCAAGGTGAAAATCTCCTTTCCAGCAGGGAGGAAAATAAACCCGTTCTGGGGACCAAGACTTAATCTGCCTCTCTGAAAGAAGGAAAATGGCCATGATAGCACAGAGTCTGCCACCTCATTGGTCTCAAATATTTGTTGAATATGAATGAAGATATTATTGTGCTTTGCTCATGCACAGCCAAAAACAATAGAATTGTAAACTGTTGTGTTTGAAGGAAACTTTGCTGACTTCTCCTTAAGCTGCCCAAGTTTGCATTGGAAACTGAGACATGCTGGGTGAATGAATGGGTCTACCAAGTGAACAGACCTGGTCACATAGGATAGAGCCAGAATGGTACCACGTTTATTTCCTGAAACTCTGATCAAGGCTCTTTTCGCTAGTGCAAACCACAAAATCCTACATCACCTTCAAAACCAAGTCTCAGGCATTTCTCAAAGTTATTTCCCCCCCCAAACTTGGGCCCACTGCAGTGGTCCAGGTCCTTGTCACCTCTTTTTGGACCCTGGCCACAGGCTCCTGCTTGTCTCTCTGTTCCCAGTCTTGCCCACTCCAGTGTTTTCACATGACACCCAGCTTCACAGGTGTTTAAAGGCCTTTTTCTCTATCATCACGAGCACCCCACCTCACATTTTTGTTCTACAGCACTGCTGAACTGCTACAACGTAAAGATGTACACACCTGTGTGCGCGCAAACACACACACACAACCCACACATCCTGTGTCGGTTCACCCATCCATGACTTTATTTTTGTGGTCTCCCTTGGTTGGACTCTCCTTCCCATCCACCTGGCCGGTCGCCTTCTGTGCCATTGTTACCTCCCATGCCAGCTCTTCTACCTTCCACAGACAGGCCTAGCACACCAGGGAACCTCTCCTCCCTGATCTCACGTTCCCAGGTACCCATTGGTATTGCTGCACTGAACTCGCATACCTTACATCATTCACTTGGTCCTGGTTTCTCCCAATCACGTTATCCAATGATCATTCAGACATCACATGGAAAACATGTGTTGACTTATAAATATTGACATGAATAGGTGGCAGTTAATTAGGGAGTGTTTATACAACCTCCCTGCATTTCTGAGCATCAATTACTTCACCTCTTTTTTAGGTCAGTGAATTATTTTGAATACAGTGCACCTGTTCTGATCCTCTCACAGAATCAGAACAGAAACTTTCGACATAATTCTGCTTCTGCCTTTCAAAACCTGATATTGGTTATGGACAACCGTGTGTTTTTTTAAAGAGTTCTATCGTTGGGCTCATAAAAATGCTGTATCTGAGAAGAATGAAATTCTTAATTGTGTTTGTGATGAAATATATGAATAAATAAATAGAATGCATTAATATTTTATTAATAGCTATGGCTATCTTCTAGAATGATGTGTGCAATGCCAAGAGCAGCCGGTTGTATTTTAAGTATCTTTTTATATGTCTGTTTCCCACATTTGATTTCAGGCTAATTGCCTGATTCAGATTGTGTGGCCAGAACCCAGCGTAGTATCTGGCACATGATAAAAACTCAATACTTTTTGAATGAAACATTTATGTAGTCCTCAATTCTCGGTGGAACCTTGGCCAGGTTTCACCACTTTTCCTAATATTCCTTAACAAAAGTCAGTCCACACTTAAATTCAAGTCATACTATATATTACTCAAAAACGTTTGCCTCCTATACTCTCCACTCATTGCCTACGTCTTCCCTCCAACCATAAAACAGAATAACCTTGACCTCTTCTCCAGATGTTTGATTGTGATGCTTCTCTGCCAAATCTGCATTTCTCCAGGCTAACATTTTCCTGTTCTTCAATCATTTTCAGACACTATAATCGGGGCTTAACTCCTCTAAGCACACCCTCCTAGTCGTCAATCTCCCACTCAAGATGTGCCACTCAAGACTGTACATGGCATTGCCCAGAATACTCGGCCAGATCACAGTTCAGGGGAGTTGTCACACCCTTTGATATTGATGTCATACCTTTGTTAATAAGGCCCAAGTGTATCAGCTTTTCTAATAGCTACTAAACTACAATCATGATGCCTCCACACCCGCTCTTTCCCTGTTCCTTGTTTTAAGAATACATGCTCCTCCTACTATTAAGGGTTAATCCCTACCCCTTGGATCCCTAACCCCAACTCATTCTGCCTTTCCAAGGATCTTGCACCATCACCTTCAACCCCTCTTGATTTCAAGACAACCTCTCCCTGTCTACAGTTCCTTCCCAGTAGCTTCAAACATGCTCAAGTTCCTCTCATCTTCAAGTACACATATAAATCTTCAATATTAGGTGGCCACCCTCACCACTTCTCTCACGCTCTCTTACCAAGGTCATGAATGACTTTAGTTTTACTAAATCCAAAGACAACCTAGCCTTCAGTTTTGACTTCTTTGCTCCACACAACACAATTAACAACTCCTCCTCCTTAAAGCATTCTTTTTCCCTAGCTTGTTTCCATGACATTTCTCTTTCTGGTTGTTCTTCTCTCTCTGGCCACTCTTCCCATTTTCCTGTGTGGGCCCCAGGTTCTCACCTCATCCTTCCAGTGTCCGTCCCCCTCGGGCCTGTACCTTCAACCTCTTCTCTTCTCACCCTATGTATTCTCGCTGGAAAATGTCATCCCCTTTCGTGATTGTGATTACCATCTAAAATGAAATGTCTCTCAAATTCTATCTCCTCCCAAATCTTTCTCCTAAGCTTTCGACTTAAAAGAGAAAATGTGAGTGTACTCCAAACTCAACATTTGCTCATGGACATTCCACGAGTCCCTCAAACTCAACACAGGCAAACTTCCCTCCGCTTTCTCTGTTTGTCCTCCTATCCTTCTTATCTCCATGAACGCCAAGATCAAGACCAGCCCCCCAGAGTGCTCCAAAGGCTTACAGGTGTGATGAGTTGTAGACACATGGAACTGATTTGTCGAATAAGTGGAACTCACGGAGGTACCATCAGACAATAGTTTTATTTCCTACATCACTGCCATCAGCCACTCCTCATGAGACCCCCCCTTCCTTGCCCTTGGACAACATTTCAAGCACACTGCGTGTCTTTTGGATCACTTTCCAGTTACAAGAACAATCACGCTGAGCTCTCTGTAGCTCACTTTCATGTATTTAAAAGTCCAGTCTTTCTAAAATCAAGACTTCAACTTCTCACCCAATTTAAATCTTCTCTCCGTCCCCAGCTATGCCGTAGGTCAGGCCTGACCTACGGGCCAGGGATCAATACCCATGGAGACAGAAAAGGGATAATCTTTTCTTCTTTCTTCACTTTATCCGCCTCTTGTTCTGTGGCTTCTGTGTTTCACTCCTTTCATCTGGAAGAAGTGCCTTTAAGTCACAGAGTGACTCTGGGCCATTAACTGCCATCACTTGGCCTTACTTTCTTCATGAAAATGAGACAGTTGCAGGAAATGACATCTAAGGACCCTTCCAAATCTAATATTGCAAGATTCTCATATTCTCTTTCTCTGACAAATACCAATTTATTTGTCCACATTGCCTTGATGATTTTTGAACTCCTAAATTTCCTGTTTATCTACAAGCTCATAAAAAAAAAAAAAACTGGATCCATTAGGCATGTTTTTAAGTAAAAGCAAGATATGAAGAGGCTGTGGTCCTAGACTTGCATTTCCGAAGAGTAACATCAGAGAAGTGTCTTATTAACATTCTCATCTCTTCCAGGATGGCTGAGGCTAATGCAGCATTTGTCATTCCATGTCACAAGCGGGTCACATATATTTTTCTTAAATCACGATCACACTTCAGGTAAGCAAGTTCACAGCCTTACGATGTCCTTGGCAGTAAGTGCTTCACTTACCTCTGAAATAGTGGTCCATGGTGCATCTAAACATTTTTTTTTCCTTTCAAATTTCTAGACTGTCATGTAATAGTTTGGTTGTTTTGAAACCACCTTCCAGTCTTATGATATATTTATGCTTTGGGATTACAAATATGCAGGTGATGTCGTTGATCAAACTTTTGTCAGCAGTTGTATGGTTTCAGATAAAACTCTTGATATCTCAGTGTTTTTGCTAATACCTTAACTCACAATTTCCTGCGTGAGAACATATTTTGTTCAAGGTGACAGCAATCACATATTGTAAAATTTTGTGAGCATCTGTGCGAGAAATACTTATTTTATGTAATTTTAACAGAAATAATGCATGTACACAGTTTAAAAGGATAAATAGTGGCTCCCCATTCCATCCTTCTCTATAAATTCAAGACTCTCGGTGGCAACATTTTTCAAGTCTTTTAACTATTTCTTCTAGTATTTAATTAAATATTTCTAAATAACATCCTATACCACTCATTCTTGATTATTCAACTTCAGACCCTACCTTTTTGTTTCTGAGTTATGATATCGATTTGGATACTGTAACAAAGAATAAAATGCCAGATAATAAAATAAAATAAAAGCTTATTTTCCTCTTATAAATGGGAGAGCCTCAAGTTAGGACACTTAATCACCTAATCCAAGATGTCTTGGCACCATTACCATATTTCATCCAGTGGGATAGGAAGATGGCAATGGGAAGAGCTTGTTCCTTCCCTTTAAGGATACAACCCAGAAAATGTATGTATCAATTATATTTATATCCTATTGGCTAGAAGGTGGTTCATGGCCCCACCTAGCTATAGGAGATGCTGGGAACTCTAGTCTTTATTCTGGGTGGCCACATTGTCAGCTAAAATTATCTTGCTTTGGAAGAAAAAAACATATATTGCTGAGCAACTATCAGTTTCTTTCACAATTTTCTATTTTGAAAGAATGATATTTTGTACTTGTAAATAATCCTCATGAGCACGCGTGCGCGCACACACACACACACACACATACACACACACACATATACACACACACATCAACTCACACTTTGCATTCCCATCTTCCTAACATAATTATTATATCTCAGTTTTGGTTAAATCAGTATTTAATGTTTACTTTATGAAATATTATTTACACATGAATCTTATAATGTACTTCCTCCTTGCACATAAGGAAATGTATAGTATCTTGGTACTATCTCTACTTGTATTGGTTAGCCATTTCCTCAATAAGGCTTAATTGCTTTAAAAGGCAACCATTAATCTCATAGACATGCAGGCTCAATTCTGCTCCACCTGTATCTCATTCTCCTCCCAGGACTAGCCAGCTCACAAGAATATATGCTTTACATGGTGATCTTAGCAGCAGCAGAGGGAATGTGGAAACATACAGACCTCTTAAGGCCTAGACTGAGAAATGGCAACTCTCACTTTGATCCATATGCCCATTTGCCCAAGCAAGTCACACGAGCAAGCCCAAAGTCAACCTCTCCTAGTGTGTCAAAGATGTGGCTCTGAAAAGGGGTATAGAGTTTGAGACAAATCATTTAATCTACCCCACCAAGAAGGCTTGATTCTCCTGCCCAATCCAGTGGCTGCTGTCCTGCTACATACCCATCACCCTGGATTTTCTCTTATTTGCCAAGGAAATGTCCTGACACTCATCCATATGGACCACCTGCTTCCAGAATCCCATGTCTTCCTTTTCCTCAGCTTCCTTTCTCTTTTTGATGGGTATCTATATATCCTTGGCTGTCTTTCGTATTTAAGAAACGCTGATTGTCAGCTCTGTGGGTATTGAAGGATTCACATACAGGCATAGAGCAGAGACCCAGACCTTTGACAGGGAGACTCCCAATGTCATTATTCATAAGCATTTTCTCTTAAGTTATCAATTTCCCTCGAAGAAGAATTTTTCAAAGTTTAACCCGGGGAAAGTGATAGCTGCCGACATTCTCAGAGCTGAGATGGGAAAGCATGATGATCCTCATGAAGTAACTTCTAAAGGATGATTCAGGGGAAGGAAAATGATTCCAGAAGGGAGGGCTAAGATGTAAGAAAGAATGATAAGCCAGTGGTAGATTTAAAATGTAAGGGTAAAACACAATACCAAATAGTTTTCACAATGATCCAGTTCTTCTGTTCTTAAGTATGCATCCTAGATGACATGAATGTTAATAGAAACATTGTTCAAAATAGGAAAAACTGCGAGAAAATATCCATCAACAAGAAAATGAATGAAAATTATGATTTTTCTCACTCATTCAAATATTATATAGCCGTGAACAGGGATAAAATGCAACTACGCAAAATAGTGTGCTATCTTGGAAATATATTGTTGAGTTTTTTAAAAAGCAAGTCTTAGAAGAGAATATAACATTATTAAACACTTCCGATAAACTTATTTAACAAGTTTAACTTACTGAAAAATTTTTCTATAGTTGCTACAATTAAACAAATCGTTTGAAAAACCGATTAAGTAATAAACAAAAAAATTCAGAATAGTGGTTCCCTTTGAGGAGGGAATGAAGGGAGATGCGACAAAGGAAAAACACACAACAAGTTACAGGTAATGTTTTAACGATGCGTTTGATGGTGCACTCATTGGTGTTCATTAAATTGTTGTTTTACAATTTGCATATATTATTTTATCTGTATCAAATATTTTGAATAGATTACAAAAAGGAAAAATCAAGATTGGTATAAAATACTAGAAAATAATAGCTGTAAAGTCAAAGGCAGGTTATCAGAATTAAGGTGTTTCTAGGACACTTGTAATGTTCTGAATAAGTGTAGAAATGATGATTAATTTGGGGCTTGAAGCTAGATGGGCATGTTAAAATTTTAAGGGTAATAATTAAGAAGGAAAGAAACTGACCAAAGGACTTTCAAACCAGAAGAAAAGTCAGGAAAGAAAAAAAAAACATTAAAAGATCAGAACAAATAAAAAATACCAACTAAAAGGTAAAAATAAAATTAAATATGTCAGCAACTACAATGAATATAAATGGAGTGTAGTCACCAATTTAAATATAGGGATGGTTAGATAGGAGTTTTTAGAAATCTACCCAAACGTTGTATATGCAACACACCTTAAGGCAACACAGGGAAAAAGTAAAAGGATAGAAAACTATATATCAGGAATATAGTAAACAAAAGAAAGCTGATTTTATTATATCAGAAAAAAATAGACTTTTAGGCCAAAAGGATTATTAGACCTAAAAAGGATCACTATATGATAGCAATGTTTACCTCGAAAATATAATAATTATAAACTACTATGACATAATAGCCTCAAAATATACCAAGGGAAAGAAAAATCTATGATCAGGAACTAAGCTACCTCCCACCTCGTATCCAGAAAGATGTCATTTCCATCCTAGATCCATCCACTTGACATGTACTTCCTCCCCTGCTTCACTCCACAACACCCTACCCTTGCCCTGCTCCCTACTGCAGGCTGTAACTCCAGGGTGCCCAGGTCAGCTACCTTTCTGCTGGGTTTGGCCGATGGGAAGGCATTTTTCTCTTTCCATACATAATGTTGCATCTCCAGCAATAGCAGCCTCTCCATGCTTGTTCCAGATTCCACCTGCTAATCCTCCCTTGGTTGCTGGGGAACCCAACCTCTTCCCTTTGTTCCTGGAGCCCAAGGTGGTGGTCACTCCCTGCCGGTGTTAATCTCTAGGCTTTCCTCACTGTTTCCTCTTTGGCTTTTCAGCCACTACCATGGTAACCAAGTGTAGGCATTACATTTCTTTTGTTTCAAGTACTAACAATGGCTTCTGTTCTCCTAGTTGAACCCTGTATTAGTCTTCCATAGTTTCTGTAACAAATTACCCATGCATTTAGTGGTGTAAGACAACACAAATTTATTATCTCACAGGTGTGTAGGTCCCCAGAGTCTGTTGGGCTTGGCTGGTTTCTCTGCTTCAAGTCTCACAAGGCCAAAATCAAGATGTCAGTTGGGCAACATTCCTTTCTGGAGACAGGAATCCAGGTCCAGTGACATTCAGGTTACGGGCAGGATTTAGTCCCATGTAGTTGTAGTAGTGAGGTTCCCTTGCTGGCTGTCCTCCAGTTGTAGCAGTGAGGTTCCCTTGCTGGCTGTCATCCAGGGCCTGCTGGCAACATCTAGAGGCTGTACACCTTGGTTTACAGCCCCGTCCTTCATCTGTAAAGCCAGCAACAGTGAGTCAAGTCCTCACACAGCTCACATTTTTTTCTATCTCTTCTGCCTCCTCTTCTTTTGCCATATTTCTCTCATTGACTCTTTGGTTTTCCTTATCCGATTTTAAGTTCCCATGCAATTATATTGGGCCTCCTCAAATAATCCAGAATAATATCCTGATTTAATGCCAGCCGATTAGCGACATTAATTCCAACTGCAAAGTCCCTTTTGCCCGGCAACATAACGTATTCCCAGGCCTAATGCTATTGAGCAAAGATTATGGGAGAAAAAATTCTGCTGACCAGAGGCACTGTGTTAGGCCTAGAAACTTGTGGCTTTCACCTGTCTGGGGGAGCCTGGGTTGACCCTTAAGAAGTGATTCCTGACAAAGTCTGGTGTGAAAGGGAAAATTACTCTGAATATGTAGGCTCAGACCTTCCATTGTTCTCCCAGCCCTCTGGAAGGCCCAGGGCAGTGGTTCAAAGGTCCTCCAAAAACCAGCACAGAGGGTAACCTAAGTGATTAGGACTGCCTACTTCCTTCCTTTTCTCCTCAGCATTTTCCATACAGGAAGCAAAGGCTCAGAGAGACCAAGTCATTGCCCAAGGTCACAAAATCAGTTAATGGCAGAGCAATGAAAATATTTTATATTCATTCATTCATTCATCTATCCAATAACACTCACTAAGCCCCAGCATGCTAAGTGTACTGGGGAAACCAACATAAAATAAACCTTGTCCAACCACCTTGCAGAGTTTCTTGTTTGTTTATCTAGGACACAAATGCAATAAATGTGTTTGCATGCTTAATGCTGGTTCAGTGAGATTTCCCACACACTTTTACACAGAAATTTGATTTGCTCTAGGAACATCTGCTTTAGCTCAAACGCAGCTGTCAGGGTAGTGGGACCCGATTCAAATCTAGGCTGTGTGTCCTTAGGCAATTCACTTGGTAATAGTGCTTACCTAATAGGGTTGTGAGCAGGATTGAGTGGCTGCATGCAAATCACTAAAAATTGGCATGTAACGAGCACTTAATATGAGATAGCTATCATCATTATCATAATTACTTAACTTCCTTGAGCTTCAGTTTTATTATTTATAAAGTGGGGGCAACAATAACCATCTCTGGGGTGATTTAAGGATTAATTGAGATAGTATATATGTATACAACACATGTGGCAGGTTGCTAAGGAGGGAGTGAGGGTGTTTTCATACATCTTCACTAGCAGACTTACTAATTGTGTAGCTTATACCACCAAAAACATACTTCAGGGGAGGGTCTTTAGTGGGAAACACAAGCAACAAGGGTCAGGATTTCAGAAGTCTTTAATGGATCTGAAATTAGGCAAGGGGCTTAGCCTTTCTGATCTTTCATTTCTTCATCCATAAAGAACAGATTGCTAAGATGCCAGAACCTAGAATCCAAGATTCTTCTATTGCTTTAGAAGTGAAACTAGAATATAGTCTTTTTCTACCATTGAGTTTTTAAATTAACCAGGGCATTAAACTATTCTCTAGGAATGCAATCTTGAAAAATACACTAGATGTGCAAATCTCCTTTAATTCGAAGTTTTGGAAGTCAATCTCATGGCTTACTTAGCTCCCCTTTTGCTGGTGTGACTGGTCTCCCTGGGGAGCTCTTGGATAAACCAAAAGATGAAACAAGAAACCTGAGCCAGGTGAGATACAGAGAGGCACCTAAACAAGTAAGAGCAAGCCAGACCCAAGAGAGACTGGTTCCTTCGTATGCAGAGCTGCTGCCCACGGAGGACGTTGTCAGAAGAGGCCATATGAGGACAGAACCGTAAGACAGCGGAGAAGTAGCAGAAAGGTGGCTCCTGTGAACCTTCCCCACCATCCTCTGAAGCAGCGCTCACCCCGGGAGCTTGGCTCCGCCATGTTAGGACCTGGCCGGCCTCCACGTTCAGGAAGTTCATGAAGCTACTTGCCTTGTAGGAGAAAGGCCAAGAACAGCACCAGGGGATCCAGGAAGAAAAGGTTCCAACTTGACCCAGTACCAAACACAGAGCCAGGCCAGGCTGGGGCAGGAAGGGAGGGGTTGTCTGGCAGAGAGAAACGAGCACCCCCAAAGTGGGGCCAAGGCCTTACCCACCTCAGAAAGGGTTCTTTTGGGTTTGCTAGAAACAGAGACTCTGCGAAGCTACCTCAAATAATATAGATGTGTTGTCAGGATGAACATTCAACAAAAGAGA
Organism: Propithecus coquereli; assembly: GCF_000956105.1. Lineage (NCBI taxonomy): Eukaryota > Metazoa > Chordata > Mammalia > Primates > Indriidae > Propithecus > Propithecus coquereli. Next base: position 15,082,457 of record NW_012137191.1, read on the forward strand.
CAAGATCACAAATGAAGCCAATTTGTTGTCTAAATCCAAAGCATCACCAATCCTGGGAATTTACTCTGTTCTTTCCTTCTGTTTGCATCTTTTTGTTCCTCATCTCTTACAAACTGGCTTATTTTATGTATTTTCTAGGTGAGTTTCTCCAGGGAGAAAGCTGGCTGGTCTGGCTAATTTCCCTTGGCCTTACTTTTCAGGCAAGGCTTGTCTTCCTTATGGCCCAGTAGCAGCCTACAAATTGGCTGCCCTCAAAGCAAATATTCACAACGAATCTAGTAAGTAGCAACTCTGCATTCAGGAAAGTATCCAGGGTCACTTGTTGTGGATGGGGCTCTTACCCTTTGAAGAGGGTGGTGAACTGGCAGTTGCTGTGATGAACACATCTATTAAATATCCATCTTTGTCCACATAACAAGCATTATCTAAGAGTCTACAGTGGGCCAGTGCCTAGCAATACCTGGACACTCAGCACAGCCCTTGGGGTTCAATCAATGTCAGTATCTGGAAGGAAGGGGTTCCCACCTAGGAATGTGTATCACAGGGACTTGATATCTTAGGCTTACTTAGGACCGGAGGAGATGTCAGGGAGAAAGCAGATAATGGGCCCTAAAGAGACAGAAGAGGTCTGAGAGGATGCAATTCCAGCAATTTTCCTGAATGGATTTTTGCCACAGCCTTATGGGCTGTCCTTGATGTAGTCACTGGTATCACAGCCTGCTCACCCAGATGCATTCCTTCATGTCCCTACTCCAGCTGATGACAATCAAAATAATGCTCATATTTATAGGTTCATTATTTGGGAATCACCCAGACCTGTGACCATTTAATCTGCTGCATTTGGGCTGAGATCAGCCTGAAGTAGACTGACCCAGATGTCTCTGGACTGCCTAAGAATCTAGAGTAGAGATTGCAGAGCCAGCTCCATGGCTGCCTCTGGGAGCTTGACGTTAACAAGCAGCTTTTGTCAATAACAAGATGCAACAGAGCATGCTCAGAGCAGCAGGGCTGCATGAGCTGTGAAGGAAATAGGGTTTGCATTCAGTCTGGAAGCGGGTCACTTGCCCTCGCCTGTACTTAACTTGGTACCTAATTCATCACTTGCTGTATGTCTGAAGATCCATCCTCCTCTCAAATCCTTTGCCCAAAAAATTATGTGTGAAATAGTCAATCTCCAGAAAGGAAAGTCATATCATAGTTAAAGCTTAAATTTTGCTCTGTGCACAGCTGTGCTATTAATTTGGGCATTTAAGCTTTATTCATGAACCACTTAACACCCCACACACCAGGATATTTTGAGTAACTATAATGAATTTATATAAAGAAAACAATTTAAATATGAGTGTAATTCATATAGATTAATTTTGTTGAAATATGATTTAGTTTTTCTGAATTTGCATTCTGAATGAGTTTTTTGTTTTGTGGGGTTTTTTGTTTGTTTTTTTGTGTGTTTTTTTTGGTAAAATAAATTTCTTTCTCACCCTCCCCTGACTATACAGGGAAATGAATAAAATACAGTCATCTAGAACTTCCATTTCCATGAATGGGAAATTCTAGAAGGTATCGGCTAATGAAATAGTTTAGTTCCAAGTGAGCAGGTTATTGAATAAAGGAAGAATTGTCTTTGGTGGAGATAGTTTGGAATGTAAAGAGTTTATATCTGAACTGGGAGCCTGAGTGAGGAAAAACATGCCCCTAGAATGTTATCTGTGTTGGTATTTGGTTAAATTCAGCATGTTGATAGTGACTCTACTGAACAAGATATAAAAATATAAGGGAAAAAGAACTAGCATGCATTTGTATCTAATTATATGCCAGGCATTATGCATGGTACCTTTGAATACATTATTTTATTTGTGCTTATCCTTAAAGTTAACCTCTTTGTTTCCTCATTTATACAATTGAGCATAATAGTAGTACTTGCATCATAGAGTGGTGAGATAATGTGTATCAAAGCTCAAAAAATGTTAGCTGCTGTTTCTGTGGCAGCTGCAAGTAATGATGGAGTTAATCCTCAAATAATCCTCTGAGGTAGGTACTGTATGACTTGCCCCTGATTAACTGGCCAGAAAGCAACAAACCCTGCACTCACACTAGATCTCCTGACTCCAGACCCTCTGCTCTTTTTAACCAATACTTACAAGGATGAAATATAACATTTTTACTCTAAATCAAGTACCAAAACATATTTTAAAGGCATAGCATCGAAAGGAAAGAAAACTAGATAGTAGTTTTTCTTACTTATGCTTTTGAGTAAGAAAAGTCTGTTTTTAAAAATCCAAACATCACCACCTACCAGCTGTGTGATCTTGGACATATTCTTAAACTTCTCTGATCCTTACTTATCTATACAATTCAAAAACCTCTCTAAGCTTTAATATTGCATTAGCTAAGGTAATGTTGACTCTGTAACAAAAGAATCCTAAAATTTCATTAGGTTAGGGAAAAAAAGTTTATTTGTTGTTCATGTAAGCAGCAGCAAAGCAAATAGATGGAGAGTGTTGGGGAACTTCTCCACACAGTGATTCAGGAATCCAGGTTGATAGACGCTCCGCAGTTTTCTACATAGGGATTACAAACTCATTTTAAGCATGGACAACCAGCTGGCAGATGAGAAAAGAGAGGATGAAGGATCCCTTGAAAAATTTTTATTGGCCAAACCTAAGGTGGTATATATCACTTCCACCCATATTCTATTGGCCAGGACTCAGACACATAGGCACATCCAAATGCAAGGGAGGCTGGGAAATGTAGTCTAGCTGGATGCCATGGAGGAAAGAAAAACTTACAGCATTAGATCATCTGTACAATGAACATATTACACACTTCTGACTTAAATTAGACATACCTCATAAAGTTTATTGGAATGATTAAATGAAACAACATATATAAAGCATTTAACATGATGCCTGTACATGGTGTGTATTCATAATTGGTAGTTATTATTATATAAAGAGGAACCCGTGGGACAATATCAAACAGTCTAACATAAACATAATGAGTCCCAGAACGGTAGCAAAGTGAGAACAAGGCAAATTATTTGAAGAAATAATGGTCATTTTTTCCCAAATTTGATGAAAAAAGATTAACTTACAGATCCAAGAAGCTTAGTGAACCTCAGGCTGAATAAATATAAAGAAAATCATGCCTAAGACATCATAATAAAACTATTAAAAATCAAAGATAAAGAGAAAATTTGAAAGCAGCCCAAATAAAAAGACACATTACATTCAGAGGAACAATGATGCAATTATTACTTCTCATCTTAAACATCAAAGACCAGCAGATAATGGAACTCTTTCCTTAAGGTGTTAGAAGGGTAAATATGTCAACCTAGAATATCAATATCTAGTAAAATTATCATTCAAAAGCAAGGGTGAAATATAGATAATTTAAGATAAACAACAGCTGAGAGAATCTGTCGCCGGCAGACATACTTCACAAGAAAAGCAAAAGGATGTTCTTTAGGTTGAAGGAAAATGATACCAGATGGAAGCTTAGATCTGCAAAAAGTGTTAAAGAGCACGAGAACTGGTAAATAAGTGTTAAAAATAAAGAATGTGCTTTATCTTTTTATTATTTCCTTAAAAGACAACTTTTAAAACAAATTATTAAAGCAAAATATTGTTTCAAATATATTCAATTAATATTACATATTATTATTATCAAAAATATTATTTATAACATAAAACATGTAGAAGCAAAAGATACGGCGACAATAGCACAAAGGGATGGAGAGTAAATGTTGTAAAGTTATTACAGTTTTGAAGCAGGAAACGGAAAGTGCAAAGTGAGAAGTTTTAAGTGGGAAATGGTACAATATGGACTCCAAATAGACTGTGATAAATTGAAAATACATAATTCTGGCCCTAGACCAACACTAAAATATAATTTAAAATATATATAAGAAGCCAAGACAAGAAACAAAATATTAATAGAATTTTTATCCTAAAAAATAACTACATAACCCAAAAGAAGGCAGGAAATTAGCCTGAGGAAAAAAGAACAGAAGGAACAATGAATAATAAAGAGCAATGTGGTAGACTTAGACTCAAAGATCTTAATAATAAATTAAATGTAAATTAAACTCTAATTAAAAGGCAGAAGGTGTCAAGCTAGATTTTTAAAAAGCAAAAGATAAATATAAGCTACAAGACATACACTTTAAATATTAAGATAAAAATAAATTGAAAATTAAAATGGAACAAGAAGAGAAGTCAATGAAATAATAAAATGACAAACATTAGGAAAATTAACAAAGCCAAAAGTTGGGTCTTTGAAGATTAATAAAATTGATAAACATCAGAATGAATAATCATGAAATAAAGACATAAATCACAAGTGACTGGGTATCAACAAGGGGGAGGGAATATCACTACGAATCTTACAAAAATTAGAATAAGAAAACATTATAAACAACTTTATATCAATAAATCCTAAAATAAATGAAATGAACAAATTGCTTGAAAGCATAACTTACTAAAACTAAAGTAGACACAAGAAGAAAGAGAAAATCTGAACAGTCCTATATCTGTTAAAGAAATCACATTCAAACACAAATAGCCCCATGGAAAACCACAGGCACAAATGATTTTACTAGTAAATTCTGTTAAATATTTTAAAAGAAACAATCACTAATATTACACAAACTCTCTCAGAAAATAGGGAAAGGAACGCTTCCCAACTCACTGTATGAGGCCAGCATACTGATAGTGAAACCAGACAAAGACATTACAAGGAAAGAAAATAACAGACCAAAATATCTCATATACACAGACACAAATATCATTTTACCAGCAGCAAATGAGATACCGCAATATGTAAAAAGAATAAAAATTATGACCAAATGGGCCTTTTCCCAGGCATGGAAGTTTGCTTCAACATTTGAAAATCAGTCCATATAATTTACCGTATGTGAAGAGGACGCTCTGTGGCTAGTGCGTGCTCTGGCGCAAGTTTTGGAAATTGGAAGAAAAGGTGAGTGGCAACGAGCAGGTAAGATTTGCTCTTTATTGTCGGGGGATACAGCAGCGGTGAAAAGCATGACCGAGAACATGGTGAGTGCTTATTTATGGCTCTGAACAATAGTGGCAACATGCCATGGGAAAGCGCGATCACATGCGTTCACATAGGAGACAACACCTTGGTTACCTAAGTGTGCTGAGTCATGCCTCCTGGGAAGGCCAGCTAATCGTGGCCACAGCGGCAGTCATCTTAGTTTGGTCTAAGAAACCTGTTGCCTATACAAATGCATTTTCCCTTACACCATATTAACCAAATAAAGGGGAAAAATTATGTGATTAATATGATCATCTGAATAGATACCGAAAAAGCATTTAACAAAATGCAGCAAACATTTCTGATAAAAACCCCTGACAAACTAGGAATAGAAGATTTTCTCAACTTGATAAAGAACCTCTATAAAAAAACTACAGTTAACAAAATATTTACTGGTGAAATAATATTTTTCTCCTAAGGATGGGAACAAGACAAGGATATTTGCTCCCTAACTTATTCAAAATTGTACTAGAGGTCTTCATGAAATAAAGCAAGAAAAAGAAATAAAAGGAATAATGGTGGAAGGGAAGGTCCTTGAGGATCAAGGACACACCGAACCAGCCCTGGACACCAAATGCCAGATTGCTTTACAGGAGAAAGAAATGTCTTCAAAAGAGCTCTGCTATTTTGATTCATCTTTTATTCAGAGCTAAACCTAATCCAAACAAATATAAGAAAAGGCTTTGCTCTTTATGGACCTTCTCTCAAGTATGCTGATGCAAGTAAACTCCAAGGCTTCTGCTCTCTGTATGTCCAATTTGATTTCTACATTGCCAGGAGAGAACGTGTTTAGCCAAGCCTAGGTCAGTGTTCGTTCTAGGTCTAATCAACCGTAGTTAGGAACATGTGGCAGAAACCCATTGTTGGAGACCCCACTGTGTGCTGGGGGAGTGAGGGGAAGGCAATCCTGGAGGAAAGAGAATTGTGGTGAAGCTACCAAAATGTACCCTCTAGAGTGAATCTGGACATAGCTGTCTAATCCTTAGCTTCTTCATCTGTAAAATTGATGTAATCATAGGATTTACTTCTTAAGGTCACCATGAGGAATAAGTGAGAAAGGTAAAGCGTTTTAGACAATGCCTGTGCAGAACAAAGTCTTCTTCCCAGTCCCACTTCAACCGGCCCTCGCCTGCACTTCTTCCAGGTTCCATCTGAGCCATCACTTCTTTTAAAAATCTCTCTGCAGCTCGCAAACTCTGGATAAGTTTCCCTGAACAAGGGTTTCCATTTGAACCCCGTCATTACCCATCATAGCGCATATCGCACTCGAGCATGATTTTTTGTTCAGTTCTCCATCTCCGGGATTAGTGTCTGAGTACCTTAAAGGCAAGGAGTAAGTTGTATGTGCTATTTTACTCCCAGTACCCAGAACAGGATGCTTAGCTAACAAAATGAACTTAACCAATGTGTGTTTCATAAACAATGTTGACCCCTTCACATGATTACCTCATCAACTTATCATCATTTTATAGACGAGGAAACTGAGGCTCAGAAAAGTATAATAACTGACTCTAGTTTACCCCTTGGGTAAATGAGGAAGCAGGATTTGCACCCAGGACTCATGAGTCCAAAAACCATGTTCTTCCCACCACATCATGATGCCTCACTAGACCAACATCTGCTCAGCATCTTCTACATTCTGGGTGCAGTGCTGTATATTTACATACTGTCTTTTATTATTATTATTTCAAAATATGAAGGGGGAACAAATGTTTTTGGTTACATGGATTGCTTTCGTAATACTGGAGTCACAGCTGTAAGTGTGCCCATCACCCAAATAGTGTTCATGGTACCCGTTGGGTTGTTTAGACTCTGCAACAATCTTTTGAAGCACATATATCTAAAGAACTATGGCTCAAAGAAGTAAGTTCCATGCCCAAGGTCACATGGCGAGCAGGGGGCAGAGCCAGGATCTAGCTATCCCCTTTCTATATGGGAAACTATCTGTGATTATGAACCAGGTGCCCAGCAAGTGCCAACAGCTACATCCAACGGGAGATACCACCAGGCCTAAGCAGATTGAACGACTCCTGAAATATCCTGACAGCTTTGTCAGTTTCAGGACTTCCTCTTGCCTCCCTGTCTCCCAGCAGCAGCCCTGAGCTGTTCTGGTGAGCTATTTATAGATCACCTGAAATACGTTTCAGGATAGTTCATATATGCCTGTTGCACAGTATTGTAGGAGCAATTCCTTTTCTGATGGCTTGGGAAAATTCAGGGGGCAAAGAAAAAAATAGCTGAGAAAAAATACAGGTTTTAGGGTGCTTCCAGTCTATTTATAGATTATCATTTTTCTCTTTCCTCTTCTCTTCTTAACATTAATTTCGATTAACCGAATGTGCATTAAAAACAAATGTTTATAGCAGCACAATTCACAATTGCAAAGATGTGGAAACAACCCAAGTGTCCATCAATACATGAGTGGATTAATAAAATGTGGTATATGTATACCATGGAGTACTATTCAGCTTTAAGAAACAATGGTGATATAGCACCTCTTGTATACTCCTGGATAGAGCTGGAATGCATTCTACTAAGCGAGGTATCCCAAGAATGGAAAGACAAGCACCACATGTACTCACCATCAAATTGGTATTAACTGATCAACACATAAGTGCACATATAAGAATAACATCTATTGGATGTTGGGCGGGGGGGGGGGAGAAAAAAACATTTGGCAAAAGGCAATATCTTATTTAAATAGTGGTATTTAGATAAAGTCCTATTTTATAAATATTATGCAAGTTTCCTTCCTGCCCTCTCCTTTTCATGTCGAAAAAAAGGAAGATTCAGCATTGTAGTTTGAAACACAATAAATAACTTGGTAGCATGTCCTCAACAGTTAGTTCCTATTATGCCAAACACTCCTCTCTTTAGCTAGTAAAATGTAACTGAAAGTTGTTAAAATAATTATCCTGAAATAACAATAACTATACTATTGTTTATCCAAGGGCCTCATTGGTTAAGAATGAAATAGTGATTCAAGCTCATAAATGCTAGAAAAGACTGAGTATAAAAGTTGAACCTAGAACCTAAAGCATCATTTCCTTGCCAAGCATCATCATAGAATTTAAAAAAAAAAATCTTCAAACATTGCCTCCAAAGGTGAAGACAGCTCAGGTTCATACCAAACTCCTGGAACGCCGAAACTCACCAGTACCACTGTGCAGAAGCGAGAGCTCTGAACCACGGTCAAGGGGCGCTGGGTCTAGAACCACCTCGGACGCCAACTTGCTCTGTCATGCCCTCTCTGGGCCCGTTTCCTCACCGGCGACGACCTCTTCCATCGCTTAGACAATGCCACAGTTCTAATGCTGAGGGAAGATGATTGGCAGCATGGAAGAGAAGCTGGGAGCCGAGGAGGAAAGAGGGGGCTTTTCAGCACAAGCGGGGAGCTCTCTTCGGAAGACGGGATTTGGGAAGAATGGAAGCTCACTCACCCCAGGGAGGAAGGCCAGGAGTGAGGGGTGCACCTACCTACACAGTGTGAGGCACAAAGGCTTGTCTGAAGAAGGGGATCTGGAGGCAGAGGCCCAAGAAGTGATGAAAAGGAAGCGTCAAAAGAAGAGAATAGGGTCAGGAGGGGAGAGCAGGAGAAAGGCAGGAACCCCCTTGGCCCCCTCCTTTACGTCACTCTCTATAGAGGCTGCAGGTACATTTTCCCACCACCAGATTAAAATTACATCCCTTTCCTGTGCAGAATCTTTTATGACCACCTACTGCCCTCAGGATTAAAAAAAAAAAAAATTACTACACTCCCATAACTCCTTATTTTACTTTCAAAATTCAATAAGCTCTGAGATCAGTTTCTTTGTACGCACTTGGCAGCAAAACTTGATCTAAAATGACTTGAGGCTCATTGTGTGCTCCCTTTCTCAGGTGTGACTATTTAGTGTCAGAAATATTAACAGGGTTATTACAGGGTGCTGCCCCAGGCCCCACTGGGGATATTATATGACGTATATACAGTACAATCAAAACATTACATTTCCTAAATCTGAAAAATTCTAGCTCCCAAACCACATCTGGCTCCAAGGGTTCTGGGTCAGGGATTGGGATTTGTACCCTCTTGTCATAATGTGCAAGGTCCCCGTGGCCAAGCCTCACCCTAGACTGCCTCACGCTCATTTACCTCCACCACACTATGTTCCAGACATCTGATTCCTCACTGCCTTGTGCTACAGTTTTGCACCCCACTATGGCTTTGCACGAGCTTTCCCCGCTGCATGGAATATCTCTACCCCACCTCTTCACCTGGACAAATACTCTGCACCTTTCAAATCCCATTCCAAAGGCTGCTTTCTCTACAAAGCCATTCCCGGCCTGCCCCTGTCCCCGGCCCTCTCCTGTGGTCTGAACAGCATCAGTTCCTCGCTCCTCTGTGCACTTAACCATATACACGTGATAGCGTGGGCCACGACTGTCACAACGGTCTGTGTACAGGACTGGGTTCCTCCTCTGGTTTGTAGGCTCCTGACAGGCAGAGCCTGCCCTACTTGTCACTGCATCTGGCAGAGCTGGGGTCTAGACCCAGTGCCCCAAGCAAGGAATGCTTGGTCAGTCATAGTAGGAACTCAGCAAAGAGCAATCCATCCCTCCAAGAAGAGACGAGCTAGACACCTGCATCAAGGTCATTACTGCCACAAAACAAATAAGGAGACTGAGAAGCAAAGGCAGAGCTCTCCAGCCTCCTCCCCAGAACACAGGAATCATCATTTTCTCCTACATGTGCTATAGTCCCACACCCTCTCCCTCTCTACTCACACCAACAGGAGCAACTCCAGGACACAGAGCAATCGACCGTGCTCTCCCCAAAGCTGCAGAGCTAGAACATTCTCCTTTCTGGGCCCTCCAAATAAGGACAAAGCCGAAGTTTTCCTCCTACCAATGGTGGCTGAGTATACCAATGAGACAGTTCATCAGGAGGCATGGACAGAGAAAAGTCAGCAACCTTGAGGCCACCATCCTGAGATTCAAATACAGATGGGATAAACAAACCACAGTAGTCAGAACAATAATGATACTCACAAACAAATTTGAGCTTCAAGACATACATTTTCTCAGTTAATTGAATTCTTACAATAACCTTGTACAGCAAATATTGTGCCCAATTAATAGATGAGAAAACTGAGGCTCAGAGAGAATAAACATTAGCAATAAAGGCTCAAAAGTTAATAAAAAGAAGCTGGGGTTAAAAAAGTAGATTGACGAGAACAGTCAGATTTGAAAGGGAGAGTATTGGCCAAAGCCACAGGCAAAAGAGAGGACATAAATTTGGCAGAATAGACTGGCCTACTGATAGTAAGAAAGGAGGGAAAGGAGGTTATGGTTCTATGTATAGAAGGATCCAGGGCTTTGAAACCAGGGTGAAGAGAAAATAGTATGGCTACATGAGAACTGGCATTAGCAAAAAAAGAAAGAAAAAAAACTTGCTGGTTAAGGGCTCAGTGGTACCACACAGCTGAAATTGGTGGAACTTGGGATCTACTACAGATGAAAGGCAAAATATCATTATTACAGAGAATTTCTTAAAAATAA
>NW_012137191.1:15094927-15098989 GCF_000956105.1 Propithecus coquereli
TTTTTAGGTATAATATCATGTCATCAGCAAATAGTGAGAGTTTGATCTCTTCTATTCCCATTCGTATGCCTTTAATTCCACTCTCTTGCCTGATTGCTGTGGCCAGGACTTCCAGCACTATGTTGAATAAAAGTGGAGATAGTGGGCAACCTTGTCTGGTTCCAGTCTTAGGAACATTTCTTAAAACATTCTAAAGTCCCATTATAGGCCAGGCTCAATTGCTCACGCCTGTAATCCTAGCACTCTGGGAGGCCGAGGTGGGAGGATCACTTGAGCTCAGGAGTTCAAGACCAGCTGAGCAGGAGCGAGGCCCCATCTCTACTAAATATAGGAAAATTAGCCAGCGCATGCCTGTAGTCCCAGCTACTCAGGAGGTTGAGGCAGGAGAATCGCTTGAAGCCAGGAGTTTGAGTTGCTGTGAGCGAGGCTGACACCACAGCATTCTAGCCTGGGTGACAGAGTGAGACTCTGTCTCAAAAAAAATAAAAATAAAAAATAAAGTCCCATTATCTAAATCAGTCTTCCAGTCATTTCCTGTACACATTTTTATTTTGAGGGACTTTTCTTTTTAACAGGGATGCGTTCTGACCTGCAACCTTCATTCTAATCGATGGATGAGAGTGAACATTTTACTGCATCCTTGTCAACATTCAACATTATCATTGCATTTTAAACATCAGGTAATTTGATGCAGAGATTTTGAAAGGGGGGAAATAGTATCTCACTATTGTTTTAATTTCCATTTATTTGGTTACTTAGGAAAGTTAGACTTTTTCTGTAGCTTTTTACCAGTATATCTTACATTTATCTTTTGCTTATTTATGTCCCTTCTCCATGTATTTACTGAGGTCCCGGTATCTGCAGTATTCAGTTTATATGTGTTTTGTATTTATTTAAAAATAGTTACCCTTTGTTGAACTGTCTACAACATTATCTTGAGTTCCGTCGATTGCTTTTTAATCTTGGTGATTTTTTATGATGTATGAAAGTTTTGAATTTGTATGTAGTCAGATCTATCAGTCACATATTTAGTGATTTATTCCATCAACTCTAAGCTAAGAAAACCCTCCCTCTCAGGAGTTTTGATAAATATTCACATCTATTTTCTTCTAGAATTCCTAACAGTTTAGGTTTTTAAATATTTAACTCTTTAATCCATCTGGAATTTATTTTAATGTATGAGTGAAGTAAGAAATGTTCAAAATTCTTTAAAAAATAATAAAATACTTAATACCTCACATATTTAGCTGATATTGGCATAAACCTTAAAGGCCAAGCAGTACCCACATTAAATGCTGCAAATTTCTTAATAGTTCTTAGTATTTCCCTCCTAATAACCCAGGGTACAAAATACACATACTTGCCAGTGACTGCTCCAAGTGAGTTTATCAGCAAGCCACACACCCAACATATGGTCTCTTTTTCATTATTAAGAAAAGTAAGGAATAAATAAGAAGCGGGGCTCCCACCAATCATTAGCAAATCCTCCAAAGAAAATCAAGCACATATTGCAGGGAGCCTTGTCCCTAATGGACTTGTGCAATTTCTTTGACTGCGTCATTTAAGCAAAGCAAACTTTCCTTCCTTCCAATCACGATGTCTCCTTAAAGATATGCGGAGACTCATTCAAAAAAGCACATGCAGAAGAAACCAGAATACGTGCGCGTTTGATTTCTCTCCACACTGGGGAAACATTCATGCCTTTCTCTGCCTTCCAGCCCAAAGGTGGCCATGGCTGGCGGTGCACTGAAAAAGATTTGTAGCTTATTGTCCTGATGGATGGCAGAGTAATGGAATAGCTCTGTACTATGTCCTGGAAAGGCAGACCAACAAGGCATTGTGCTATTGACGGCTCACATTATAATGGAGAAATATTAGGGGGATATTTCAATAGCCACCCAGAGGAGAAACAGTAGCTATAAGAATGCCACTGACTGCTTCCACAGAGAGTAAAAGGGACATAAAAAAGGGGAGAGGGAGATGGAAAAGGGGTGGAAATGCTTCAGGGGGAAAAAAGTCCACTCAGAGCATATATGTTAATGCAAAGGCTGTTTGCTATCCTGGTTCTCTAGAGGAAGGGAGTAGCAATCCCCCATATGTGAACTCCACAATTATGGCATTATTAATTATACAGCACCAGAGACCACACATGGGACTTCATGGTAATTAAGTTACAGATAAAGCCAGGTTAGTTTTCCTCTGAATATAAACAACTGTGTTCTGTTGAATACACACTCAAGAAAAAAAATCAGTGGATTTTTAACCAAAGAACAGTGTCTGGTAAACATATATATTCGATGCAGGACCTGTCAGCATTAATAATATAATGTCTTTAAAAAAATAGTACAACCTAGCCATAGATTCAGGAGAGAAGTAGAATGATGGAGATTTAGCCAGTAAGCCATTCCATTTTCCTTAGAGAAGAGAGTAGGGAAATTGGAGGCAAGAGGTTTAATGAGTTCCTCTTAGGAGTCCTGCATTAGAAATGTACAAAGATTCAAGCAGATACTGGACACAGGGATAAAATCCATTGCCATGGTCACCTGGAATAGCCAAAATTAAACCAAGACATAACCCTTAACAAGTGGGATAAACTTGGACCCAGCAATTTTACCTTCAGAAATTCATTCTAAGTAAATAGGCCGGGCATGGTGGCTCACGCCTGTAATCCTAGCACTCCGGGAGGCCTAGGCAGGCGGATCATTTGAGCTCAGGAGTTTGAGACCAGCTTGAGCAAAAGCAAGACCCTGTCTCTACTAAAAATAGAAAGAAATTGCTGGACAACTAAAAACATATATAGGAAAAAAAAAAAGAAAGAAATTCATTCTAAGTAAATAATCTCGAATTTGTGCAAAGATTTTGTCACAAAGATGTTCAGCACAGCATCGCTTATGATAGCAAAACCTTACAGTCAGTCTGCCCTTTTCACTTAACATTTTACTGGGAACAAATCTCCATGTCTGTATATGTATTGTGGACTGTCATTGTGAATGACTAAAGACTCTTCCATTGATGACTATATCATAATTTAATCAATATGTATAAGGGTTTAAGAATGATACTACATAAGCCCTTTATTGTGTCCACCAAACTACAAAAAACTCGCTAAATAAATACCATAAAGTTTTATTTACTGCTTGCAGAACCTCTCAGAAGTATTCTCTCCAACAGTTTCAACAAGATTCATACAAATTTATTTGTTTTATTACCAATAAAATGCCTACTTACAAGACATTTTTATTGTATCTAGTCTGACATTCAAATGACCCAATAATATGCCAGATTCTCTAATTCATATCCCTGAATAACACACAGATACATGCTCAAGTTACTATTTTCAAGGTTGCGAAAAATGTATTCAGAAATAAAGTTTTGTGAAGTATAGCAGAATTGCACCTAAAGAAAATGTGAGACAGTGTATCAGTTATCTATTACTGCATAACAAGTTACCCCAAAATTTAGTGGTGTAAAGCATCAAACATTTATTATCTCACAGTTTCTGAGCAGCCAGGATTCAAGTGGGCCCTCTGGCTCTGATCTCTTATGAGGCTGCAATCAAGGAAGGCCAGAGCTTCATCTTAAAACCCAGCTGGGAGAAAATCCACTTTTAAGCTCACTCAAGTGGTTGTTGACAGGAGTCAGCCTCACAGGTTGTTAGTCTGAGACCTCCCTTGGTCCTTGTCTGACATCGAAAGGGCAGCTCCCAGCATGACAGCTGGCTTCACCAGAGTGAGAATGGGAGAAGGCAAGAGAGTGAATACAAACAAGTCAGAAGTTACAATCTTTTATAGCTAGGGTTGCCATATTTAACTAATAAAAACACAGGACACCCAAAGCAGTGCCAAGAGGGAAATTTATAGCTCTAAACATGTATGTCAAAAAGAAAATTCCTTCTCAGTCTTTTGGCTAAGATCAAGTTAATTTCAGAAAAGAAGAGAGATTTGAAGTCAACAATCTAACTTTATACCTTGAGAAACTAGAAAAATTAGAACAAACTAAACCCAAAGCTAATAGAAGGAAGGAAATAATAAAGATTAGAGCAGAGATAACTGGATTAGAGAA
>NW_012137191.1:15099795-15113206 GCF_000956105.1 Propithecus coquereli
TGTTTATCTGATATTTAAATTCAAGTGGGCATCCTATATTTTAGATGGCAATCCTATTTATAGCCTAATCTCAGAAGTAAAATTTCATTACTTCTCTGAATTCCACTAATTGGAAGCAAGTCACTAGGTCCAGCCTCACTCTAACAAAGAAGCTTACACAAGGACATGAATATGAGGAGACAGGGACCAGTGGGAACCGTTATAGAAACCACCTACCAAAGACAGAAAGAGATTAGTAAATATTTTCTAATGTTTATATTTCTTCTCTCAACAGTGAATTTGGAAGCACCTCGAAGGTCTACCACAGTTAAGGTGACCATATAATTTATCATCCAAATTAGTACTTTTTTGAGATCATGACATAGGAGGTGCCATAAATAACTACACTAGGGCAACAAGTATAAATAGAACTTTCCCTGGCAAACCCAGATGTATGTTCATTCCAGTCAAAGGTCGTATTTCTGGATGTCTTCCTCAGCCACTAGCACATTATCAACATATAAGTATTTAATATAGCCTGCTTATCGAATGGCAAAACGATTCCAAGACACACAAAGGTAACTGGGCCACTCAGCCATTGGTGGAGTATGGTGGTTCTAAGCATCTTCCATCAGAGTCTAATTAGGGAGGCTAAAAACCCATCTCATCTAATCCTACTTTTCAATCAGAAAATAAATCTATAACAACATGGAGATCTCACTCTAGGAATAAATCCCAACAGAACGGTGAGTTGAATTATATAGCCATTGGCTTTAACATTTGATCTCATCAATCCCAGGCCATGTGGTGCGATGTGAAGAACTCACTCAGCCCCTGTCATTGCAGAGTCCTGAGCTCCACTCCTAGCTCTGAGACTTAGTAGGCACATGACCGTGGGCAAATAACCTGACCCCTTTAAACCCCAGCATACACACCTAAAAATGGTATTTGATGGAATGAAACAATATGCAGAAAGCACTTAGCACATTTATTCAACACATTAACAAATATCAGAGCATTTACTATGTGCCAATACATAATTCCTGGAAAGCTATAGTCCAAGAATATTCTGGATAGAAATGTATATCACTACACAATCTGGGGTTTACCAAGGAAACCTCAACAAATAAATTAGAATCCCAAAATTTATAGTAATTTATTATTTGAACAGTCCATCATAGCAACAATCAAAAACCATAACTAATTTAATACAATGCTGATACAATGCTGATACCCCATGGATGAAGAAATTTGCTCCTTCCAAATTACAAGAATTGCAATTATCGGCATAAAATCTTCCACTGAAAAAACTTTTAAGTTTTGTACCCAGACGGTGTGGTAGAATAATGAGTTCAAGTTTTCAGTAAACTAAAAATGTTGCCATTTCTAGTTTATGAAAAACAAATTTTTGTAACCCTTCATAACTCACTCTTACTAATTAGTCCTATGTACATAAAAATGAAATTTTATGGAATTTTTCCTCATGCCTATAAAAATGGAAGAAAATATGGTTTTTAGAGATCAGTTTGCAGCCAATTAGAACTATTTCACCTCACCACAAAGATATGAATATAAATAGTATAACCATGAATATGAATTATTCCCAGCTTAAGTGGGAGCACAGTAAATGTGCATCTTATCACATTAGAACTGTTGTGTTAATTTTCTATTGCTGCTGTAACAAATTGCCACAAACTTTGTGGCATGAAACAACACAAATCTATTATCTTATATTTCTGTGGGTCAGAAGTCTGACACCGTTTTCATTGGGTTAAAATCAAGGGGTTGGCAGGGCTACATGCCTTCCTCTAGGACCTAGGGGAGAATCCATTTCCTGGTTCTTCCCAGCTTCTAACTGCTGCATGCATTCCTTGGTTTCTGGCCCCCTCCTCCACCTTCTGAACCAACAACAGCAGGTTGCATCATTTTGACCTCCTCTTCTGTCTCCCCCTTCCACTTTTAAGGACCTGATTGCCTTGGGTCCACCCAGATAAGCAAGGATAATCTCTTTATTTTAAGGTCAGCCGATTAGCAGCCATAATTCCATGTGCAACCTAATTCCCCTTTGCCACATAGCAAAGCATATTCATAGGCTCTGGGGATTAGAACTTGAACATCTTCGTTGGGGGTGTGGAGAGGCATTATTCTGCCTACCACAACTGTGTTTTCCAAAGTGTGTTTGTTGAATACCAGTTCAATGAGATGATATACGAGGAAAGGGTCCCATGGGGAAATGTGTTCGGGAAATGCTACATCCTACATCTCAGTTTTAGAACTTCACATTGCATTTTTTTTCTTAAAGCAACTGTTAATATCCAAGCAACTAGTGCCCTGCAGAGCATTAGGCCCTTGAACTGGTACAGGACTTGAATTCTGGCTTCTGTTTGGCACTAACTCACTGTGTGACCCTGAGTCAGCCCCAAAATCCCCTCTACTAAATGAGGGGAGCATGTGGCTTGGATCTTACCTGATCTAGTGTTCTATGTTTCCTAAACAGACCAAGAAATTTCTTTTTAAACCTGAGATTCTATTATATAAATCACTTCAGCAAACATTACTTTACAGGCAAAAACTGAGCTAGACTCCGAGGATAAAAAGATAAAAAGACCAGACCCTCTTCTCAAGGATCAAATTCTCCATTAACAAACACAGGTATGAAAACAAAAGTCCATAACATGTCTGGTAGATAGCAGAGTTGCGCAGCGGAAGTGTGCTGGACCCATAATGTGTCCGGTAAATGCCCTAACAGAAGTAAATACAGAGTGCAGAGGCGGGCGTGGGGAGTGGGTGGTGAGCTCCACTCGAGGTGGTGGGCGGGTGGTTTGCATTTGAAGGACAGCAGGAGTCCACCTGTTTAAGTGAGAGAAGGAAGAAGAGTGTCCAAGTACTCGTTTCCAAATATGGGCCAAAGGTGGGAGAACCTAAACAAGAGAATTCTTACTGTCATTCAGAAGGTGCACTGGCAAGGTGCTCTCAGTAAACATCATTCAAGCCAACAGCTAGAAGAGAATAATTCAAATATTTCTAGCATAGAGAAAAGACACATATTTAAGGTGATGAGTATCCCAATTACACTGATTCGATCTTTACAAATTATATGAATTTATTAAATTATCACATATATCCACAAAATATGTGTATCTATTATGTATCAGTAGAAATAAAATTAAAATAGTAAAAAAAAATGACTAGAACATAAGAAATTATCTTTTCCCATAATTAATATCCACTAGACATTTTCTGCCTAATGGTATCCCCAAGGACGCTACTTCGTAACATCCTCGAGGCCTTTAGGTAGGCAGGTTGAAAGACTTTTCCCCCATTCCAGTAACAGCCTCACCTTGCTTTGGCACTAAGGAAATAACAGATGTGATTTATTCAGGCTAAAAAACTTACACCAAATTATAGACTTTGCTTTGCATGTCTTACAGGCTTTTTCATGTTTATTTTCAACAAAGGTGTATTATATTTTTTCTCTGAGCCTTTTGTCAACAGTGTGACAAAGAGAGCAAGAGTGTTTCTAAATTACTGTTGCCTCTTACATGACTAGAAGAGAAAGTCATACAGGTTGGATATCTGTGCATTAATAAGAACACAGGAATGCATTTATCGTTTTAACTTGGACATATTTTTTTACCCGTTCCACTTAGAGTGGTGGGATTTTAATGGAAGGCCACCCATGTTTAGTTGTTATTGCCATTGTTGCTAAGAACAGTGGAAAGAAATCAAAAGGGCAATAGGAAAATGTTTTCTTGCATAGAAAACTCAGCGAAATAAATAAACCAATGAAAATAATAATGGTAATACTTACCCAATGAGTTAGACCTCAAAAGAAGACCTCATATATCTCCATGGAGATGAGAATAAAAATAAAACATGAGGAACCTAACAATTGTTAAACTGCTGCTTTATGCCAAGTATTGTGTTAGACACTTTCCTTACTTTATTTAATCTTCAAGGCAATTCTTTGCGTTAGGCTAAACTCTGTGAATAGATCCCTAGAGAGACCATAACACAAGTCGGTAAATGCAAATGGACTCAAACCAATATTAACACTTGTAATGTAAATCCTGTAGGCCCCCATGGGCCCTTACAGGTGCTGGAGGTATTTTGGCTGAGCTCACAGCCATCTTCTCAAGCTCTGGGCCCTCCGTGAGGAGTTGCAAATGAAGCCCTTGAAGTTGGTACCTCACTTGAGCATACCTCTACTGACTTCCTCTGGGAGAAAATTGGTATTTCTGCCAAGCACATTGCTGTGGGGATACCAACATTATCAGCTCTTAAATTGCCAAAATAAGCCTTGCTTTCTGCCATCCTCATCCTTGCTGCACTACAACCATGCTGAGTTCAATGCAGAAGTGTCCATGGAAGTCCACCCACTATGTATCTCACTGTAAATTTTGGGCACAGGACTATTATGAAATCATTCCCTTTAGCTTCTGGCCACCACCACCTTCAGATTAGACAGAGCCTTAAGGTTCAGCTTAAAGACCATCATATGACACATCCATGTAAGCCTCACCTTTCCCTCCCCACTCTCAGGCATCTGCAAAAAGCTCTGCCCTCATTCTCCTTGAGCCCAAATCCCTCACACCAAGTGATTTCTAGCAGAAGAGGCCTATAAATTCATCAGATATACAAAGATATCCAACTTTTGCTCAAATGAGACTCCAGCTACAAACGAATGAAACAACTGAGCTTTAGAAAAGTTAACAAATTGATGCAGTTGTTAAAGGATGGAGTTGGAATTGGAAGCCCAAGTCTGCCCCTAACTGCACTACCTCAAGAACTCTCTAAACACAGCTTATGTGGCATTCATGCAAAGAACTTTAATTTTATCAAAGTGTAAGACTTCTTATTTGACTTCTGATGGTTAGGGTGCATCTGCTCCATCTCAGGGTTTCAGTTAGGGTCTCCATTTAAGATTTAAATATCTGAAGTCCAAATATTCCAGAAATAAGTGTTTTTACTGATTTTTTACTGCGTATTATCAATTAAGTGGAGCCATCCCCTGAATTGATATCCTGCATGTCTCCCATCTTAGAAGGCTTTTTACCTTTTCTCTTAGTTGTTACATACAAGCTCTGCAATGTTGGAATTCACATCACCACGGACCATAGACCCAAGCCCTGGTTGCCTAATTTTTTGCATCTTTTGGAGCTTGTCTGCAGAGGATAGCAAAATAACTATAACTCATAAGGAGAAGACATCTCCCAGTAAACAGCAAAGGCTGTAGCAGTAACCTGACTTAGCACATGTCTCTCAAAGATGTTGCTAAACACACCTGCAATGATATATGAAAGTTAAGATTCAATTTGGAGAAGAAAGTTGTTCTAAGGAAAGATGATTTTTTATCATATATGTAAGCCTTGCAGAAAAAATATTTTCAAGATATTCCGGAGGCATCTCATTGCCTATTCCCTATTGAGATTCTTTGGTTTTCAAGAGAAAAAGGAAATCTTTCAAATTTTATGAGCTAGCTTGCTTTTGTTTTCCTCGGAAGCCACGGCTTATTGAAAAGAGAATCTTGCATCTAACAATGCTGAGAAACACTTTTCTGTAAGCCAAAGTAAGGCCTGTGTAAGGAAAACCCTGGTAAGAGACGAAGTGCAAGAAGCCATAGCGCCAAAGCTTGGTGACTTAGACCAAGCCTTTGTCAAGATGGACCCTCAGAAAATTTTTCTGTATAGAATAATGTCAGCTAATAAATGGAGAAGGAAATGTGGAACTAGAAAATCACCATTTTGCAGCTACTAATAAAATAATTGATTAAGGCAGGGATTATCAACAATACTAACACCCTTAGATGAAAAGTTAATAAGGATATTTACATGATTGATAACAAAGGGTCCTCCACAGCCAAACGCTTGTCACGAGGGAAAAGGTAACATCACAGGCCTGGAGTCAAGCGGCCACTACCTTATTGCCTCCTGGAGTGATTAGACAAGAAGGACAGAGAATCATCATGAAGTGTTCTCATCAAAATGTTTACCCTGGATCTAATCAAATGTTTAGATCTATTTTTCAATTGAGGCAGGAATTAGAGAGGAACAAAAAAACTAACTCCAAGAGGAAGCAATCAGGCAATTTAGAAAAAGGGACTTTCTATGGGACAATTAGCCCAGTTTCTTAACAATGTTTAACAAATCAATGTCATAAAAAAATAGAGGGAAAATGTAGTAGATTAAAAAAGACTTAAGAGTCATAATAAAAAAGACTTAAGAGTCAAATGTGATGTTGATTGGATTCTAGTTTAAACAAGCCAGCTATAATATTTTGGTGTGTAACTGGGGACATTTGAGTATGAACTGGCTATTTGGTGATTTGAATAAATCATTATTAATTGTATTAGGCACGAAAGTTGTATGACTTTTATGTAGGAAAATGACCTTTGCTTTTTAGAGATGTATGCCAAAATATTTAAGGGTGAAATATCATTATGTTGATAATTTGCTTTAAATTTCAACACACAAAAAAATACATACAACCAATATGGAAAAACACAAGCAACTGTTACATCTGCATGATGGGTTTATGAGAGTTCATTATACTGTACACTGTTCTCTGTACTGTTTGACTTTTGTAGCAGTCGGCATGGCTTTGGACTACGGAGGGAAGGGAGCACGAGGATTCCAAGGAGAGTTGCTCCACTTCCGGTTGCTTTGAAAGTCTGATGAGACCATCGGGGAAGCCTGGACTATTGCTGCTGTAAGAGCCTCCAACATCAAGTTCACCTCCCCTTTATTTAACAAAGGAGAAAGGGAACTCCAGAGAGACAAAGTGACTTTCTCCAAATCACACAGCTAACAGAAAGGTGGTCTAGGAGCAGAAATCAGATTTCTTGACTGCATACTCAGCCCTGAAGCCTCTGAGCTTTTGACCAAAGGGGGAAGTGGAGCCAGATCTGTGGACGCCTTAATTCCTCTCAGGAATCCAAGGTCAATGGCCCAGAATGTGTTCCCCTCAGCCTCACTTAGACGTGATGTTTCAAGGCAGGGCTGGGTGCAAGCATTCACCAAGACGGTGTGTAACAGCACAACAGGAAACACACAACACGTTAGAGCACACACTTGAGCGAGGAAAAGAAATTCCAGAAGTCCGCACTTGGATTTCCTAATGATAGAGTGAAAAGAGGCAGGCTTTGCAGGTCAGACCCAGCATTCTATCCCCATCCTACCACTTCTAGACTGAGAGTCACTCAACTGACCTGATTGATACCCAGCTTCTTCACCGGCAAAATGGAAATAGTAATACAAGAGAGGTTCAGGAAAAAGAACTTGTCTGTCACAAAAGATGACACATAGGTATAGTAGATGTTTAAAATTCTCCATCTCTGTCCCTTTGCTCCTCCCTTCGCCAAATGATAATCATCAACTTACAGTGAAAAAACATGCAGACCACCACATTATCTACAGTGCAACCATTTAATAACTTCTGCTCTCCTGCTGGGAGGGTTTGTGCAGATTTTCTCACATTTTCTTTGCCTGGAGAAACATTTGGGTATGAAAATATGTACCTTATATTAACTCAAGAAACCAAAAAGAGGGGGAAAAAAATCTTCATTCTGTTGCTGCAATAAAGGTTTCCTTCTCTAGCGATAATCAACTCTGCATAATTAAAATCGCTCAGACTGCTGAACTAATTTTCAGACTGGAGGTTTCTTCCTGTAGCAACACTTACAAGCAAAGTTTCTACTGTGAATGAATTTAATCGTGAGTCTAATTACAATTTTAATGAATATCTCCAGCCCTGCATGTAAACTTGCACTCTAAGGCTTTGCTATCTGTTAGGGTATTTTAAGGTCTTTTCATTTTTAATATAAAGGAATCTGTTGGCAAAATGACCGTGTAGAGAAGAAATATTCTTTCTGGTTTAGTTTGGTTTAGTTTTGATGATCAAGTAAGAAAATGTGAAAGGTCTGATATTTTAAAGAGCCTTTTCAGTTTGGGCATTTCACCTTTAGTTTTTGTTAAGTGTTCTCTTTCCTTAAGGATGGAAACCTTGCATTCCATTTGCGAACCAGGCATCTGTTATCTGTTTTCATGAATGTTCAAAAAATCGGAGTTCCAATTTACCTTAGAGCTCAATCTATTCTGGAAATTCTAGGACATTTTATAAAAGAGGTCTAAAAGAGGAAATGTCAAAAATTCCTTTCTTAAAAATATATTTAAAAGAAAAGACAAACAAAATGAAAACCAATCAAACTAAGCCACTTAAGTGATCAAAGATATCTTTCTGAGAGAAAACAAACAAAACCTTACTTGATTAATGCCAGTATTTTTCATAATGGGGGAAAACTGGAAACCACCTAATAGCCAACAATAGACAATAGGTGAAATAAACCTGTCATGTGTTTGAAGACTAAAGACACGATGTTTTTCTCTTTTTTAACTTCTATTTTTATTACACAAATAATATGTGCTTAAGAAAAAATTATATAGAGAGGTAATTTAAAAGATTTTTAAAATGGGTAATTAAAAAATAGGTAACTAAAAAGTTTTTTAAAAATACATCACTTGTGTTCTTACAACCTAAAGTTAGCTATTGTTAAAATTAATGCATGCTTTTCCAGATTTTTATGTGTGTACGAGTATATATATACATAATGCACACATGTATATATACATACATGTATATGCACATATATACTATACCAAAAGTTTCATATTGCATTTACTGCTCTGCAACCTGCTTTTATCACTTAATAACATATTGTAAGCAACCTTCCATGTCAATAATTATGTTTATGCAACATCAAACAGACTGCAGAAGCAGAAAGGCAAGCCCATCCCAAGCTGTCTAGGCCAACTGATTGCCATTTCTCTTGCTTCTCACAGCCAAATGGTTTGAAGCCCTGTCCTTTGCTCTTGTATTAATAGTTCCCTCTGCCTAGAAATTCCATCCCTGCCCTTTTCTCCTCACTGCTTAGGCTGGGTGTAATGGCCCTCCTTTGTGTTGCCATGGAATTGGGGATTTATATCTGGTATAATCTTGTTCGGTCAGTGCAGCGCCCTCGAATTCCTGAAACAACTAGCACATGACCCTGGAGGGAGAAATAAAACAGAGACTATAAGGAAAGGAAGGAAGGAAACTGATATTCATTGTAACTGGAAGAACATACATTATCATTTCATCCTCACAGTGCTTCTATGAGGTTGGTGTTAGCGCCTCCATATTTAATGGATGTGGAAACCAAGAGTAAAGGCCACACAGCCAGGAAGAATCCCAGATTTCTCTGTAAAACTGCTGCAGCAAAGATGCTGTCGTTGCCTGGCTGAGAGAGCACTGCAGTTTGCAACACTGACCTCCAGCCCCAGACGCCACCCAAGGACCTCTGTCCCGCAGCTTCTGGATGCTGGGTGTATCTGTGCCATCCTCACAGTTCAGATTCTTTGGGATCCTGCTTTTTTGGCATCACTAGCTTCAAATTGAGAGCCAGTCTATCAATAGACTCTTGCTCACATGCCTTTACTGAAGCTGTTGGGGAGACTGGAAAAGAAATGTCTGGTTTCTACCTTAGGAGGAGTGGACTCTTTGGAGTGGAATTCTCCCAATATATGAAGGGTGTTCAAAGGCACTATATGTCCAAAAAGAGTAGTTAATGTCTACCATTGCTCCTCTAAATAATTCATCTTCCAGAAAAGATGTGTTTTTAAGACAGGCATTAATTCATAAGTTACAGCAAAGATAAGCGAACTTCCAATGGTTTAGGTTCTCTAAACTGCTTAAGTACATAAAATGTGGGGGTGTTTAATTCTAGAAAATCAACACTTTCAACTTTAAGCTCTATCTGCCTCCATTCTGGAGGTGAGACATACAGAAATCCTATTCAATGGCTTTTTTGTATAACATGATAATGTGCTGTTGAGAGAAATAATCTTTTCCAAACCCTCCCACTTCTTCCTCCTAATGTTTATGTTGACCTCAACTTCCCCTCACCACTCCCCAACACAGCCATATGTGAGGGATTATTCTAGAACATGAGTAAGGAATGTAGGCCATCCCAAACCCATGGGAAGGGCACATGAAATTTCTTCCTAGAAAGATCTGTTCTTCTAGGATCCTAAAAATGCACAAGATGAAAAGGAGCTGAGGATTTCAATCCAGGTCTTCCTGGCTTCATGCTATAGTTAGAGAAAGAAAGAACCTACTTCTATCTTGAACAATGGAAAATGGGAACAGAAATGAACAATAGAAAAAAAAAAAACAACATTTCCAAACAGGAACTTAAGTTTCATTGACTCTCCTAAAACCATAAATTCTAGGAAGATGCTGGCAAATTGTTTCTGGATGAAATTTTGATTCTTTTAAGGGTGAAAATGAGCCTACTAAAATGGGGAAAGGGATAAAGTTAAGCTTTTTTAATCTACGAAGGCTAAGGAAAGCAAATAACAGCAAAAAAGCAGAATGATTGGGGGGGCTGGGGCCAACAGTGTAGAAAACTTTAACAGGTTTAAAAAATACATATTTAGACCAAAATACCAAACATTACTAAAGTTGCAAATTTTCCACTAATTTTGACTAGTCCAAGCTACTGAAATCTTTTTTAATGTATATAAAAAGATGAATTGTAATGTGTATGGACAATGAGAGAAGCCTACTAATTTATTTCAGCTGTGGCTAAAAAGAAGGAAGGGCTTTGATGGAGAAACTGAACGGAGACCAATCAGGAGGTCCAGATGGCATAAATCCTTGGATCTTGAGGAATTAGGTAATGAACTTACTGAATCATTGCCATTATTTTTATAAGTCAAATAGCAGGAGAGTCCCTAAATGCCTTTTATTGGAAGGGCTTTTTTTTTTTCCTTTTCCTCTAGTCTTTTAATACAAATTGAATTATGTTATAAGGAAAATTTTGCACAAATGTAATATAGTACTTGCCAATAACCAGCATCAATCTAAGATCCAGATCCAGAAAAATTATACAACTTAAAATGCAGTCAGGGTAATGCTTCAGAAAGTGATAATGAGATTCCTCCAAGTTGGACCAGTTTCCTGGTTCTTACGGACAGCTGCTTCACCAGGAGGTGTGATGCTGGCTCACACAGGGGTCCATGAAAACTGTGCACATAAAAACAGTGGTTGGAAAGAACCAGGCTTGGTGTCAGGAGAATGGGGCTCAGTCCCCTCTCCCCATTATGAGCTGGGTGACGTTGGGTGAGTTAATTAACTTCTCTGAGCCTCATAGTCCTGAACTATGTATAAAACTGGGAAAAAGAGGCCTATTATGCCACTCTCGATGAATTGAAAAGCTAAAAAAAATGCATCAAAATATACACTAATGTTATAATTTTGAACTGCTACTATCCTGAGAAAATTCCTTAAGATTCTGAAAGCATTAACAATGATTTTTAGCCCCTGCCAGGCAATCCGAAACTTATGCTGGAAAAATATTTTGAAATTATAAAAGATCATACCAATTACATTTATGGTGAATTTAGGACATCTCAGTGGGAGAAGCTATTATTTATTGAGTGTTTATTATGTGCCTGACCTTGTGCTCGGGGCTTTACGTGCATTACCCGCATTTTAATCCAATGAAGCCAGGTGATATCCCAGCCCCACTCTTCTGAAGGGAGAACTCAGGCTCAGAGAGACTGAATGACATACCCAAGATCTCCGTAGTGGAAAGCAGAAGACCAAGGGTCCGACCCAGGAGATCTGAATCCAGAAAATGTCCACCTCACTGCACTAGGCTCTAGCATGAAAAAACGAAACGATAAGCAATAGCAACAGAAGGTGATCAGCACCGTTAGAAACCCTCTTATGCAAACCATCAAGAGCAGTATTGATCACGTAAACTGAAAGTCACTTAAAGCAGAGAATCATAAAAATAATACATGTAAACTTTAAGTTTCACTGGTTTAATTTAAAATATAAACATTCATTTAATAGAACCAAAATTTGAAAGCTGTTTAGAAAAAGAAACACAGTTTTTAAAGCATACTTTTGAAGCACATACCTTTTTTTATGCGTTGTAACATAGTTACCTGCTGATTCAACAAAGCGAAAGTCTTCCCAGGGTAGGTTTGGCTTCTGAATGAAAAGATTTGGGCTCTGGACTCCTTATCATGCTTCTTCCTCACCTTCTTAATTTTATGATTTACCTATTTCTACCATGGCCTGAATGATTGAATGATTTTTCCCTGACCCTCAGGGAGTATATATTGCAATAAATAGAAACTGTTTATTGTTATGTATCATTTTTCTGTAAATCGTTGGAAAATCCAATTTGTCTGGATCAGTTACTAAACCATGTTCTTAATTATTCTCTTGTAGTTCAAAATGTTTCCAATGTCGTCAACCTCAGGCAACATTTTCTTTTCTCTAAGACTTAGTAAATATCGAGCTGGGAATTTCACTCCCCACTAAACACTACATGAAAATAAAAACCTTTAATGTTAATCATTTTTAATGATTATATGGAACCTGTATATTCTTGTCTTCTATTTTTTCTAAAATAAAACTCTAAAATTATTTGTAAAACATTTTGTAGCCTTTTGATCCATAACTTGGAACAAGGAAGTGGCATTCTGTTATAAAAACCTGGCATTTATTTAAATTACTTTCTTTACATTATTCATAACCAAAAGATGAAGGAGCATTATTTTAGACCAAAGGCCTTCAAAGTTTTTGCCAGAAATACAGGGCAAGAGAAATTTTGCACCATAACTAGAAATTTTATATCACACACATAACATACAAGCCACACACACACACATGCACATACTCATATGCATAACAAAACGATTTTTATGAAATACTTTAACAGCGGTCTCCAACCTTTTTGGCACCATAGACCGGTTTCATGGAAGACAATTTTTCCATAGATGTCGGGGGTTGCGGAGGGATGGAGGCATTGGTGGAGCTCTGTGGCCCCGTCCCTAAGAGACCATGGACCGGTACCAGTCCATGGCCTGGGGTATGGGGATCACAGCCTTAACATACAATGCACACTGATATTTTCTGTTCTTTTTTATTCTCTTTCATTTCATTTTTGAAAATCCTTTTCCCCAACTCAGTAAATTTATTCCATGACCCATCCAGAGTCAAAAACCATAATATGAAAAACATTGATAAAGAAAGCATAGGCTTTTCTGATGTCTATTTTCTTCAAGTGTTTCTTCACAGAATGTATAAATTCATAAGGAAAAAATCAATTTACAAAATAATTCAATGTCTGTCCATGCTGATATTTGTGAAGAATACTTATCTTGTAAAACCATACAATTCATAGCTCTGAAATCTTGGAGATTTTTTCTTTGCCAATCATAACAAGTCAAAATTTGGAATTCTACCTGCATTACTACAGGTAACTGCTGCAAATCTTTGTTTGAATTTTGTGTATACTGGTAGCACTTGCTTTACCTTTTCCATCATGCTTTTCTGGAAAACATCTTATAATTTAGAACTGCTTCAGCTCTATTGGAGA
>NW_012137191.1:15113353-15116715 GCF_000956105.1 Propithecus coquereli
AGTTTTTTAAAAATACATCACTTGTGTTCTTACAACCTAAAGTTAGCTATTGTTAAAATTAATGCATGCTTTTCCAGATTTTTATGTGTGTACGAGTATATATATACATAATGCACACATGTATATATACATACATGTATATGCACATATATACTATACCAAAAGTTTCATATTGCATTTACTGCTCTGCAACCTGCTTTTATCACTTAATAACATATTGTAAGCAACCTTCCATGTCAATAATTATGTTTATGCAACATCAAACAGACTGCAGAAGCAGAAAGGCAAGCCCATCCCAAGCTGTCTAGGCCAACTGATTGCCATTTCTCTTGCTTCTCACAGCCAAATGGTTTGAAGCCCTGTCCTTTGCTCTTGTATTAATAGTTCCCTCTGCCTAGAAATTCCATCCCTGCCCTTTTCTCCTCACTGCTTAGGCTGGGTGTAATGGCCCTCCTTTGTGTTGCCATGGAATTGGGGATTTATATCTGGTATAATCTTGTTCGGTCAGTGCAGCGCCCTCGAATTCCTGAAACAACTAGCACATGACCCTGGAGGGAGAAATAAAACAGAGACTATAAGGAAAGGAAGGAAGGAAACTGATATTCATTGTAACTGGAAGAACATACATTATCATTTCATCCTCACAGTGCTTCTACGAGGTTGGTGTTAGCGCCTCCGTATTTAATGGATGTGGAAACCAAGAGTAAAGGCCACACAGCCAGGAAGAATCCCAGATTTCTCTGTAAAACTGCTGCAGCAAAGATGCTGTCGTTGCCTGGCTGAGAGAGCACTGCAGTTTGCAACACTGACCTCCAGCCCCAGACGCCACCCAAGGACCTCTGTCCCGCAGCTTCTGGATGCTGGGTGTATCTGTGCCATCCTCACAGTTCAGATTCTTTGGGATCCTGCTTTTTTGGCATCACTAGCTTCAAATTGAGAGCCAGTCTATCAATAGACTCTTGCTCACATGCCTTTACTGAAGCTGTTGGGGAGACTGGAAAAGAAATGTCTGGTTTCTACCTTAGGAGGAGTGGACTCTTTGGAGTGGAATTCTCCCAATATATGAAGGGTGTTCAAAGGCACTATATGTCCAAAAAGAGTAGTTAATGTCTACCATTGCTCCTCTAAATAATTCATCTTCCAGAAAAGATGTGTTTTTAAGACAGGCATTAATTCATAAGTTACAGCAAAGATAAGCGAACTTCCAATGGTTTAGGTTCTCTAAACTGCTTAAGTACATAAAATGTGGGGGTGTTTAATTCTAGAAAATCAACACTTTCAACTTTAAGCTCTATCTGCCTCCATTCTGGAGGTGAGACATACAGAAATCCTATTCAATGGCTTTTTTGTATAACATGATAATGTGCTGTTGAGAGAAATAATCTTTTCCAAACCCTCCCACTTCTTCCTCCTAATGTTTATGTTGACCTCAACTTCCCCTCACCACTCCCCAACACAGCCATATGTGAGGGATTATTCTAGAACATGAGTAAGGAATGTAGGCCATCCCAAACCCATGGGAAGGGCACATGAAATTTCTTCCTAGAAAGATCTGTTCTTCTAGGATCCTAAAAATGCACAAGATGAAAAGGAGCTGAGGATTTCAATCCAGGTCTTCCTGGCTTCATGCTATAGTTAGAGAAAGAAAGAACCTACTTCTATCTTGAACAATGGAAAATGGGAACAGAAATGAACAATAGAAAAAAAAAAAACAACATTTCCAAACAGGAACTTAAGTTTCATTGACTCTCCTAAAACCATAAATTCTAGGAAGATGCTGGCAAATTGTTTCTGGATGAAATTTTGATTCTTTTAAGGGTGAAAATGAGCCTACTAAAATGGGGAAAGGGATAAAGTTAAGCTTTTTTAATCTACGAAGGCTAAGGAAAGCAAATAACAGCAAAAAAGCAGAATGATTGGGGGGGCTGGGGCCAACAGTGTAGAAAACTTTAACAGGTTTAAAAAATACATATTTAGACCAAAATACCAAACATTACTAAAGTTGCAAATTTTCCACTAATTTTGACTAGTCCAAGCTACTGAAATCTTTTTTAATGTATATAAAAAGATGAATTGTAATGTGTATGGACAATGAGAGAAGCCTACTAATTTATTTCAGCTGTGGCTAAAAAGAAGGAAGGGCTTTGATGGAGAAACTGAACGGAGACCAATCAGGAGGTCCAGATGGCATAAATCCTTGGATCTTGAGGAATTAGGTAATGAACTTACTGAATCATTGCCATTATTTTTATAAGTCAAATAGCAGGAGAGTCCCTAAATGCCTTTTATTGGAAGGGCTTTTTTTTTTTCCTTTTCCTCTAGTCTTTTAATACAAATTGAATTATGTTATAAGGAAAATTTTGCACAAATGTAATATAGTACTTGCCAATAACCAGCATCAATCTAAGATCCAGATCCAGAAAAATTATACAACTTAAAATGCAGTCAGGGTAATGCTTCAGAAAGTGATAATGAGATTCCTCCAAGTTGGACCAGTTTCCTGGTTCTTACGGACAGCTGCTTCACCAGGAGGTGTGATGCTGGCTCACACAGGGGTCCATGAAAACTGTGCACATAAAAACAGTGGTTGGAAAGAACCAGGCTTGGTGTCAGGAGAATGGGGCTCAGTCCCCTCTCCCCATTATGAGCTGGGTGACGTTGGGTGAGTTAATTAACTTCTCTGAGCCTCATAGTCCTGAACTATGTATAAAACTGGGAAAAAGAGGCCTATTATGCCACTCTCGATGAATTGAAAAGCTAAAAAAAATGCATCAAAATATACACTAATGTTATTATTTTGAACTGCTACTATCCTGAGAAAATTCCTTAAGATTCTGAAAGCATTAACAATGATTTTTAGCCCCTGCCAGGCAATCCGAAACTTATGCTGGAAAAATATTTTGAAATTACAAAAGATCATACCAATTACATTTATGGTGAATTTAGGACATCTCAGTGGGAGAAGCTATTATTTATTGAGTGTTTATTATGTGCCTGACCTTGTGCTCGGGGCTTTACGTGCAT
This sequence comes from Propithecus coquereli, assembly GCF_000956105.1. NCBI lineage: Eukaryota > Metazoa > Chordata > Mammalia > Primates > Indriidae > Propithecus > Propithecus coquereli. The sequence continues at coordinate 15,116,378 of NW_012137191.1, forward strand.
TACCCGCATTTTAATCCAATGAAGCCAGGTGATATCCCAGCCCCACTCTTCTGAAGGGAGAACTCAGGCTCAGAGAGACTAAATGACATACCCAAGATCTCCGTAGTGGAAAGCAGAAGACCAAGGGTCCGACCCAGGAGATCTGAATCCAGAAAATGTCCACCTCACTGCACTAGGCTCTAGCATGAAAAAAACGAAACGATAAGCAATAGCAACAGAAGGTGATCAGCACCGTTAGAAACCCTCTTATGCAAACCATCAAGAGCAGTATTGATCACGTAAACTGAAAGTCACTTAAAGCAGAGAATCATAAAAATAATACATGTAAACTTTAAATA
>NW_012137191.1:15118460-15131866 GCF_000956105.1 Propithecus coquereli
AGACACATGCCCACCATGCCCGGCTAATTTTTCTATTTTTTTTTAAGAGACAGAGTCTTGCTACATTGCTCAGGCTAGTCTGGAACTCCTGACCTCAAGTGATCCTCCGGCCTCAGCCTCCCAAAGTGCTGGGATTACAGGCATGAGCCACCGCACCCAACTTTCTCTGCAAATTTTTAGGCAGCAAATTTCTGCCCCTCGAGACCCCATACCAGGGCACCATGGCTTTCTCCTACATTCAAGCCATCCATTGATTGCTGCAAAGCTGTCAGCATTGCCCATCTTTTGATGGAGGACCAAGTCCTTTTTTGTAACTATTGGTCCACTGATAAACATTCTGTATATTCTCTCTTGCATAAGCTGCATCAAAAATATATCAACCCTGATCATTAATTTCCGTTTCTTTAAAGTAAAGCAAGAATTTAAAAACACTTAAAAAGCCATATAATTACAGAACTTTTCTAGATGATTATAGTTTTCCCCCAGATTTTTACAATTATCTTACTGTAGTTCTTTTTTTTAGCAGCATTCCTTTAAATCCAAATTATTGAACAAAATTTTCATAGAAACAACCCTCCTTATCTTTACATCCATGATTTATTGGCCTATGCAACATTTCATTACATTACATGATTATAATGAGTGAAAACTGTATAAGCAAAATTAGAAAAAATATAACTGACTCTCGATAAGCACACAATTCAGATAGAAACATAAATGTACATGAGACTATAGCGAGGCAGCTGGCTATGAACATTCAGAGTGTGGTTTATGGAGGAAATGGAGAGTATTGGACAATTCGGGAGTAGATTAAAAGGAGATAGGTTAACAGAGCTTCTACTGTCCCATAGTAGAAGTTATTGTCAAGCCTAGTGGGAAGCAGTTAGGAAAGTATCTAGAAAGCAGAGCCCATGGCAAGAATTAAAATTCTTTCACTTTAAGAGGTGCAAGCCCAGGATGCTGAGGGTTAAGAGAAAAGGGAAAATGAGGTAAGGACAGATACTAAGCAACACAATGCAATGCAACAGCTGCCACTTCACAAACAAACAACAAAGAAATACAGCTGGCAACTCAAAGGCGTGTTTACTCACCACACAAGATTTCTCTGGGAAGTTTGCAAAGAGAAACTACATCTCAGCAGAATCTGAGAAGAGGCAAAAGGCATTGGAATTTATGGACTTAGCTCCCTCATCCCATCTCCAGATTTCTATTAGTGAAGGGTCGCCCCACAGCAAGTGATCACCCCACACTTTAGGTTGCACCTTCTAGACTCTCAGCATCCAATCAAGGATTCTGATACCACATCCCACAGTGGGAGTTTAAGTCCCCATCTTGAAAGTCTGGAAGCAGAGGGGCTTGGGAACAGCGCAGGTTCCGAGCTCCAATGCGAGTACCAGCCAGCTCAGGGAGGTCGTAAGGATGACAGGGAGGGAGGCAATGGCATTACCCAGAAGGCGTGCAGCAGCATTAGAACGAAGAAGGGGGTTGAGAGAATCTGACAAGGCGCACAAGGTTGATGCCCAACACACAGAGATGAAAAGAGAAAGCTGTGGGTTTTAAAGGACAAAGACGAGTAAGGACATTCCAGGAGGAAGGAATGGCGCATTTCAGAAGACTCCAGGGGAGATATCCGCACCCCCATGTCCATTGCCGCGTTGTTCACAATAGCCAAGGCACAGCAACAACTAGCTGCCCATTAGCAGATAAATAGATAAAGAAATGTGATAGACACATGCAAGGAAATATTATTCCGCCTTAAAAAAATAGGGAAATCCTGCCATTGGCAACAACGTGGATGAACCTTGAGGACCTTATGCCAAGTGAATAAGCCAGACACAAAAAGAAAAATACTGCGTGATTCCACTTACATGAGGTATCTAAAATGGTCAAACTCATAGAAGCAAAGAATAGAATGGTGTTTGCCAGAGCCTCGGGGGAAGGGGAAATGGGGAATTGTTGCTCAATTGGTATAAAGTTTCAGTTATACAAGATGAATAAGTTCTAGAGATCTACTGTACAACACAGTACCTATAGTTAACAATATGGTACTTTGCACTTTAAAATATGTTACAAGGCTAGAGCTCACGTTAAGTGTTCTTACCACAAAAAACACACCACCACCACCAAAATACATAAAAGAACACAAGGAAATTTTGAGACATAATAGATGTGTTTAATACCTTGATTGTAGTGACGGTATTGTAGATGTATGAATACGTCCAAACTCATCAAAATGTATACATTAACTGTGTGAAAATTTTAGCATATCAATTATACCTCAATAAAGCTTTAAAAAAAACTCAATGGAAGGAAGCAGCATGCTTTTTTCAGCAGAGAGCAAACAGCAACACTTGACTAGCATGTGGGGGCATCCTACAGTAGGACAGAGGAGAAAGCTTATCTCACTTCATATGGCAGAACCTCAACATCACCGGCTTACAAAGAACTTAGAGTCAGCTAGAACCCTCTACATCATCTTTTTCACACAGCCCGACCAGATTACCCTCGTCCTCACTGCTATACTCCATGACCCCTAGAAAATTCCCTCCTTGTGAGAACAGGGCTTAGGGAAAAGATGGAATACAGACAAGTCTTAGAGAAAATAAAACTGCTCATTTCTCCCAAATAAATGCAGTCTACATATTTCACAGAATTAATGTTGACAGAATTCACAGAGTTTAGGGAAAAGCAAGAGCCAGAGTGCACGTGATTTCTTCCAGTCATTTCAAAGCTCGCAATTTCTCTGCCATTGGTAACCTACCATGGAGAATTCATTTCATGCCTGTCTACTCTGGTAAAACCTTGGAATCAATTGAATTGTTACAAAAAGGTGAAAATTAGGAATGCCAAGAGTCATTTGATGCAGCTAATTAAGAGTCATCATCTCTGCAGTTTTGCACATGTTCCCGACTTTCTTTACCTATAAACTTAGTTTCTGAAGTTGTGTCTGATAAAAGAATTGTGAGAAACCCCTTTGCTTGTTGCCAAAGAGAAGGTCTTATCTCTTTACACTGAAGCACTGGAGAAAAACATTCACTTTCAAGTGATTTTTTTAATATTGGAATTATTTTGATCAAACTAAAAACCTCTGAGCTAAAATGTAGTTCAATCGTGCAGTGGCTGTAGGGGGTCGGGAAATGAAAGAAACAGAACTGCCCCTCCAGTGACTTCCACTGCATGCAGATTAAAATCCAGGCTCCTTACCGGGGTTGGCAATGCCCCACGTCTCTGACCCCACCTCTGTTTATGTTCCCATCACTCCCGGCACCACCGTAGCACCTCTTCTCTTTTGCTCCAAAACGTCATGCTTGCTCCCACATCAGGGCCTCTGTATTTGGTGTCCCCACTGCGTGGAATGTTCTCTCCCCCAGCCTTTACATACATTGGCTCTTTCTTGACATTGATATATCAGCTTGAAAGTCACCTTCTCAACACATCCTTCCCTGACGCACATGTATCAATTAGGATACTTTCTGCAGCAAGTAACAAAGAAGACCCAATCAGAAGTAGATAAAGCAAGGTGTCGGTAACTCACTCAGCATATAACATAGAGGCAGGGTAGTTCTGAGGTGGGATGATTCAGCAGCATTAGGATTTCATCAAACAGACCGGTCCTTTCCAGTAGTCCATTCTGCCATCTTCAGCAGCTCAGCAAAGCTCCCTTCCTGGTCAGTGGGTGGCTGCAACTGCCCCAGACCTCACATGAGGACACAGTGGGGATCCGTGAAGACAATAGGCATTTCCTCCCATGCAGCTCTTTCTATTAGGAGGAAAAACATTTACTAGAGGTCCCCCCATTGACAACCCTCTGATCCCACTGGCCAGTACCTGATGTCCCTAAAGTAATCACTGGCAAGAAGGAGGAGACCACCAAGATTGATATTGGTGAGATCTGGAAAAGGGTCACATTCCCTAAGGTGACCAGAGGATAAACACTCCAAATAAAAAATAAAAAAAAAAAATTGAAGCTGTACCAGGCAGCGCAAGGAGGGAAGCCAGGGTTGGGGAAGGAATGACTAACAAAAAATAAGCAGAAGCAATCACTACAACATCCAATGCAAAATTTCCCCAGCCACTCTCTACCACAATGGATCTTTAAACCTCTGCATAGAACTGAGTTTAGCCTAGTATGTCTCTCGTTCATTTATTCATTCATTACCTGATGCCCCCGTGCAAACATAAGCCCCATAAGGGCAGAGACCATGTTGATTGTTTCACCAGGGCATTCCCCAGCACCAGAATGTGACTGGCACATAGTAGGTACACAGTGAAGTTTTTTGAATGAATACATGCAGGAACAAGCCCACATGCATGCCCATTCTGCCACTGAACCCTTAATGGTAATCACATATTGAACGTGACAAGCAGGAAAAGCCACCAAGACTAAACCATCACTTCAATGACCATTACCTCGGAAGATGGCCCTGAGCTCATGAACATGTCATTGATGATTTCAGCAAACCTTTATAGGGAACTCAAAACAGAATGCAACACTTTTCTCTAAATTTTTTCTCCTTCTCCAGGGTTTTCTGATTCCTTGATGACATCATTGCCCACCCAGTTGCCCAAGACAGAACCTCAGGTAACTTCTCCACTTTTCCTTCTTCCTAACCCACCTGCACATCCAACAGTCCAGTCCTGAAGAAGTCAAAAATCCATCCCTTCCTCTCAATTTTTCCTGTTACTGTTTAATTAGGTTGTATTAAATTAACTCTAATATCCTTGCCCCCTCCAATTTTATGTGATACTTTGACTCACATTGCCTTACTTTCCAGGACCCCACAGTAAAACACAGCTATCAGAAAAGGATGGAGTTCGTTGTTATTTTGTATTACCAACATTCATACCAAGAATGTTTCTGCTTTTTTCTTCCTCAATGAAGTTTTGTTTGAGAGGAAAGGAAGGGAGAAAAGGCAGTTCAAGCTGTTACTTTAAATGGCCATTTCTTAACAGTGGAAGAAATACTCGAGCATAGCTCAGGATTTTTAGCTTGGTACTCAGCCAATTGTGCAGAGTCCAATCTTGTAAAAATCCATCAATATATAAAATAAATGAAACAAAGATAGTCCAACAACTTTTATGATTCTGGGATGTTAGCCATGGAGAACTTTTTGCTTTCAAACACATATCATAATTGTTGAGATGACGTTAAAGAAAATTTATAGACAACATGTGATACTTCCCTTAGTCCCCCAATTGGAAAAGTCCATCTCTTCTCTGAATTCCCAGAGCACTTTTTATGGTACATTTATTCTCATCCTCCATCCTTTCTAACATGTGTTAAGTTATTTCTGACCTTATTATATCTCCCCTACTCACCTATGAGCTCACTGATGGCAAAACCTAAGTGTATTAGGGAGTCTTAACTCATTGGGATCATATACATGAAATGATCATTCTCATTTCCAATCAAAACGCTTTTGACCATACTCTGTTGAATTTCCTTCTTCAATCCCTGGATGGCACTTGGGCATAATGCATAATTCACGGTTACTTTCAGGTATTAAAAGTCCTTTTTATTTTAAAACTTCAATTTCATCTCTGATACAAAGTTAACCTCCTCTGCCTTGGCACACATTGTTTGAGAAAATTTGAGTGGAAGGGTGTTTGGACTAATTTTTCACTTCCTTCCCCTTCTCGCTCAAGACAGGCTGTTAGCTCCTCAATAGTTGGGAATAGAGAGTTTGGATCAGGGAGCAGGGAATGGGCAAGGTCTCCTTACGCAACTAGACATGGTTGAATCCTCCCTTTACATTAGCTGCTTTGGACCGCTGATGCCCTCCCTCTGCATGGCAGGCATCTAAACGCTGCCTCTCCTGAGCAGCTTCTCCCAGGTCCTGTGTGGTCTCCCCAAAGCACAGATCCTTTCCACGGAAAATCTGGATTGAACTCTGCAGTCTCCCTCTCCCCTCCCACTGGTGCTGCATTCTCCCCACCTAGTTAACAGCCTGAGTTGACCTTGTGACATTCTCTGAACCTTCAGGAAAATCACAATTTTGGGCATGTAGAATGATGACCGCCTGATTGCCAGCCTTTCCTAAGCTTTGCCAACCCACTACCACTCCCTTTTTTCTACTCAATAGGCAGATCCACCACCTAAGTACAGGTATGACTGAGGACTAAGGTAGACATGACTGCTTCTTATGGCTGACCCCAATCTTATAAGGGATTCTTGAATAGTCCCTATCACTAGACTTTGAGGGGAGAAGGGGTGAGGTGATCACTTCTCACCTGAACAAGTCCCATCATCACCAACCCCAAAGGCTCTCTCCTTCCTTCCTCCCTGGTCCCCCCCTTAATAGACTGGGCAAGGGGGCTAGAATAGATATGGCAAAGCTCTCTCTTGCCCCTTTTGGGGAATGTCAGCAGCCCTCTTTAGATGAGGAGAAATCACTGCTTCTTGGCCCCCTACTCTGAGCTCTAGTTGCTTATTCCGCAGACACAGGAAAATCACCACAACATAGAGCTTGAAACAGCAAACATTCATCATCTCCCGGTTTTCATGAGTCGGGAGTCCTGGCACAGCTCAGCATAGTCCTTTACTCGGGGTCTCCTAAGGCTGTAATTGAGGTGTCAGCTGAGGTGGAGGCTTGACTGGGAAGAATATGCTTCCAAGGCCACTCAGATTATTGGCAGAATTCATCTCCTTGCAGATATATGGCTGAAGTTTTCTTGCTTGGTGCCAGCCAGGGACCACTCTTAGTTCCTAGAGCCACCCTCAGTTCCTTGCCATGTGGTCCCCTCCAGAAGCCCTCCCACAAATTGGCAGATGACTTCTCCAAAGCCAGCAGGAGTATCTCTAGCTCCTGTCTGCTAAGGCAGAGTCTTATATAATATAATGCCACAATAGGAGGGACTATCACAACTCCTTTCCTGTATTTTATTGGCCAGAAGCAAGTCACGGGTTCCATCCACACTCAGTATACAAGAGTGTGGCTCACTGGGGCAACCTTAGGGTGTGACCTGCCATGCGCAAATCATACTACACTAAGTGAGACAAAAATGATTAAGGCAAGCCTCTTGCCTTTATGAGTGCAGATTGCTGTAACAGAATATCATAGAGTAGGTGGCTTAAATAACAGACATTTATTTCTCACAATTCTGGAGGCTGGAAGTTTGAGGACAGGGTTCCAGCATGGTCAGGTTCAGGTGAGGCCCTCTCCCTGGTTTTGAGAGAGCCATCTTCTCCCTGTGTCCTCACACGATGGAAAGCAGAGAGAGCCATCAGGCTCTCACATCTCTTCTTCTAAGGGCACTAATCCCATTCATGAGGATTCCACCCTCATAACCTAATCACTTCCCAAAGGCCCCACATCCTAATACCATCACATTGGGGATTAGGGTTTCAACATATGAATCTGGGGGAGACACATTCAGTTCACAGTACCCCTGTCTTCTAAAAGTTCATACACTAGTGGAAGAGACTGTCTTGTCAACAGCTAGATTGTAGCTTATAATAAATGCTAGCATATTTTTACATACAAGCCCCAGCTCAGAACCAGGAGCCCTAATTTTACATGATAAAAGCAGAAAAAGGTCATGGGGGACATTCCATTTGCATGCACTTTTGAACAAGGAAGAGGAGGAGGAGGCCCTGCAACATTTATACAATGTTGTACCTATATCAGGCGTTCAGCAAATGTGCATTGAATAAAAAGCTAAAGAATGTGAACAAAGAACTAATTTTCCAAATGAGCAGAATAAAGACTTGGGGAAAACACCTGACATCACAGCAATCTCAACATAAAAATTAGCGTATGGTCACATATTGGACAGGCCTTAAAAACTTGAATGCTTCAAAAGTCAGTCTCTTCATTCCACACCTAAGAAGCAGATGAGGTGGCCAGAGAGGATAGAACAGAGGACTTTGGTCTCAGAGCCAAGAACGAGTTAGCGGAAGGATGGGGGATCAGGGCAAGGATTGGAGAGGAAGAGGACAGAGATGTCTGATGGCTTTGCCCGGACAGATGGTTCTGGACCAGTGAAATGGACAGTCATCTTCTTCCAAAGTTGCTACTTTCAGACAACCAATATTTTCATACATTACATACTGACACCATAAACTTCTTTTCATATGCCCAAGAAAGACTCTGTGAGCTAACAAATGAACATTTTGAAGTATTTGATAGCAATACCCAGCAAGTTCCTTTCTGATAATGCCACCACCTTGGGCTGTCCCCACAGTGTCTAATGCATAAATATGAATATAATATTGCAAAGATCTTTAGATAGGGTTCTGGGCAGCCAATAGAGGTACCTCTTAGACCCTTGTGCCCCTCTCTCCATTTCATTCATGGTTGTTCTATATCCATATGTTTTACAGACTAGGATCAGGGAAGATTATATTTGAAGAGAGTTCCACTGTTTAATTTGTTTTCGAAAACTAGTTTTATTATATTTTTTCTTTTTTTATAAAAATCAGGAGACATTGGAAATATAGAACTCTTGGTACAGTGATAGGACACTAAGTATGAAAATATTACAATCAAAATTATGATAGCTATCTTTAAGCACACCCAAAGCAGTAAAACTTTGTTTCAATTCAATGTTTAATGAACTTAGCATGGGTCAGCCAGACATGTGACTGTCGAGGAAAAGAAATGGAAGATAAATGTGTACAAAATATCATTAATAATATATGGTTGAAGATTGTGACTAAAAATGAAGATATAATTATAGGGATTTTATAATATTTTAAGCACTCTGGAATGGAGCCCTCCTCATCACATGAATATCTATATCTTTCACACATTTGAGGTTAGCACATGCATGTTTTTTGGAACATGCGTATGCAAAAATAAGAAAATGCCTACAAAAATGTTTTCGTGAAGTCAAGTCATGAGCTAATGACTGTCCCCTGCTTGTAGTGCACCTTGAGTATCTTATTCTCAATGTATGCAGCATACAACATTATCATCTATTTTGGTTTCATTTTCACGTTCTATATCTATCTTACCTAGATTTACCTTCGATCCAAATCTGCTTTCTTTTGTTCCTAATTCCAGCCTTTGCTTTCACTAAGGATTCTAATCATTTTGCTCAAGTTATAACAAATCAAGAGAAGCAGCTTAGGGAAACCATGGCAAATGTTTCTTAGCCTGGTCCTGCTCTTTTCCTGTCTCCTTCATTTCAGAGCATTTGAAGTTTAGAGGGTTTCTGATCATCACAATAACAAACTGCTAAAAAGGCAGGCAGTGCCTCGATATTAGGAAATAAATGTAATGGAGATCCTCTTGACCTTGGCAGTGACAAAAACTAATATTAAAGCAAATAAAGTCACCATCAGAGGACTAGTCTTCCCCTTCAAGCGTTACAAGAATGAGAAATTTAAGAGACCCTAATGGGCAAGTATTTTGATGGGCAGTGTCTTAAATATCCTTTTGCAGATTTTCACTGTCTTGCTAGTTACCATCTTGGTGAATTTCTTTGTTTTCTAAATCCCTTCAACAAATAACCTTTCTGCAAACATTCAGGAATTCTACAAACAAGCATAAAACACCTAGCATGAGCCATACACTGTCCTGAGTGCTATGAAAGATATGCAGTTGAGCTTACCTGTGAGTTTTTAGCTTAGCAGGAGAACTAATTCATGTATTCTGACAAAAAGTAAAAATATATAAATGCTTGAAAAGAGAAAACCTTGGGGAAAAAAATCTTCCCAAGGTTTTTTGGAGAAGGTAACATTTGAGCTGATTTCGAAGGCTTGGTAAGATTTAGACATGCAAAGATGAAGACATCTGTCTTAGTCTGTTCAGGCTGCTATAACAAGAGAACACAGACAGGGTGGCTTAAACAACAAAACATCATTTCTCACAGTTCTGGAGGTCGGAAAGTCCAGGATCAGGGGGCTGGCAGATTTGGTGTCTGGCAAGGGCCCACTTCCTGGTTCATGGAAGGCCATCTTCTTGTTGCACCCTCAACAAGGGACAAGGAAGCTCTCTGGAGTCTGTTTTATGGGGTCACCAATTCCATTCATGAGGGTGAGGCTTAATCCACTTCCCAAAAGCCCCACCTCCAAATACCACCACACTGGGGATTCAGGTTTCAACATATGATTTTGGGGGGCAGGGAACACAAACACTCAGTCTGCTCCAGCATCCCCTGGTAAAGAAACACATGAATAAATATACCAAAATGATAAAGTACAAAACGGTTCAGAAAATGAAGCCTAGATCTTGGGCTTTAGATACTGAAAGACTCAGTTTCAAATCCTACCTGATTATGCCAGTTCATATACCTTAGAAGTCACAAAATACTCTTTTCTCTGTGATGTTGAAACATGACGCTGAGACACAGACATGACTTTGGTACTTTGGGGCAGCACATTTTGCCCTGTACTGCCCCATTCTGTCCTCCCCTCCACCCCATATTTCATACTATGTTTATGCTTAGTTACTCAGATACATCAAGCCACCTGCTCGAGGGCACATGTGTTTCAGAGCTTGGATTTAAACTGCAATCTCACTCATTTCAATGTCCCCACCCAGCCAAGATCATCTGCCTACATCCCCTCACCTCCCCCACTAGAATCTGTCTCCTCTAGTTTTAACCATCCTGGGAGCCCGGCGTACACGCATCCCACCCACACCTTGCTAGGCAACCAGCAACATTGGAAAAAAGAAGAGGCACAAGCTTAATTCCACCAAACTGACCTTTGTTCTCATTACTTCTCAGCACCATTTTAAGTAACAAAGAAATTCGTAGCCACCATACGCATTGCCTGGGTCTATACCGATCATTTGTGTCAATTTATAATAATGTGCAGAAAAAGCTAACTGAACACCCAACATCTTGGGCACAATAAACGAAGGAAAATAAGACATTTAATATTACAATAATTTACTTTACCATGACACATCAAGATATTTTCAAGCTCCATTTGGGGAATACCTTTCCAGTCCTGGTGGGGAGGAGAAAATGAAGATCCCAATCAAATCATATCCTCTTGCAAATGAGCAATAAGCTACTCCACATGAAGAAAGTCACCTGCGAATATGTGTGAACCCACGAGGGCTGGCCCTTCTTAGACATCACTAACATGATCTTTACAACAGCTCTGCAAGGAAGGTTTTGTTCATCTTGTTTACATGTGAGAACTCTCAGCTCAAAGAGGTTGAATAATGTGCCTAAGGTCACATCACAAATTAGTAGCCAAGCAGAAAGCAGACATCCAAACCTGGACCTGCTGGACTCTGAATCCTAACTTTGTGTCCCCTTATGGAGCCACATCCCTAGTGCCAGTCCCTTAAGATTGTCTCTCCCATCCATTCTTCCTTTCTAAACTTTACCCTTGTTCTACCCTAAAATCTCCAATATCTCCGATAATTATTGAGTGCTTACAATGTGCCAAGCCCAGATGACAGTGATTTACAAACACGATGTCACTTGATTTTCAAAACAGCCTGAAGAATGGGCAGAGCTGGTACTCAGAAAGGCCATCATGCTTGTTTATAGATTGCCTCTATCCTGACTGGTCAGTGCCATGCCAATCGGTTCGTAAATACGTTTAATATCGTTTATGGAATATACACTATAATTATATGATTATGCCTGGCTAAGAGGTGAGGAAACTGAAGCTTAGAGAGGAGAGAGGTGAGGTGACACATCCAGTGTCACAGGGTTGGGAAGTAGCATCTACAAGATTCTAACCCAGATCTCTCTGGTGACAAAGTCCATCCCCACTTCACTCCACACTTCTCTGAGGCCTGTGTCTACTGCACAGGCCTGGATTCAAATAGTTCCTCTGTCATTTACCAACCATGTGGACTTAGATGAATAACTAATGATCTCTATGAGCCTAGTTTTCCTCATCTGTAAAATGGGCCCATAACATCCAACTCAAATATTTGTCATGAGGTCTAAATCTAAATAACTGTGGTTACCAGAGTACCTGGCTTGTAACAGGAACTATTATTATTAATATTATTATATTTATATATTATATTAATAATTATTAATATTATTGTATTTAAATGATAGTAATAATTATTATTAATTTGTTATTATTAAAGAAAACCCCTCCAAAAGACATTTAAGACCCTCTACAATCTACTAACCTCATTGTTCTCTAATGTTGTCATCTAACATGTCTGCCTGCCCCTGCCTGCCTGCCCTCCGCTAATCACATAAATATGAGATGTATTTTCATTCTTTCTGCTTTTGTGTGTGCTGATCTTGGGCTGCCTTTCTCATTTATCCATCTACGGAAAAGTTTCTAATAAACATCTAGGCTCAGCTCCAGTGTCAACTTCCAGAAGAAATCTCTTCCAATCCCTCCACCAGAATCAATCATCTTAAACTACCTGTGCACATTTCTTTTATCTCTAGTGACCAATTTATTTTTATGGATTTTTATATTTATTTATTCATCCCTTAAGGGTTAGAACCTCTTTGACTCATATCTACATCCCCGCTAGCATCTACCCAAATGTGTGGAAAAGAGGAAAAGGAAGAGGGATGGTAAGCAGAGAAAGGGGTGGTGGAGAGATGAGCCCAGAGGAATATAAGAAGGGAGAGTATCTGGGCAGAGGCCAGGGAGGATCACCTGGGTATTGCATCACCAATACCCCGGGCATCATGCATCAGGATGAACGTTGCAGGTTCTAGTTTCCCACGTGGACCTTAATTAGCTGGGTGACTTTAATCAAGCTGGTTTACCTCTCTGGGCCTCAGTATTCTTGCTTATAAAATGAAGGAAGTGCACTAAATCCCAAGGAGCTTTTCCCACCCTAAATTCTGTGCATCCTTGCCCCCCTTCCAGACATCTTGCCATTGCCACTAAGACTGCAATGACCACACTGTGGTGTCACTGCCTGCTTCCTCCATCAAATGCTGAGCTTCTCCAAAAGTACCCTGCACTGGGTCTCCTTAGCTGCTGCCTCCCTTGCACTGAGCATGAGCACCTGGCATTGTTTTGCTAAATGAATGAATGAATGAATGGCCTGAAGGAATGGAGAGTTCTGAAAACCCCAGAGCAAAAGTCTGAGTCCAGGCAGAGTTGGGGTAGCTATGATTTTAGTGGCTTCTGGTGACAGAATGGGATGTAAGCAGGATGGCCATATGTCCTAGTCTGCCTGGGACAGCTCCAGTTTTCCACCTGCTGTCCCAGTGTAATTATTACAGCATCCCCTTTCACCCTCACAAGTATCCCCTTTGGATGATAAATCAAATGGTCACCGTGGAAATGAGGGAACTCCCTGCTTTAAGTACTGACCATGTACCAGATGCCTCAATCAGCTCTTTCCATATATAAATCTTCATTACTTCACTCCAAAGCCCTAAATATTGGTATTATTATCCTCACTTTACAGATAAAGAAATTGAGTCTCAGGAAGTTTATATAAATGGCTGAAAACCTCAAAGCCATTAATAAATAGAGGCTAGATCTATATTCAGGACAGCCTGAT
>NW_012137191.1:15132681-15137679 GCF_000956105.1 Propithecus coquereli
CCCTCACCCCCGAGTTCAAAGCAGTAGCCTCTCATTTTGCCCCTTCCCCTTCCTTCTACCAATTTATTCTCCACTCTGATTCCAGATGGATTTCTTTTAAAGTGCAAATCTATTCATATCACTCGCCTACTTGAAATTCCATAGTCGCTTCCTCTTGCCCTCAGAATCAAGTTCAAACTCCTCCTGGGAGAGAATTACAAGGCCAGGGCGCTGTTCTGCCCTCTCCCCATCATTTCGTACTCTCCAGCCACAATGCACTTCTCTTGGTTCTATTAAGGGGCCACATTATCTCCTGCCTCTGGGTTCTCATGATGCTTTTCTCTGTTCCTAGAATGTTCTACTCCCCTGCCCATCCCCCATCCCACTCACTCACCCACCCCTCACCTAGTTAACTCTTTCTTGTCACCTACATCTTAGCCTGAACCTCGCTTTAGGAGATAAGCCTTTACTTACTGCACATGCCAACCCTGGGCACCCATTTGCAGGCAGGTGTCAAAGCCCCTCCTGCTTCTACCCTTGTAAAATTCAGTCCACTCCAAGTGACTGGTGCAGGGGCTCTCTTCACCACCAGACTGCAAGCCCCACAGGAGCAGGGACCACATCTGACTTGCCTCTCACTATATCCCTACACAATGGGGAACCAGAGGCAAGCCAAAACTTTCATTCATTCATTTACACATTCATTTGTGCATCAACTCTTTCCATTGTGGTGGGTGTGCATTTATCTTCCTTTTTCATCACCTTTTTTCTGTTACCACCAGAGATTAATCAAGAAGACTATGCTTTGCAACTCTCAGAGGAACAAGACTCACAAACTCTTTGAGCATAACACATTTCCAGAGTTGATTTTTGCAGCATAAGAGGTTGGGTGTCTTTTAGATCCTCTGCTCTGAAGCCCCAGGATATGAAGCCCCTCACTCTGTCCTACACCCCTGCCCAGCAGCAGGATCAGGTGGAGCAGAGAATGACTGCCTACCGAAATCTGAAGGAGAAAGTTGAAGAAAGGAGGAACAGAATGAAAGATGGCCAAGAGGTTGTGTGAGAGAAGAAAGAGAAAGGGAGAAATTGTAAACAGATCCTGAGAGACTGAGACTAAATAAACCTTCCTACCTAAAATTGGACTAGATGCGTCATCTGAACTTCTACCACTCTGTGGATTCCGGATGGTTTGAAACATTTATTGCGTAAGCCTGACATAAAGGATTGATCGATGTTGTCCAAAATCCCCTATATATGTTTGTAAATGGCTGCTGGTTTTGTGCGCAGTTCTCCTGGGGCAGACACTTGTGGCTACCCACCAAAATCCATCTCTTCCTCCTTCCTTACGAAGAGAATTGAAGCTGGATGTGTTTCCCAGGCTCCCTCGCAAGCAGCTGTGCATACTAAGTGTATGGTTAGGTTTACACCAATGGGATGTGGTTGGCAAGGACACGTGGATCTTTTGTGTCATCTCCAAGCCACTTGCCCTGGAGGTCCTCTATTTTCCTTCACATGAGCTGCATCACAAAGGGACCATACAGACAAGGACAAAGCCCTAAGCAATGGTAAAGTAATAAGATGAAAGAAAGGAACCTTAGCCCGAGAATGGCCACAGGAAGCTGAGCCAGCACCCCAGCCTGGATTGCTCCCCTCGGAAATGTTACATGAGAGTTCAATAAACTTCTATCTTCCTTCAGTCATGGTATTTTGGAGTATCTTCATTATAGCAGGTTAGCCTTTACCTAAATTAATAGAGGAGCTTTTTTTTCTTGTCAAAGGTATAGAGCTGGGTTTTCAGTGATTGAATTTGTGAAACAGCAAAGAGCTTCCAGAATGTGTTTTGTCTCTTAATGGCATATAGCAATTCTACCAGTGCTCTCTTGGGACTTATTCGTCCAGACAAAGCAATGCACATTAAATACCACACACATTGAATTTCAATGCATTTTGAGGCTCCTGTGAAAATATATGCAAACTTTTTACCTGTTTCTCTAAATAGCTCAACTGATATGCAAAGGCTCAGTTCAAATACTGCCTCCTTCAAGAAGACTTCCCTGAATTCTTCCTACAGCTCCAATAAGCCTCTCCTTTCTCAGGTGTCCCATGTACCAGCTAAGTCTCCTCTACCCAGAGTAGTATTATAGTTATCTGTGTACAACTTCACTCTTCTGTCAGTTTGCAAAGTACATCATCACTTTGCATCATTACTCATTCATTTTTTGAGTATCTGTTATGTGCCAGGTACTGTGCTGGGTGCTAGGGATAGAGAGAAGAATGAGACACAATGCTAGTCCTCAGAGTCTGATGGAGGGAGAGAGACACTTAGGTGAAAAATGACATTACAGTTTTGTATTGCCACATGTAGTGTGGCAAGTGCTACTGCAGAATCATGAATCTAAGCAGACAACTCCGGAGTTTGTTCTCTCAACCACTGCACTCTGATGATTTCCAAATGTTTATCTCTAGGACAGGCTTGTCTACTGAGGTCAGCTGTCTGCAGCCTCCCTGGGATGATGACACACCCTGACACTTGGGTCCTATCTTTGGGCTTCTCCATGGTCATCAAAACGTCACAGGGTCCAAACTCATCAAATTGTTCATGTTAAATATGTGCAGTTCATTGCCTATCAATTATACCAATAAATTATACCAATAAAGCTGTTTAGAAAAAAGAACTCCCCAGGGATGAAACTGAATGGAGGACTACCAAAGAGTGCATGGCCTTGTCTCTGTCCCCAGATAACGCTAATTGTGCATTGGAATGTTTTTCATACAGCTGGCTTACAGTGGGCTTGAGTTGAGCCTCTGTGGGTAAGATGTAGAATCTCTGTTATTTAGGCTCTTCCTTGATTCTTATTAAGATTTTTAAATAAGAGTTCTTCTTATGAAATGTCTTCAATCGAAAAGCAAGTTCTTTTAATTGTGGGTCAGAGAAAACCAAAGGCACAAGAAATGAAATCAAACCTGCAAATTCAATTAAAATATAACAAAGAAAGCCACTGGTTACAGAGAGACATGAAGACAATGGAGCCTAATTATATATTTAATTACTTTATTTATTTACTGATTTACATAGCCATTTTGGTGAAATACAGGCTTTAAGGCAGAATCTGGGTATCTGTAAGTGAATCTAGCATAGGGAATGGTGTATGGTAGGGGCCCAAGAAATACTTGCTAAATCCAAATTGATTTTCGTAAGAGCCCACTCCTCACCCTCTTATCCCACTGTAATATTAATATGTCCTGTGTTTTTCGAGCTCAAGGCTCAGGCTTTGCTTGAGGCTGCAAAGAGAACAAGGTCAAGGTTAATTAGGAACAGCCAAAATTCCCATAATGACAGGATCCAGGACTTTTAAGGACAAATCCTTAGAGTTCATATACTCCAGTGTTCCTTGGAAGAAGGAACAGGAGCCTCTGAGGAAACCCAGACACTTGCACGATGTCTCGGGCAGAGCTGGGTAGAAAGGGAAATAAATCTAATCAGTAAGGACACCCAGGTTTCTTTGGAAACTCTAGTTCCTTTCGAAAGTGTAGAATATTTGCCTAGACTTTAAGTTAAGAGCAAATCAGGAAGCAACACTGCAACTGAAGTTTCTGAATCAAATGTCTCCTGCATCCTGTCTCCCAGTTCTGCATTCTCTTCTCCTATAGGTTTGGCAGCAAAAGAACACACAGGACATTGACAATAATCACTTGAGCAATTAGCAGGGCATCTCCCCCTGGAAGGAGCTGGGACAGGGGCCACAGAGAAGCCACCCCTACCCAGCCAAGATTATCCATTGGATTGATGGCATCGTTAGCAGGTGTGCCCTGAAGCAAGCTGCCCACCATAAAGCCGACTCTTCACCTGTCTCAGATGGCCCCACGTCAGATCCAGAGGGTGACGGTCTAGGAAAAGGGGAGGAGGGCTACCAGCCTGGGCAAGAGGGGGCCTAGGGCCAAAGAGCTGCCAGCTTGTTGCATGTGGGAGTCAGTAACTACAGCCAGGCCATACGAAGGGACTCTCAATGCCAAAGGAAGAGCCCAGACCTTCCCTCCGATGCTGCCTCTGTGGACATCGGCTCTAATCCTGCAACAAGTGCTACCATGTGTCGTGTCCCCAGCATTGTGGATAAGGTGAGAACCATCGTAGTCATGAGGGGTGTAGGGATGGTGCTAGGAGCAGCTGTGTAGTGCAGCAGTGTCACCTCAGGGACAGGACAAGACTGAGGAGTTAGCTCTTTTCCATGCTAAGTAGTTGGAACTTTCTCCTGAAGCAAAGGAGAGCCGTGGCTGGACTTAAAGCCTAAGAGTTCTCTGGTTTTGTCGTGTCAGCTGTCTGAAATGTCAGTTCTTGATGTGCTCTCAGACAAAGAATAACCAGACACACTGAAAGCAAGGTAAGCATGAAACAAGGTTTATTGAAGAGAGAAAGATAGGATTATAGAGCAAGAGATAGATATTATGTTTATAGAGCAAGAGACATTCACCACAGACAACGAATGGACCCCTTGTAACAAAAAGGCCTCGGTCATGGTGTGGGGTCCTGTTTTATAGTGTCTGGATTGGGTCTTCCTTGTGGTTTAGACATCACCATGGAACCACTTTGATGGACAGTTGGGAGTCATACAACCTGAGTCTTACTGCACATACAGATCTCCCATGAGCCTGTCTGAAAGCCCATTTGGGGGTGTGAACTGCAATGTAGATTTAAGCTAATGACATGATAAGTATCCTTAGGTTGTCCTAGGTCACCTTCCAGACCCTGTTGTACCTGTGCTGTTTAGCCTGCAGGCTAGGGAATCCTCTGCATTCTTTTGCAGTTGGCACTAAGTTCTGATTGGCAGATTCATAGGGCATTCCCTACTTCTCCAGATGTAGCAATTGCTCTGGGCACCCGGGTTTGTCTCCAGGAGGGGCCAGAGGTCCCTGGCTGTCTACCTAACAGTTTCCGGTGATATCTCCAGGAGCTGTGTAGAAAACAGGTTAACAAAGAAGTTCTCCAAGTGCAGTCAGTCCCCAACCAGAAGTTTCAGTGAC
>NW_012137191.1:15138182-15164145 GCF_000956105.1 Propithecus coquereli
ATATGTCACGTTTTCTTTATCTATTCATGAATTGATGTGCATTTAGGTCATTTCTACATCTTTGCAATTGTGAATTGTGCTGCAATAAACATTCAATTACAGGTGTTTTTTTGATATGACTTCTTTTCCTTTGGGTAGATACCCAGCAGTGGGATTGTTGAATCAAATGGTAGGTCTGCTTTCAATTCTTTGAGAAATCTTTATACTGTTTTCCACAGAAGTTGTACTAATTTGCAGTCCCGCCAACAGTATATAAGCATACCTTTCTCTCTGCATCCACACCATCATCTGTTATTTTTTGATTTTTCCATAATGGCCATTCTGATAGGGGTAAGTTGGTATCTCATTGTGGTTTTAATTTGCATTTCCCTGATGATTAGTGATGTTAGCACTTTTTCATATGCCTGTTGGTCATTTGTCTATCATCTTTTGAAAAAACTCTGTTCATGTCTTTTGCCCACTTTTTAACGGGATTGTTTGGGTTTTTTCTTACTGATTTGTTTGAGCTCTTTGTAGATTCCAGATATTAGTCTTTTGTCAGATATATAGTTAGTGAGTAATGGGATTGTTTTGGTTTTTTTTACTGATTTGTTTGAGCTCTTTGTAGATTCCACATATTAGCCCTTTGTCAGATGTATAGTTAGTGAATATTTTCTCCCATTCTATAGGTTGTCTATTTGTTGGTTATTTCCCTTGCTGTGCAGAAATTTTTTAATTTAATTAAGTCCCATTATTTATTTTTATTATTTTTGTAAGAAATCAGTGTATTTTAAAGAGTTTGAGAAGCACCAGGTTGGACACCAGTGTAATTAGCAGGTACACTAGTTAGGGCACTGCTGCAGTGACCCTAGAGAGTCCCAAGAAGACCTGCATGTGTGCAGTGGTGGTCCCTATGAGGGGAAGATGTGAGTAGCATGGGGAGACCAAAGGAGCAAGCATGTGATGGAAGAAGAGGCTCCAAGAAATTTTACAGATTCCTGGGCTGGTGGGAAGGAGGTACCATTTGCCAAGATTGGAAACACTAAAGGTGGGGCAGAAGGAGAGTGGGTTTGTTGGGGGTAGCATGTAAGGGTCTTCCCCTTTCCTTTCCCCCTCCAGCTCCCCAGGCCCTCAATCAGTTTCACCCTTGGGCAGTTCTAGATGACCATGAGGAAGCATGAAGATAGGTCCCAGTGTCAGGGCGTGTAGTCATCCCAGGCAGGCTTCAGTCAGCTGACCGTCGGAGACAAGCCTGTCCTAGAGATAAACATTTGGGAATCACCGGAGGGTACAATGGTTAAGAGACCAAGCTCTGGAGCTGTCTGCCTGGTGTTAAATACAATTTATAGGAGGGCATTAATATGACTGAGCTACTGCACTAGGCCCCAAAAAGCAAATCAAAATGGAGTCACTCATGTCAAAGTTCCACACCCACCAAGCTGAAAAGAAGTTGTTTGTATCACCTGAGAAATCAAGAGAGGAGATAATAGCCAAATCCCCAAACAGGCCAGTTTTAGCCAGCATGATAAGGAAGTCCCCTCTGCTTTAACCTTCACAAGGAAAGTTCTTTGAAACAACCAATCCACTTTTCGTTCCTCGTTTCTGCTTTCTTCAGCCTTTTCCTATCTATAAATATTCACTGCCCCCGTTACAAAGAAGAGATCTCTGAATCTCCTCTGGTTCTGAGGGTTGCTAGATTTATGAATCGTTCTTTACTCAAATAAACTCTTTAAACTTATTTTGTCTTGAGTTTTTCTTTTATCGCTGGTCTCACGACTTCTGTTGTACCATTACTAGCTGGGTGGGTGACCCTTGCAAGTTACTCAGCCTCCATTTTCCTCATCTGTGACACCGGGATGGTCATAACAGGATGCATGTTTCAAGATTGTTGTGAGAATGAAATGAGTTAGTGTGTCCATGAAAAGCATTTAGAACATTTCTTGCAGTGCAGTATTAGTATCAATTATTAACTATTATTATTGTTATTATCATTTTTATAATCTATGGAAGTAAAGAGAATTGAATAAACAACCAGGTCCTCTGAGAGGAGAGGTCTAAAGGGCTGTCTGAATTCCAGTCCTGACTGCTGGGCCGTGTGCTTCCTTCTCCCTTCCAGGCTACTGCTCTTCCTTCCAGCCTCCTTCTCTGCTGCTGCCTCCTCCTTCTCGTTGGTCTTCTCAGCTGGAATCCCCTTGGGTTACCACATAGGATTTCAGGATGTATTCTGTGGGTGACCAGGCTTGAAAACAAACCTTCAAGAGATTAAAAAGATCTTTAACCCACATATTTGTTGAACACATACTGGGCACTAAGGCCTGGGAGATAGAGTCCCTGGACTCCAGGAGAGCTCTAGCTGGAGGTCAAAAGATGGACGTGTAAACAGACCATTTCAGAACAGAGTGAGAACAGCTAAGAAGGGCTTAGGGCAGCAAGAGGGCCCAAAGATGAAGGTATTTATGTCTCACTAGAACCCCCCAACCCCCAATCCACTTAACGATTTGTGTTCTCACTCTGGAATCTTCAAAGCATAAGAAATCTGCTATTGGAACAGGAAATGCCAAGATAGCACCAGCTCTTTTTCCCCCCTCCCCAAATGTCCCATCTTTTCTAATCTGGGTTTTGGAAGCAGAGCCCGCTGGCAGGAATAGAGAAAGCACAGTCCAAGCTCTGAACAGGCAGTTCTCCTGGAGCATGACGGGAAACAGCAAATATCAGCCCACAACCAAAACAACGCAGGGCAGAACCGAAGCCTAAGCCCCTGGCCGCTGGGACTGATTAAACTTCCTGGTTTCAGCAGTGGTCGGTTGGATAGATGGATGGACTAAAATAGAATCCCAGAGTGGGTTCTGAGAACTAAATAGAAAGAGAAAGGCCCAGAGGCACAGAAAGAAATCCCCAGAGATCCAAAGGCTGTGGAGAGAGGAAGAGAAACACTGAGAATAAGAGAAAAAAGACCCAAACTGGGAAAGCGTCAAAGGAGGAAGGACCTAGGAGAGCGGCAAATGATGGAGAGATCTCATAATTTCTTTTTTAGCTGGTCCAAGGGAGCAAAGAAATTCGATCATGAAAACTGGAACAAGAAGCTAAGAGAAGGGTCGGCAGAAGACAGTGTATCTGGTGACCCCGCCTTAGGCGTGGAATTAGATGATGATTCTTCCAAACATAGCACGGAGGTGAAGTGACCCACTGATTAGGAAAAAATGTGTTCTGTGATCCCTGCAGGGCAAACAGCTTTATTTTTTTCTTTTTCCAGACTCTGAAAAAGGATCACCACTATTCCCATCGTCATCACAAGCCCTATTCACTGCACCGAAAGGCTGTTTTTAGTGAGACGTAGCTGGGCAAGCCAGCTTCAACAGTATCTCATAAGAGCACAGGCTCTTTATATGGGAGAAATAATGGAACACCTTATTGGTGAAACAAATATCAAAATGCAAAAACATTGCTCAGGAAAAAAAAAAAAATGGAGGGAAATTTTTTTCCTTCCTCACCCAATCCATAAGCACAAGTCTCTTCCAAATGAGGGAGTTTGGGTTTTTTTGGAATTTTTCTTTTTTGCCTTTTTTTCTTCCTATTTGGAGTTTAATAAAGACATAAAACAGTTGCTGCATTTCAAGAGAAACATATGTTCCTGTTATTAATGTAGAGTAGCTAGTGATTATATCCTCAGACTATCAAAAGGGACTCTCACCCTTCAATCTACTCATTTGAAAATATGAAGTTTACGTTTTATCAAAAATGTAACATTTAATGCACACTATCGGAAAAAACAACAGAAGAAGAAAGGAACCAACCCCAGTCCTACAACTCAAAGAAAATTACTTATATCTTATTATAATTCTTCCCAGTCTTTTTGTCCCCATATATGTACTGCTCCATATTAAATTTCCTTTCTGAAAAATCAGTAACAGTAGAGCTACTTGAAATTTTTTTAAAGGGACATGGTATACATAGGGTATTCTTGACTGCCCAACATCTACTTCACCTTCCTTTGGTAATTGTGGCCATACCATCTTTTGGGTATAACTTTTCCATTGATACACTTATTGGGAATGCCACTTGGAATGTTTTGTGTTCCCCTAACCCTGAAAAGGGCATCTGACTCAAGTTAGGCCGATCAGATGCTTCCTTGCTGGAATTTGAACTCTGAATAAAGTGATAAAAAGAAATGAAAATGAATAAGTGAAGCTTATAGATCCCAATGCAATTTCCATGTAAGACTATTGCATTGTTCTTGACATCTCTATACCCCACTATCCTCCAGAAATGCCTTAGTTCCTGAGCCAGCTTCTCCAAACTTTCATCAGTTCTGTGAGCTCTTTCCCTGCTCTTTCGGTAAATTTCCTTTTTGCGTAAGGCAGGAAAAGTCCATTTCTGTTGCTTACAACCAAAGAAACCTGAATGAAAATGTGGCTAAAATAAGTACAGGGTTGTTAAGAGGTGTTATATTGTCTGAACAAAATAATAAGGGAATATGTTCCTGAAAAATATTGTTTAATTACCTGTGAGACAAAATATCATCAGTTGAGACTCTCCCAGAAATGCCATAAAGCACAGGATAGTCCTAACTAATACCTCAGTTGGATTTAGCAGTATTGATAAGAACACAAGTCCTAGAGCCAGTGAGCCTGGGTTCAATCCTCGTTTTTTCCCATACTAGCCATGTGACTTAAACAGGTTTCCAAACCCCCTTATGCCACAGTTTCTTCATCTATAAGAATATGAAAATAATAGAGTCAAAATCAGGAGTCGAAGAACAAAACACACATAAAGGCTTTAAACAGAAATCCTTCAGTATAATGCTAGTCACTGTAAGTGTTATCCTTCTGCAAGAATTTGCTTTTCAGAATCAAGATGACTGAAGAAAATCACAGTCCTCTAGTTGAGTTTTGTTTCTTTCACTTAATTTGACAATCTTTGCCTTTTAATGGGAATAGTAGGTTTCATTTAATGTACTGCTGAGATAGTTGGAGTTAATTTCACCATCTTGTTACTCGTTTTCTATTTCTGTTGGACGCCTGACTTCTTTTGGATATACTAAGTGTTCCATCTCCTTCCCTCAGTAGGTAGATAGACAGATAGTGTTAGGCAGAACCCAGAGGCTGGCGGGAGGTTCCACGGGAACGTTCCCTTTAAACTGGCCCCACCCCCTTTACGGGCCCTGCCCAAACCCACCGGAAAAGCCCCAGACACCCGCCATTTCCGGGCTGAGGCCATCTTGGACTCAGCCCGTCTGTCTGCGGACGTTAAAATTAACTTTCTTTTCTTTCATCTCGGCCTCGTGTGTTACTCCCTCAACGTTTCTAACAGATAGATGGATAGATAGAGAAACAGATAAATAGATAGAGAGGTGGATAGATAGATAAAATAAAATTGCCATTCTTTCAATGGTTACTTGAAGACTACAATATACATCCTTAACTTTAATTTAGGTCTAATATAAATTAGCATTTTACCAGTGGGCCATGTAGGGAACTTAGGATCTTTTGACTTTTGGTTCCTTTTACCCCATTCCACCTTATGTGCGATTGTTAGTGTATATTTGAGGCTCCCGTAACATTATCCTGTTCCACAGGAGAATTTGCTTTTGCTTCTGTCAGACAGCTAGGCTAAAAATCCAATCATAGATTTTCAGAGATTTGGATGATTTGGAGCCAGGCTTCAGTCTTTGTGAGGGCTGGTTTATTTCAGTCCTTCCTGACATGTAGGTTTCTCACTAGGGTTTCTCAACCTCAGCACTATTGACATTTTGGTCCAGAAATTTCTTCTTGTGTGGGAGCTGTCTTGTGCATTGCAGGATGTCTAGCAGCTTCCCTGGCTTCTACCCACTAGATGCCGGTGTTTCCAGACATTATCAAATGTCCTTTGAAGGGGCAAAAGTGTCCCCACTGAGAACTATTGTCCTAGGGTGTGACCCTACAGAATACCAACCAAAAGCCCAGCCCCCGACACTTTCAAAGCTCCACTCACTTCTCAGCCCCTTTGTTGCCACTTTGGAATGAGGGGGAAAGCTGCTCCCACGGGGAGCCCACCTCTCTCAGTTCCCTTCTCTCCTAGGTCTCGCACCTACAGATTCTCCCTGCTGTGATAACCTGCCCTGTGCCTTTGCACAAGCACGTGTTCATTTGCTTTTCTAGTTCTCAACAGAAACACTGATCTGAAATGACCTAGCTCATCATTGCAGAACTCAAGAATGACAATCATTTGGAAGCAAAATCTAAATAATTTCTGTTGAATCTATACAGAGGACTGCATGTTCTCTGCAGAGTTCTTTGGTGCAGGGTGCTAAGAGGGAATGCATTACAAATATTAATAACAATAGGCCTGTTCTTAGAGGAGTTCGGACTGGATCATTCCTTGTTGTGGGGCATAGCCCTGTGCATTGTAGGATGCTTAGCAGCATCCCTGGCCTCTGGTACAACAATAAAAGTACCTTCCTTGGAGGAGTTTACACTCTAGTTAATATATGAGTACATGCACATTTTAAAAGCCAAAATAGAAAGACTTCAGTTGAGCCACAAAGTACTTACATGCCTCAAAAAAATAAAAGTATGTAATAGAAAACTGCAGAAGGAGATGTTTATTACAAGCTAAATTCAATCCCCTTCTTTTTACAAGCTGTGTGACCTTGGCCAAGTCGAGGCTCAGGGTCTTCTACAAAATGAGACTGTGGGATTAGATGATCCATCACCACCGTCACTTCCAGCCCTGACAGACAAGAAGTCTATCAGGAAACAGGTTTGTGATCGTTTAGAACACTCACTACAGCCAAAGGGAGGCAGCATGTTTATGAAAAATCAGCCACACCTGATTGACCTATTCCCATTTCGAGTGATGTTCCTAGTTGAGAAAGTAAAAGAAACACATCAGATGTGGGATATCTGGTTTCCAGATGCATCTGACAAAATGTCCTGGGGAAACAGAGAGGTGTGAACAGCAGACAGTGTGGATAGTTTGTAACTAGCTGATCCCAAGACCTAAACAATTCCGATTGGCAGGTGGATATGGATGCGTCAGGGCTGTCTCTGGTGTTCCAGCTCCATGAACAGCAGCCTATTTCAGGCCTGTTGTCACTCTGTATTAATAATTTGGATACCAATTGAGAAATATTTCATTAAATGTATGGGTTTTTGCAAAAGTGGGAAAAGGTAAGGTGAACTTTAAATCACGTTTCCGCCCACTCTCCTGTAAGGGCCACCCCGCCTTGTGCACAAAGTGCTGTGGTAGCTTTCTTTTTCCTTCACATCCACCTGAGCCAGTGCACCCTAATGCCTGCTTCAGTGCCCAGTGGACCCTCTGGTTCCTGAGGCTGCCACCTTCTCTTTCCCGTCATTTGCCCACACACAACACCCCTTTGCATTTGTTCCCCAAAATACCACTAACACAAGACAATTGTGCACAGCAGATTTCTACCGAAATTTTGAGGACAGCAGAAGATATTTAGAGCAGAAAACAGCTTCAAACTAAAAATCAGACATCAGATCCCTGGGAATATAGTTTCCATACCCAGCCACAGAGAATGCCTAAGCAGCTTTGTGGCTTCTCCCTTTGTCTCGGCACCCTACAAAGTCCCTTGTGTTCCTCCATCTCTCCTATCCTAGGCTACTGGGCCCTGGGAACGGCTTGTCTTGCCTGCCATTGGATATTCAAAATTCTGCCCTATTTTACTATACTAATGTATTGTGGTCTCTATTGACCTCATCTTTACCATTCAATTTATGCCTAGGGTGGGCAGGGAGGTGCAAGAGGGGGCTTCTTCTAGACAACTGGAAGGCCTACCATGGAATTTTCTAAAATATAGATTAATTGACCCAAGAGAAAAATTTTGCCTTTATTTTAATACAGTGGAGATTCGAAAGGTCTTCTCTAATGCTGAGACTCTATGATTGCAAGTTTTTACTTGATTTGCCTTCAAATGGCTAAATGCTTAGGAAACAATGAGGACTAGCTTCCAAGGGCCCCCAGTGGAAGGATTAAGGCTCACAAGTTGTGCTGATCAAAGGTTCCTAGAAAACAGTGATGACTGTCATGCATTCGCAAGTCTCCTTTTTCCTTTGTGCAGTTGTACAAACCTGAATATACGTTCATCCCCATTCAATAAACAGAAGCTGAAAATCCAGTAGAAGCATGAAGCAGTGACAGAGGATGAAAGGGAGTAAAAATGATTTGGAGGAGGGAAAAAAAATACAAGTACCGATCTACAGCCCGAGGGAATGGAATGTCCATGCCAGAGAAAGGAGTGGACTAAATGAGATTCAAAACACCACCCTCTCCTTTTGCCTCTCTGTTTGGCGCTGATGGGGAACTGAGAGCACTTGGGCAGATATTCGCATGCTCTCAGTGTTCCTCCAGGGAAGTGGGAGAAATCACAACAGATGGCTCTAGGAAGTGTGGGTGAGCCTGACGTCAAGTTTTTGCGCCAACTGGTGTTTTCCGATTTCCACCTCTCCAGATCCCATCAAGCCACGCCCCTCTTTGAAGCCTCTTCTGCCCCCTTGATCCCAGGAATCTATCTTTCCTCTAATAGTAATGAATGCTGTCCTGTCAAACGCTGTGATTTAGGCCCCATCTGTCAAAGAGCTCTCTGAAGGCCACAGTAGGGTCTTCTCTCTGCACCCAGCTGTCCTGGCAGTCCTCCATATACGTAACGCATGCGCACCACATACCTGCTACGTGCCAGGCGCTGTGCTTTGCACTAGGGAAATCAGCAGTAAACCAACGAGAAGGTCCTGATCTTCGTGGGGATTTCATTCCAGGAAAGAGAAACAATGAAGACATAGTGAAAATGAGGAGTACAGCTCCTGGTTAAAGGCCCGTGTGTGATTGCTTAGGTCTGACCCTAGGCAACCCCAAAGGCGCTACTTGGCAGGCCCCACAGGGACCTGGGGCACAGCCCCTGCACTGCAGTCTCTGGAGGGACTTGCAGAGAACTCAGGCCCCTCAGACCCCTCCGGCTAGTGGAGCCCTGGAGCTTCATTCCTAAGTTTCTTTATCTGTGGCCTTGGGCACAGGTCCTCTGCAGGCATCGCTCACTGCCAAGTCCTACTTACGGATGGAGAGAAAGGAAAAAACCTTGAAGACAATTTTTTCCTCTCTGAATCAGCACCCAGTACTTTTCCACTCCAAGCCCTCCCCGCTTACCCTCCCCAATCCCAGAGTCCAGAAAACTGCTCCCTCAATAACGAGACTCCCCCCACATCTGCTCTGACCCACCTGACCTCAACCCATGCCCTATTCATGCCTCCCCTGAGCCTTGGCCCTGTGTTCTTCCTCAGGCATCCTGCCTCACAGGCCCCCTCTCTGCGAGGGTGTTCCCACTCCCCTGGCAGCACCCCCACCCACCCAGATGACTCCAGCCAGGTGGCTTTGCACAGTGTCCACTCTGGGCAACAGGGTGGAGTCACGCCTCTCTGGGTTTAGCCTCTTGCTTACACCGTTGCAGTAAGTGAACAAAGGCTGAGCCGGGGCTTCCATTTGGGATCCTTGGTGCTTTAATCAGATACTCCCACACCTGGTAGCTCAGCTTTCTCTCCAGCTCAGCAGAGCTCCTGACAAAAAATGACTAAAAATAGTCACAAAGAATGTAAGAAGATATCAGATGGAATTTTTGGTGCTATCTTAGAATTTTGGCTAAAGCCCAAAGCCGAGAACAAGAGGCAATAAATAAAACCCTCCCACCCCACCCCCAGAAAATTGTAACAAAAAATGTAAAGGTGTAAACCACCCACTCAGGACTTCCAGAGCAGCGGTTCTTGGGCCTGTGACCCCCAGTCCACCTCTGCTCCCCACCTGTGTATATGAGAGAAGCTCAGAGATGAAGGAAGTAACTGCAGGCAGGTGTCCCCAGTGCCACCATGGGACCTAAACAGAGGGTGATGAGAGACTTCTTGGGAGAGTTCTCCAGTCTCCCAGTGCACAGGGACCAGAGAAAGAGTCCAAAAGCAAGAGCCTGGCTGCAGCTGCCACTGACGGCAGAGCCAAGGGAGACGGCTGCCTTGGGAGTGGCCTGTCCCTCCAGAGACACAGGGAAAGGTGCCCAATGTTTCCAGTGGGCAGAGTGGACACTGTGCAAAGCTGTCTGGCCCGAGACATCTTGAAGGGGCTGCTCAGGGGAGAGAGACCATGCTCACAGACAGAGGGGTTGTAAGGCAGGATGTCTGAGGAGAAACTGCAAGACCAAGATTCATGGGAGATGAGACAGAGCTCATATGGGGACCCAGAAGGGCCGGATGGAGGCTCCTGTGGGGGTCTCCTTTCCAAGGAAGAGTCAGTGACGGCGTGTCCATCTTGACGGAGGACATTTGACAGTCAAGAGAGAACTGCAAACAGCACCAGCTACCTAAAAAGACCTTCTTGCCCCCTTACCTCTCATTCCTCCCTCATCCCTTCTCTTTAGCCTGACTCTGAAAATGCCAGAAGTCCAGTAGGGAGGGAGGGGAGGGAAGGAGGTAGAACAATGGAAGACGAGACCTCAATGCTCTCGCTACTGCTGGCCAATAAAACCTAAGTCAGGTTTGAGCCTGGAGGGAGGAAGAATACCTTAAATTGGACAAGGAACTGAAATTTTGACATTAAATTGGGCTAACCTAGTTAATATCTAAAAACAAGATGATTTTAATACTCAAAAATTATTGTAAAAGCCATGGGATTTGCTTGTGATATTATTTTTGGCAAATCCTTCCCAAGCAGGCTTGAAGCTGTGTTGGGTGAAAAATAGAGTTATTTCCTTATCGTATCTTACCAAATATAGCTTGTTCAGATGCCAGTGATAGAGGCAAAATAGAAGCTGAGAGGGAGACAAGCAGAGATGAAATCTACTTTTGAAACTGCCACCTGGGAAGGCTGAGAAGGCAAACAGTAGAGAGACAGCAGTCATCTCTGTGAAGAGAGGGAAAGATCATTCAAGGCCGAGGGAAGATAGGTGCAAAGGTCCTGAGGCAGGAAAGAGGAAGTGGTGGCACCGCAAGGTCTGGAACAAGGCAGAGCTTGGGAGTTGAAGCTAGAGTCAGATTGTACCAGGTGCTGTGGTCCACAGTGAAGGTTTGCATTGAGTCTCAGCACATTCCAGAGTTTAAGCTGTAAATTAACGTCATCCAATTTATATGTTTAAGATTGCATTTACTGTTGTCTCAAGAGTGGATTGGGAGGAGTAAGAGTGGAGGCCCATTAGGAGGAGACAACACACTTCTTAGAAAAGGCACAATAAATTCTCAGTGGTTGCTTTTCTCAAGTTACACAGTCTGGAAGACTGGTGGCCATGGGTATTTCAGACTGAAGCAATCTATTGGAATTTAAACAAACAAAAGCAGAAAAGACACTCTTAATTGAAGAACAGGCATTCATCATGAGACCTACACAATGCATTATGTACATATACATATATATAGTATATACACACACTCACACACACACTCACACATTTCCTTCCTGAGCCACCAAGAAGCTCAGAGCTAAATTTCATGTTCCGGATGATGGATGGTAATTTTCTCACTTCTTCTCCCTCTCTATGTATACAGTTTCTAATCTCCCCTTGAACAGAATTTTAACATGAAAATGTACTTTTTAGTTGTTCATGAGCACCTCAAATCTATTTTAAATACTTTTTGCACAACCTACCCTGAAGAGAAGAGTGAGATTTTTTTTAACCAGTTTTGAAAACAGACAAAAAAAATACTAATTATCAAAAAGTGTTTTGATTCTTTTTCTCACCAACAGTTACACTGACCCATCCCCATCTGGCCTGACTCTTTGGGACAGCTAACCCCGCTAGACCTACTGCCAACTCCTGGAGGTAAGCTGCAAACACCTCCCACTGTTGGAGACAACTTCCTGGGAAGCCCCACTGACTTTTATGCAATCTAGCCTCATTTGAATAGCTCCTATACCTTTAGCTCTTGTTCTGGGCCAGGCACCGTGCTGAGCACTTTACATGTAGTATAATAATCCATCATCACAACTCTTTAAGGCCAAAACTTTTATCATACACCCATATTTTATAGCTATAGCAACTGAAGCATGGAGTGCTTTGGTCACATATCCAAGGTCACCTAGATGGTCATGGGTGTCACTAATGTTTCTACTCTGAATCTATCTGCCTCTGGTGACAAACTTTTGGGTTTGAGACCCTTACCTTGATACCCACAACACCTCTACCCACGGCCCACCAGAGGTGATGTTTGCCTGCATCCTCCCTGGCTCACGTACCTCATCTTCTTGTCATATTCTCTAGCTTGGCCTGTCCCCTTTCTTCTCACCACCTACCATGGTTCCCCCTGAGAAGTCTCAGGCCTAACCCAGGCACTCTGTTTCCCTGTACAGAGTACTGGGACCCAGACACACAGAATGCCCTGGATTAGCTTCCACTGGTTTACAGGAGCAAGTCGTGTACATTACCTCTCTACTCTGCATTCAATGACATCATGTTGCTAGCTTGAAACCAAACATACCGGGAATATTTACACCATGGAAATTGGCAAACACCACAAGTGGCTATGTCGAGGGGGAAAGCCACTTTTACCAGCACACCACTGTGGACAGACAATAGAATAATAATAAAACCATGTCTTCGATAGTCTTTTCTTCAGAGCCCTTGATAAACAAACCATTCCTAATTCCCAGAACCTCATCAAAAGAAGTTCAGTGAAAATTGTACATGTAGGAACCAGTTTTCCTTGCCCAAATGCAAATGTCCTCCCTCAACCTGTGCTGCTTTCCTTGGTGCATTAAGGGAAACAAGCTAGAAACTTTTTCATGCTTTCCTACATTCTGTTGAGCTTGCAGTCTTGCTAGAAGGAGGGAGCCAATCTCAGGTGCTGAACATCAAATTGCTTATTGGAACAGCTGCTGCTTTCAGCTGAGTAAGCAGGACATTCAAGGGCGGTGCTTTCTTGCTATGGTGCTGCAGCCAGTTAAAAATTAGTGTTAGGGATAGAAAATAAGAAACAATGGGGAAACCATCTGATGATTTGATAGGAGCCACAGCCAGAAGCCTCCTTTGCACTTTAAAACAGTGCAGGGTAGAGGAAAGGATGTGAACACTGAAATAAAGATCTGGGCCTTGCCTCTACCACTTGCTCAATGCTCTGATGGTGAAAAAAAGGTAGAAGGAGAGAAAGAAAAGGTGTGATGAATGCAAGGGAGAGACCTCAAGGCTGAGGAAAAGACTTTTCACCGTGACAGCAACACAGTGATGGTTTTAGCATTCACTTGCTTGTTCAATATTCATTGGGTGCCTATATGCGACATGAGAAATACTAGATATAGTTATGAACAATAGTGACGTAGCTCCTGCCCTCATGGAGATTACAATCTAGTGGAGAATAGAAACATTAAACAATTAGTATTAATAAAGTTTGATATTTGTTATGATAAAGAAAATAAAGGAGCCATGGGAACATGACAGGGGAGAGTCGTGGCTGACCTAGTCCAGGCACCAGAGAATAAAGTGCCCCGAGAGAGCCCTGGGCACAAAGTGAAAAGGCAAAGTATGTAGGAAGTCCTCACAGGCTGGTTAACAGCATGGCTGGCCTCTTTGTCTTGTAGAGCAGTGAAGGGGCCAGACCCAACATCTTTGGAAGCCAAAGACTTGTGTTCAAATCCTGGCTCTAGCATTGAAAAGCTAGCAAGTTATGTAACCTCATCGAATTCAGTACCTTCATCACATATAGGAACAGTAATAACACTTATGTTCCAGGTTTAGTGTTTGAATTGAATTAGTGTGGGGTATAGGACACAGCATGGTGCACGACCTACAGCAGGTGCTCATTAAATGATAGCTATATATAAAGATTAATTAGCACAAATTTCATTTCAAAAATTAGGACCTCTTAAACTGCACACACTGACCACTTGGCAAGTGTCAAAATAACTATCAGCAGAAATATATAATGAGGCTTAGCCGTCCTGTCCTGTAAGATAACTTGAGAGTTTGCGCAGCAAGAGGCTTTGAAAGTGCTTGCATTAAACACATTCAGAACAGTCAGCGTTTGTTGACTGACTGTCAACAATGAGGACACATGCCATCCTTTCCAACCTCCCTTGTCTTGTTTTACCCAAAATGTAGCTCCCACTTGCACTGATTCTATCGATTCCCAGATCATCCCAGGTGAATTTCCATTTCATTTTTTTTTCAATAAGTAGCAAGAGGATAAACGTGATTTAATTTGTTTACCTTTGTAAAACCTTTCTTTCAAACAAATTCATGATGCAGAAAAAATATCCATCATCCATGACATGTGCCAATTTTACATTAGGGAAAATACCGTCATCATAAAGACTTGCACGCTCCTGAAAGTTGGAGTTGGAAAAGACTGATTCAATTGCCACCCATAGCTTCCCTGAAATGGGCCACCTTGTTTTCCATCCCTGAGGTGATATACATAAATTCTAAAGTCTGCAATACTTCTTTCCGTATGCTGTATTTGCAGCAGGGGCGAAAGGCTGTGAAGCTTGTCTCCTTTGCACGTTTGCTTACCTTTAGCATAATTATCAAAGAAGGTAGCAAAATGCAAGTTGATCGATCTCCCCACTTTAATTTAACACGACAGATCATAATGGCTTTGTTCCTTGGCCAGACATGCCAGGGAGCCGTTTTCACATATTAATGTGGCATGACTTGGCAAGTCATAATAACTATGACAAGATAAAGGGAATTAGTTAAAACTTAATTAAAACCACATGGATAACAAGTAGAACACTGTATGTTTAGTATCTTGAAGTCTTTGTTGCTGGATTGGCAAAAAAGGAAGAAGATGCTTTGTAGCAAGCACAGGAGCCCCAATTAATAAAGAGCATTTCACTCTGGTCTGAAATGATCAGATCAAAATCAGAATCCAAAGGAAATGAAATTGGTGATCCTGATACCTGTCGGCACTTGCCCCACCGTGCCCCGCCCAGGACACAGAGGACAAGAGTGACGTTCTCATCAGCTCAGAGACTGGAAGCACTAAGTCAGTGGTCACTACATTTTTAACATGCTTAAGAATCATCTTGGCGCACTTATTAAAAAGCTGATTCTTAGGATCCAATCCCAGACATGTTGATTTGCTGAGTCTAGCATGAGAGACCTGAAATCTTGATTTCTAACTAGCACATCTCAGTGTTAAGTGATTTCTAGTCAAAACATATTTAGTTACAATAGACAATTAGGGGAGATACTTTGATATTATGTAAATATCCTGCTCTTCATTAAACTTTTCCTCCCTGGTTTTAGCATCCATGGATAATCCTTACATGGGCCAATTATGACTCTCACAGTTACAAAATGGTGACTTTCTAACTCCTACATTTATTATCTGGCATTTATTATTTCTTTCTTCTGTATTTATTAGTTGGGATATATTATTTCTTCCTACGGAAGAACAGAATGTAGAATGTTCCTTTCTACATTTATTAGCTGGGCTTCTGTTATAAGGAAGCACTCTCTCATGGACTATGGGCACTACTTTATTCAATGGGTGATTGATCCGTTACTGTCATTCATTTCTAATGGTCTTAATATCTCATGTTTGACCACAGATAGCCCCTTCATGCAGGCTCACATAACCTTTTAAGTACTTCTTTACTTTCTGGGCAATGAGATGTTCCAGGCTTGTCTTGAACTTCCTCTGCCCAGCCCTGGAATCTGAAATTTCTCTAAGCTGCTCTGGTTCCTTTTAGTGGGGAATGGTAATTAAAAGTAAATTGCTGCACTGAGAGAAGACCCAATACCATTTCTATGATATTCCTGCCAAAATAAATGCATATCCTAAATCTACCCATGAGGAAACATCAGACAAACTATATAGAATTGAGGGGTATTCTACTAAACCATGAGCCTGTACTCTTCAAAAATGTCAATGTCCTGAACGGCAAAGAAAGGCTGAAGATTAAAGGAATGCCAAGAGACAGGAAAACCAATTGTAATGCATGATACTAGTTTGGATCTTGATCAGAATTTTTAAAAATGCTACATGAAGAACATTTTGAGGACAACAGGTAAAATTTGAGTAAAGGCTATAGATTAAAGTATTATACTAATACTGAATTTTCTGATTTTGTAGGAGAATATGAAAAAGCAAATGTGGTGACGTGTAGTGACAGGCATATGGAAATTCTTTGTACTCTTCTTGAAACCTTTCTGCCAGTTTAAAATTATTTCCAAATATAAACTTTTAAAAAAATGACAATGTAGCATTAAAGCAAGTTTCCCGAAGTGTGATACTGGTCCAGGTGTGAATGGTGATTTACTCAAGCAGATAAAATTTTCGAATAATTATATATCTATTTTAATATGCTTTTAAAATATACATAACATGCACATCTAACCCATAATTTTATAGATATTAGTACTCAGTTGAGGCTTAAGTTTAAAGGAATCAATTTAAAGAGAAATAGCTGCACAGATGCTGTGCAAATACAGCAAAAATTGTAAATATTGAACAAGAATGACTGAAGTTTAAGGAACATGGTACATTGGAGAAAGCAGTTAAATCGGGAGCCCTGTGTTCCTTTGGACATGGCTTCATACTTGATGTCTTGAGTAAATCTCCTTGTCTTTGTCTATAAAACGGGGATAAGAATATTTGTCCATACTATTCTCTGTGATGATTACAAAAGACATTGACAAGGACAAGGGTTGTTATTCCAGAAGGAATAGCACTGAATACAAATGGGGCTAACCCAAGAATGCCCTTCATTTCTCTGTATTTATCACCATACTTGGCAATGCTTTTGTCAGCCGGCCAACCAGCATGGGAATGACCCTCTTCTTTCCTCCTCTTCCTTCTTCCTAAATAGAGGCCTTTCCATTCCTTGTCACTTCCTGCAATTGAAAGGCTGGGACGTGAAATTCCAACCTTGGAACATGGCTGTTCTGACAACCATGGCTGTAACCAGGCTTCATCCATTTGACTAGATCTTCTTCATCCCAGTCATTCTTTCCCATCCTTGGGATAACCCTGAGTTCTCTGGACCTTTGAGCACATGGGGAGTATGTGTGTTTTGAGGAAATCGTCATGTTGTGAATGCTTATTTTTACTGTTTGATTTTAGTAAGCTCTGTTATGTCTAGGGTTATATGAAAAATATAAATAGATGAAGATAATATTTCACTTGCTGTTCACTGACATTTTAGAACACAGAAGAATCAGTGTGGAAAAGTATCATTTACATCAGAAAAAATCTAGATTTGAATCCTCACTGATTTGAATCCTCTTCTGTTTTTCAACTATGTGATGTTAAACAAGTTACTTAACCTTTCTGAGTATGTTTGCTCAGCTGAAAATTGGAATACCAAAACCTACCTCATCAGTTAGCTGTTAAAATCAAACAAGATAATGTTGTAGGGCTGTGATTTCCAAACTCCAGTGTGCACGCAAAGTACCTTGGGATCCTCGTTAAAATGTAGATTCTGATTCTGTAGGTCTGGGGTGGGCCTGAGATTCAGCATTTCTAAGAAGCTTCAGGTGATGCTGATTCTCTGGTCTGTGGACCACACTAAGTATCAAGTATACCGAGAAAAATGGCTAACCTGGAGCAGGTTCCATGTACATTTGCTTCTCTCTCTCCTGCTTCCCATCACTTAATTTTCTAAAGGGGACTGCTAAAGGAAAGAACTTGCTAAGAAAAGTCAATCAAAAGATGACAAAGAAAAAAGCGTAAGAAATTCACAGCCCCACACTAGAGGTTGATTAGGGTCAAACAAAGATATATCTAAACCTAATTAAGATAAAGGATCCCTCATTAAGTTGAGAGAAAAGCTAAGAGTAAAAATTGCAAGAGCAGGTTGACTTTTGTCAGATTTCTGTCAGAAGAATATTGCATCAAGGGAGTACAATGACAGCCTTGAAGAGTGACAGTTCTGACTATAATTCTGAAGGCAGTTTTAATATTGTAGAGCTCAGGAAATAATAGTGATAAATTATATTGATAAATTGCCTTAAGCTTTGCAAAACCCTTTTGTATGCATTAATGCATCTCAGTCCTCACTTCTTAAACTTGTTATTGCTCTTATCAAATCAGAGATTGTGAACTCCTTGAGGGCAGGGCCCACACCCTGTTCACGTTCATATCTGTAACATTTGTCAAAGGTCTGCTAGATACCATACTGGCTTGAGAAGAGGTTTTATTCCCCAGGCCCTCAAATACATGTTATTCCATTTCATTGAATCTAAGTTATCATTGATTATATGATATACTATTATTTTATGTATCTTTAATAAAAAAATAATGATCCCATTTAAATCTTGTACAGCAGTGATTGTAAGATACATCCCAATTTCAGAGATGTTAAGATGTGAGAAGAAACATGAATCCTAAAGTTGAGAAACCGCAGTAGTTGGGCTCTGCTGTGGAGTCACCCACACAGCCGCAGACATGAAGTGGCTAAATGGCCATACATTAGGACTGCTGACCATATCATAGGTAAGGAGGAAGCCAAATAGAGACAGGGAGATGTTTCTGTGTAACATAGCATGTGTCATAGATTCAATGAGGCCAAAGCAAGTAGGGATCTTTCTCAGTTGTGGTCTAGATGGCAGCCCTTGTTTCTCAGGAAACACATAAAAGGACACCTGCCTTTAAAGACCGAGTGAACAGCAGAATCTGTGAGACATTGCTCCAAGGCTAACGTCCCTTTAACAGAAAGCATACAGCAGAAGGAGGAAGGGGATGGGGAGGGGCAGGGATGCCATTACTGTCCCAAGTTAGTTACACAAATCTGTGTAGTAGTTATAAGGAAAACCCAGAGCTATAGAAACCCAGTGAGTGAGGATACTTGCACAGAAGGAGACAAAGAATTCTGTGCCACTTGGGCCAGGGCAGACATCTTTCTGCTGTGGACAAATGTGGGTCAAGGAACCATTTCATGTCTGGTCAAAGGTGATCAAACTGAATGCCAGGCCCTAGGACCAGTGGGACAAACGAGGAAATCAGAATGGCCCCCAAAGGAGGTTCCCCCCCCCCCCCCGGGGGAGACACATGTCACCATAACTCAGAGTGAGGACAACGCCCCATGCTCCTCTGCGGCGGCCTTTGAGTTGAAAAGACATTTGTTGAGATTCTCTCCTCAAGTAACGGCCTTGGGCAAGTTATTTAGTGACTCTGAGCCTCAGTTTCCTCATCTATAAAATAGTGAGAGTAATAGTACACACCTCATCTTGGCGTGAGAATAAAATAAGTTACTCCATGAGAACCTGGCATATGGCAATCACTCAGTGAATGTTAGTTATTTTTACTAGAATTATCTGACAAATAACTTTTCACGGATGGACACAGTGACCTGAGGCAGTGCTGCACTGGTGACCATGCAACAGATCGCACACGCCTGCAGCAGCCCCAAATTCTTATCCCAAATTTAAAAAAAACAAAAAAGTTAGCTTACACAGGCAATGGGAAAATGAAAGAAAAAAGATTCCCACAGCTGCAAGAAATGGTCCGACTCCAGAAACCCAGGAACGTGGCCTTCTGAGAACTGTGACCACGGCACGTCACATGAAGCAACGCAATAGCAATAGCAGCTCCCGGGAACTGGGTCCCCATCCCACCTCGCTGCAGCTCCGCGTCTCCTTTCGGATGCAGATCATGTGCTGTGTAATCTGTCTTCTGCACAAAAACATTAACCTCCGGAATCGAATGTGTCTGTTAATAAACCAACATGCCGCTCACACCGTCAGCCCCCTCGCGGCGTCCCCCCTTCGGAGCCGCGACGCAAGCACATCACGTTTGTCAGCTGGTTCAACTCCTTAAGCACGACGTAATTTGGAAATGTGAAAGATCCCAAATTATCTTATCCTGAGGTGACAAATCAAGTACAGCGCCCACAAGCCCAGACAGTTTACAAGCCAAATAAACAAAACACAACAGCAGTGGGGGTATCAATCTCATAACAGTTTAGGAAAAACAAGTTTATTTCTTATCTGTAAGATTAATGAACCAGGCTGTAACCTCACCTCTGATTGTGGCTGAACAGAAATTAGGTGCTGTTTTTAATTTATTCCACAGTAGCATAATAATGCCATGTCACAAAAGTTCATAAAGAAGGGGTCTATACTTATCTGCAGAATTATTTAAAATGCCCAGTGACGAGCCATTACTGTAAAATTATTAAATTTTTCTCAGATAATTTCATTTTTTTAAAGCCATGAGTATTAGGTGTAGCTCAACAGCTAAAAATATCTTCCAAGTAAATAAGACTTTGTTTTTCTACTATAGACATACTATAAATAATATCTATTTATATAGCCTAAAACTGGTGTATTTAAAAAGCTATTGATATGTGTACGTCTTTCTCACATTTTCCTGAACTTATTTGTGCCAATAAACTGTGGAAGTTTATTTCTTCCACCTGACTTCAAATGAATGCTCATGCTATCTGGATTTAGCCAGGACCCATTCTCCTGCTTCTGCTTCAGAGCTGAGGCACAAACCCTTGAAGAGCTGGTGGAAGAAGGAGGCGATGGCTCAAAGGCAATGAGGAAAGAGAACTTGGTTTCCTCTAGGTCAGATAAGCGCCGGAGCAGACTGAATGCTTTCAGAGGCTCAGGTGCAAAGTACGGCACCTTTCACTCTCAAAATTCTGTTGAGAATGATCTGATGAAAGTTCACATGGAACTTCACAGGGTCAAAAATAATCATCCCAGTGAGGTTTTTTTTCCCACATGGAATATAAAATGTGTTTTTTCCTCAGAACTCCATATTCCATCAACAACTCTGTGAGTGAGCACAGGAAGAGATTCATCCTGAGCAAAAATCAATTTTATTGGAGAAGCAAGGGAAGGCGATGCATACCAAGAGGTGATGGCGGCATTTGCCAGTAAATCCCCAAGTGGGAGGTAGGCTGGAACCTTAGGCCATGTCTACACTACTAATTTGGGCAAGGGAATTTGGATGCCAGTTCAAGTTGGATCATCTATATTATATTCATGTCTAAACTGATTTGAAAGGAAAATTGTTATGAACCAACACTGATGTCCAGTCATTAGTCCAGGTAATGAATTGTACTCACCTACCATTTCAGAAAGCTCTAGATTAGACATATCTAGGCAAAATGATCTTTTGGCCTGTGTGTGTGTGTTTGTGCATGTGTGTGTGTGTATGTGTGTCTGTCTGTCTTTTTCAACTGAAGTATTGTTCCATGTCTAAATTATCCAAGCTATGCATAGTCCACATATAGTAAACACTCAAGAAATATTACATGTAAAATGGTCCTTTTTGCTAAATGATGAATAATCAAATGATTACAGGACACTCTCATTTAAGAAAAAACTAAAAGACAAGGGGGAAACAAAACTCCAGAACTCATTATTTTTTTTGATCACCTCAGTTGTTGTACCAAAGAAGGCTTCAACAAGCAGAAAGAAACTACAAGTCAAAGATTTCTGACTGTCTCCCTTCAAAGCCTTGACCTGGGCACCCCTGCAATTCTAGAGGTGTTATAGCTGGAATACTCTGGGCAAGCCTTTCATGGTCATACACTTGTTGGTGAAGAACGCAAAATCTGATTCCACTACTAAGAGCAGATCAAAGCATTCAAGTACTGAATTTCTTTTTTCCATGGCCCTGAAATGTTTCCCAGTAACTAGAAAAACCTGAAGGAAATCCATGGTGTCTCTTTTCTTCTCACCAACAAGATCAAACCAAACTAATAGCTTCATTCCCCACCAATAATGACAAAAAGGAATTGTATTTAGGACCTACATAAAGTCACTGGAATAAGTGCCTTCTTAAAAGAATAAGAACACTTACATAGCTTAATGGGGGAGGAAGATACAGAAGCAAGTAATTATATATAGCAGGTGAAGTATTGAACTCAGAAAAATGAAAAGTGCTATGTGACATGAAGAAGGGATCCACAACCCATATACAGAAGTCATGGAAGGCTTTATGGAAAGGTGTCATTTGACCTGGGTTATAAATGACAAGCAAGAACTGGTCAATCGAAGGTACCAGGAGAAGCATATCATGCAATAAAGAAATGACAAGCAGGGCAGAGGCATTGAGATATCCAAGTGTAGAGAGCGCAATCCATGTTTCTGAATGGTGTGTGGCATGGGAGTGCAAATGGAAGATGAAACCAGGAGGAAAGGAGGAGGCCATATTTTCAAGGGCTTATTTACCATGTGCTAAGGTCTGAATGTTCCCCAAACTTCGTATATTGAAACCTAATCCCCATTGGATG
The DNA here is from genome assembly GCF_000956105.1 of Propithecus coquereli. Lineage (NCBI taxonomy): Eukaryota > Metazoa > Chordata > Mammalia > Primates > Indriidae > Propithecus > Propithecus coquereli. The sequence continues at coordinate 15,160,317 of NW_012137191.1, forward strand.
GTATTAAGAGGTGTGGCTTTCTGAGAAGTAATGAGGACTCCCTCATGAATGGATTAGTGCCTTATAAAAGGTGTGGAGGAAACTAACTTAGACCTATTTTGTTCTTCCATCTTCTGCCATGTAAGACACATCGTTCAAGGTTCCATCCTAGAAGCAGGGACCAGGCCCTCGCCAGACACCAAAGCTGCTTGCACCTTGATCTTGGACTTCCCAGCCTCCAGAACTGTGAGAAATAAATTCTATTCTTTATCATTTACACAGTCTGTGATCTTTTGTTATAGCAACACAAATGGACTAAGACATCATGCTAAGGAGTATGGATTTATCCTGGGGATGAAGTGGAAAGCCATTGGAAATATTCAATCATGGGAGCCATAAAGTAAGATTGGATCTCTATGGACTAAGTGGAAGATGAAAGAAAGGAGAGAAAAACATTTATGGAAGATTTTATAGTTGTCTAGGTAGGAGACAGTGGCAGCCTGAACTAAAAGAGCAGCAACAGGAGTGAGCAGAAAGGAGTAAATCAGAAGTAAATCAAAGGTATTTCTTATTTACAATTCTGATGTAGAATTATAGGACATATTGGCCAGTCAAATAGGGAGAATAAAGGAGGGGGGGAAAAATGAATGATGCCAAAAGTTTTATCTTGTATGATTTGGTGGAAATTAGCATAATTAATCAATAAGAATCAGGTTTGGACAGATGCCAAAGGGAAGTCAAGCACTAATGTCCAACAGACAGTGGCAAATATTAATCTGGTTATGAAATTTTATTTGTAGTGGGTTCTTATGACTAATTTAATTTCTGCAATGTTTAGAAATTTTGACAAGTATGCAAAGAGAGCAGAAAGCATACTCTATGTCCTCTTAGAACTTATATTTCTTCACAAATCTCAACTAAAATTTTTTCTTGTTTAAATCCTCTTCAAACTCCCTTTTTTCTTCATGGCAAAGCTCAGTTCTCACCTGCAGGAAGCTTTTTTCTATTCCCAAAGCTTAAAATCATCACTCCTTCATCTGAATTCTGTCAAAGTGCATGCTGACAATATCTTTCCTTTGGCATTTATACAATCCCTTGTGACTAGTTTTCAGTTATGTTTTTATATGTGCCTTGTTCTTCCCCAATGAATTTGGAATATTTTCAAAGGCAAAGTTTTGTTTCATTCTTTTTTCTTTTTTTCAGCCCTAATGATTTTGCACAATGTCCAGTAGAAAGTGGCAGCTTAGTTGAATTGGATCTCCTGGCCTTGAATCCCAGCTTGGCCACTAAATTGTTACTTTGGGAAAGTTATTTTCTCTGTCTCAGTTTCCTCATCTGAAAATGAAGGCAATAACCATACCTCCTTCACAAAGGTGCTATGAAAACTAAGTGAAACAACAAATGCGAAGCACTTTCTAAGTCCCTAGGGCATAGCAAGAGTTCAACAGATATTTGTACCAGTGGGATAACTCAGAATGGGCTACGTTAACAAGCAACCTCAGTGTTCCAGTGGCTTAAAACAATCAAAATGTATTTCTTCTTCATGCTACAGACTGAATGGATCAATAAGGGATTTCTGTTCATCAAGTCACTCAGGGACCCGGGCTGACAGTAGCCACCAACTTGAATGTTGCTGGTTGCCATGTCAGAGGGAAAGAGAGTCTGGAAGGTCTTGCAACAGCAATTAAATATTCCAGAATGGAAGTGACATGTCTCAGTTTCACTTCCACTCAAAACTCATCAGCCACAGTAGTCAGATGGCCTCATCCAACCACGTGGAGATGAGAAAGTATAATCTTGCCATGTGACCAAAAGGAAAAGAGAAGATTTCAGATGAATATCTCTGATGACTGTCAAAATAGTAGTTGTGCTGTGGTCATTTTGTTGTTGCTACAATAAGTTACTCCATACAAAGTACTTAGAATAGGATCAGGTTCATACTAAAGACTCAATAACCATTAGCTATGAGCAGTATTAGTACCAGCGAAGATTTCACATGAATAGAATTCTTTTAAGCTTACTCAGGCCTAAACATTAAAACACATTACACATGTATGCATGTATGCACACACTCACACAAAAAACAGGTGAGATCATTTTTACCTAATCTGTATATTGCAAGTCAAATTGGAATAAGTAATATCAAAGTTAATACATATTTGATATAAAAAAATAGAAAGCAGGCTTTTAAAAAGTTATTGCCTCCATCATTCAAAACCAAACATTTTTAACATCTTCCTCCAGTCTCTTTACTATTCATGAGTCTTTGTTTCTTTAAGTTTGATACAGTAATATAACATATAGGTAACTTTTACCCAGATGTTTTCATTTAGACATTTCCCCATGTTATTGAAAAGTTTTCCTGTCCATCCCAAACCTGCTCTTCCTCTAGCATTCCTTTTTTTAGTAATGGCATCTGCCAGTTAGTTAAGCCAGACACCTAGAAGTCATCCTTGTCATGCATTCCCCCTTTTCCAACATCCAGTCTGTCACCAAGTCTTAATATAATAATTCTACCTCCCAGATCTATCTCAAACACATCTACTCTTCTCCTTCTGCATTGCCATCCCCCTAGACCAGGGTTTCTCAACCTTGGCACCATTGATATTTTGGACCAGATAATCCTTAATTGTAGGGGGCTGTCCCAGATATTCTAGAGTGTTTAAAAGTCTCTCTGGCCTCTAAACCTAGATCCTGGTAGCAGCCCCACCTCATGTAGTGATAATCAAAAATGGGGAACAGAATCCATTTAAAAATACATGCAGGGCATTCCACATAAGAAAAGCCTTTTTTCTGGAGTTAAAGACTTTATCAGAGCTTTATCTCATCCAGGGAAAAGAAAAATTACCAAACCCCAGCCTCCTCTAGCATTCCTGTCTCAGCTAAGGGAAAGGGAAAAAAAAGATAAGAAACATTTGTGACAGTCATAGCCCAGAGACAAAGACCCACTAAAATACTGAGATTTGATCCTAACAATAGACTGCTTCCCCTCCCTCTCTGCTCATCACCATATCAACAGGGTGCCACTATAGTAACAATCGATTAAGGATAATACTGATGCAAGGTACAGACTAATGACAGACATGGTAGAGATTAATCCAACCATATCAATAATCACTTGAAATGTAAATGGTCCAAATATACCAATTAAAACACAGAGATTGTCAGAGTAGATTTTTTAAAAAGACTCAACCATATGTTGTCTACAAGAAACTCTTTAAACATAAAGACACAGATAGGTTAAAGGAGCTGAGGAAAGATATACCATGCTAACACTAATCAAAAGAAAGCTTGAGTCATTAAATTAATATCACACAAAAATATCTCCATCTATTGCCGAGAGTACCCCAAGGGTTAAAACCATCTCTGTCTTAGAACCACTAGCTTAAACCACCATTTCTTGTCAGACACCTACAATAACTCCTTGATCAGTTCCATTATATCTACTCTTGGCCCTTATCAATCCATTCTACACAGTGGCCAGAATGATCATTCAAAACCTAAATCTCATGTCATCCTGCTGCTATCCCCTATGTTTAGGACAAAGGTCCAAATTTATTAATGCAACCCAGAAGGTTTTGCACATTCTGACCCTGGAGTCCTCTCCAGGAACATTTAGTGTCATCCCTGCTTTGCTCTCCATACTCCAACCTCATTGACCATTTCCGTCCCTTCCCACCCCAGGGCATTCACAATGTTATTCCCTCCCCTAGAACTCCACCTGCACCACTTACTCTCTGCTCACCAGTATAACTAGGCTTCAGACACAACCTCCAAAGTTTACTTCCTCCAGATCAATTCTGGTTCCCCCTTTGCAGTTTCCCAGCACCTGGTACAGCTCATTTAAAGC
>NW_012137191.1:15167446-15169171 GCF_000956105.1 Propithecus coquereli
GGGGTCTACTCCTGAGCTTCCTCCCCAAAACCCACAGCCTCCAGGAAGGGAGCAGGGTGGACGAAAAGCAACCGCACACCCAAAACTTTTCCCTTTCCAGTTAAATAGAAATTGAAGCACATGCGCTGCTCCTTAAACAGCAAAGCTAGGAAAGGGTATTACAGGAGACAAGGAAGAGCACCTGTGGTACATAAATATTTAACTTTTGTTGCAGGGCAGTGCAGGATGAACGAACACTTACTTGGCTGCTTCTCAGCCAGCCAGGCAGGGTTCCCTTATACCCTTTGCGGCTCTATTTTGTTGTCAATTACGGTTTCTAAAACTATTAAGAGAGGAAGGGGGGAGTGTATAAACAGCATTAACAGTAATTTATGATCTGAAAAGGGACAGCAGGAGCTCGAAATCCGTCTCCATTAAGATACTTTCCCCACGTTCCTCCGGGTCTCCCAGCCACGGGATCAGGATCGTAGGAAAAGGATGTTTATACAACGCTTCTGGCAGAAAAGACGCTTTTCCTTGGGCCCCGAGGGCAAGGTTCGGGTTCCGGCCTGTGCTGAGCGTGCTTCGGGGGCCCTATCCCTGGTGTGGGAAGATACTGAGCTTTTCAGATTTTTGTTTTATTTTATTCTTGTTCAGTGGTCCCTCCCGGGTTTCTACAGAGACCTCCAAGGCTGCCCTCCCTCCCCACCTCAACATCAGCGAAGCCCACCAGGAAAATTGCCAGGAGAGACACTCATCCTCTCTTTAGTAGGGGTTTTTCCTTGCTGCTGCCTTTGATAACTCCAGATTCTTTGAAACAAAGGTCTACTCCATCACTAAGGCATGTTTTATGCCACCCAGTTTAACTTTGCAGAACCTACGTTTCAAGTCAAGGAATCGCAAGGCCACATTATGTAGCCACTTGAGCTAAAGTCAAAACGGAAAGCCAAGTGAGCCCCAAGATTTTTTTCCTTTTTCTTTTAATTTTCTTTTGGGGTGGGCATGATATGCCGTGGTCTGGCTCTGAGCACGGTCTCTGGCACCGGCTTAAGGTCCTCTTAACACTAATGATGCAATCAAGTCTTCAGGTGAATTTTGGAGCTAAAGGGAAAGACAAAAAGAAAATTTCATAAACCACCCGCAGAATCTGTTTGCTGAAGTGCCTGCCGCTCCTTTACAGTACAGCCCTTCTCCCGCCAGTCTCTTAGATCCCTAGCGACCCCAAGTGGCCAACTTAAAATAACGGTTTTGGTTTTTGAAGGGTTTTTGTGTGTGGCTGAAAAGCAGCATACTCTTCAAGGTTTTACTCCCAAGTCCTTGTAGAATTTAAAAACTGCAGAGCTGAAAGGACCTGGCCTTGTCACCTGGCCCAATCACCTTATTTTACAGAAAGCAGAAGTTCAGAGAGGTAAAGAGGGATTCCAAGCGTCACACAGCATGCTTGTGCAAAGTTAGGAAGCAATGCAAGGAATGTTTCCAAGAGATTCTGTGCTACCAGATTTTAGTTCCCTAATGGAAGAGAGTGGGGGGAAGAGGCTTTTTCTTCCCCAGACCGAAAAGAAATATTGCTATTACAGAAGAATTGCTGTAATAAAAGACTGCATGTTTTGAAAGATCCAAAGTTCCACTAGGTACAAAAACAATGCACAAGTTTCTTTTTTCCTCCTGTGTGCCTAAACCCTGCCAGGGTACATTAAATCGAGTCATGGCAAGAGTGAGCCAGCATGGATGAGAGGGAGGAGTCAG
>NW_012137191.1:15169221-15171122 GCF_000956105.1 Propithecus coquereli
TAATTTTCTCTTCTTAATTGTCACTTTCTGCAGAAATTCTTCCTGGACTTCTCGCATACCAAATGCTAAGTCTTTCTCCTTTCACTCTCCAAACTCCCTGTTCTCTCTCTATCTCTATATTGTTATTGCTTCTTGCCCCATCTTCCCCACCACCACCCTCCATAAACTTATAAACCTTGTGAAGGCAAGAACCATGCATCTACACAATGCCTGGCACATAGTAGACACCCAATAAATTCATTCATTCACTTATTCACCTAACACATATTTACTCAATATACGTTCTGCACCAGGCACTGAAGCAAAGCAGCAAACAAGACCGATAAATTCCCTGCCTTTGTTCTTGGGGGCAGGAAAGATTTTTTTTTTTAATCAAGCAAACAAAAACAAACAAGATGGCTGATTGCTGAAAGTGGTATGAAAACAAAATGAACAGGACAATAACATGGAAGAGGAAAATCTTCTCTTAGTCCCACTTCCTTGGGTCCTGGAAGAATCTGTTGCCTGCAGCCTGAAGCCATGCTCCTTCTTTCATTGGCATTCACCACTGTGATGCGTAGGGCTCACTAGGCGGCGGGCACTGAGGTCAGCGAGGGGAACTGACGAGTGCACCAGGGATTCCAGGACTATGACAGATACTCACATAGGACTAGGGTATGATGGAGGGGACAAAGTGGTAAGTATGTCAAAAATTTGCAAAAAGTGCTCCTGAAGGTGACTTTGAGCCTCGTAATTCCAGCCTCAAGGGTTCTGGGACCAAACTATGTGGGTTTAAATCCCACCCCCACCACTCACTAGCTGGATGACCTCGGATGAGTTATTTAATCTCTCTGTGCCTCAGTTTCCTCATCTGTAAAATGAAGGTTATAACACTCACCTTACAGGGTAGTTGTGAAGATTAAATCTGTCAATATACATAAGCTACATAGAACAAGGTGAGCACATAGGGAGTGCTATACATGTTGACCACTACTATTGTTTTCCAGAATGCGAGAGTTAGCTCGATGAACAAGGGAGGTGGACAAAGCATCCAGGAAGAGTAAATACCTGTGGAACGAAGGAAAGAATGGTAAATGACTCCAAGACGCCAAGTTAGTCAACAGGCTCTGCCTTTGTCCATGAAATGATCGTGGGAGAGAACAATTCATTGTGCCTAGAGGCACCCTATAGGTTAGGAACAGACCGAGGAGAAATAGATGACGTGGTCTCTATCCTCTAAGACATGTTCAACAAGACTAAACACGCAAGAAAGACTAAACATGTAAGAAGGTTCCAAGACAGTAAATAACCAGTGCTGAGCAAGGTAGCCAGACTCCAAAGACAATAACAAGAAAAATATGAATCATAATATCTGTGTTTATGATGTACCAGACACTGGGCTAAACACCTCCATGCTTTTCCTGCGTGAATTCAGCCTACAAATGCACATTCCATGACTGCCTCCAAAAACAAAACCTCCAGGAAACTTCACAGAAGGGAGATATGCACCAAAAGCCCTCATGAAGACAGTAAAACTTGAACTAGGCCTTAAAGGAAGGAAAGAATTTGAATAAATGGATGGGTAAAAGAGGATAAAAGAGGAACCACAGCAGCACAGGCCAGGAGAAATATAATTGTGAGCCACAAATACAAGCCATATATACAATTTTGAATTTTCTAGTAACCACATTTTTTAAATAAAAAGAGCTAAAATTCATTTCTAAATGTATTTTATTTCACCCGATATTTGCAATATATTATCATTTCAGCATGTAATCTGCATAAAAATTATTAATGAGACATTTTACATTATTTTTCCTACACTAAGTCTTCGATACCTGATATGTCTTTCCACTCACAGCACTTACCAGTTCCAAGTAGCCAGACTTAAGTACTCAATAGCTCCGTGTGGCCACCAAGGC
>NW_012137191.1:15171172-15177551 GCF_000956105.1 Propithecus coquereli
TAATGCTGCAATGAACATGAGAGTGCAGGTGTCTCTTCAACATCCTAATTTCATTTCCTTTGAATATATACTCAGTAGTGGGATTGCTGCATCACGTGGTAGTTCTATTTTTAATTTTTTGAGGAAACTCAATACTCTTTTCCGTAGAGGCTATACTAATTTACATTCCTACCAACAGGGTACAAGGATTCGCTTTTCTCCACATCCTTGCCAACACTTATTATCTTTTGTCTTTTTGATAATGGCCCTTCTAACAGGTGTGAGGTGATATCTCATTGTGGTTTTAATTTGCATTTCCCTGATGTATAGTGATGTTGAGTGTTTTTTCACATGCCTATTGGCCGTTTGAAAGTCTTTTTTTGGAAAATGTCTATTCAGGTCCTTTGCCCATTTTTGACTGGGTTATTCGTTTTCTTGCCCAGGAGCCATTTTCTTCGGACAATTTTGTTGACCCAAGTTGAGCAAAGAAATAGGCAGCTCTAAAAAAAAATTAACCTGTAATAATCCACTAAATAGCCATTTTATCCACTATTTATGCCTCTAAAGTTTTTCTATCAAAGGTATTGTCTTTCTGCAATCAGTCATTTGGTCTAATCCATTTGTGGTTGAGTTAGTCTGAGCATGTAATGTTTTCAAGGGCACAGCAATGCCACCTTTAGAAACTTATCCTACAGTTATAATCTCACAAAGATACAGTTTGTCATGACATTGTTTGTAATAGCAAAAGATAGGAAGCCATGTAAATGGCTCCAACATTAGCGGGCTAAATTAAAGAGCACGTACATGATAGAGTATCTTGAAGCCAATAAAAAAAGAATGAGGTATATCCTCATGAGTCAATGTGAAATGAATTCTAAGTTACGTTTTAAGTGAACCAAGCAAACTGCAGAACATTGTGTATAATAAGCTTTTTGTATGCTTAACTCATAATTATTGCTTTGGGGGAAGGCAATGGGGCACATAGTTCTGAGATGGAGGGAAAACTTACTTTTCATTGAAATGTTTTAATTTTTTACCATGGACATGTTTTAATTTTTAGTAGAAAATAGACAATAAGATAGAGAAAGGGAGAATTATGGATTTATATTTCATGAACACAGTCAAAATCACCATCAATTTTGGCTAATGGTAATCAATTCTTCAACATTTCACCAAATCTTACTGAGAGTTTTAACCACATGCCAAACAGTTACGTATCAGTCATTCATTTTTTGCATCATTCAGTTCATACTATGTGAGCTCACACAATGCCAGGTCCCATACCAGAACATAGGAACATAGCAGTGAGCAAGAAAAGAAGGTCGTTACCTCCTTGAGCTCAGGGTCTAGCAGGAAAGACCAACCTTCCTACTAAGTAACTGGAGAAATGTTGAAGGGTGTTGTAAGAGCACTTGGATGCGTGCCTACACCAGTCTATGTATCCGAAAGACCCCTGAGGAAAGGACATTTAGCTGATCCTTGGAGTCACCATGTGACAGGTGAGAGAAAGTGTGTTCTAAGAAGAGATGGGCAAGATAGTGCCATCTTGGGGGTAGGAAAAAGCTCTCCTTGGAGGGATTGAAAAGCATCTGGACCAATGAAGCATCAAGTTCAGAGGAATGAATGGGGAGACCACTGAGGAGCAGATCTGGGGGGACTGAAGCAAGGTTAAAAATTCTGGACCTCACTCTCATGACAAGGAGAAGCACAGCAGGATGTCAACCAGGTGTGTCAGTTTCCTACGGCTGCTGTAACAAATTACCATGAACTGGGTGGCTTAAAACAACAGAAATTTATCCTCTCACAGTTCTGGAGGCTAGAGGTCCAAGGTGTCCACAGGGCTGTGCTCCCTCTGAAAGCTCTGGGGGAGAATCTGTCCTACCCTCTTCCTAGCGTCTGGTGGCTGCTGGCAAGCTTTGGTGTCTCTATAGACACATCACTCCACCCTCTTCCTCGGTTATCACATGGCCTCCTTCTCTCTGTATGTTTGTATCTATGCATCCAAATTCCTCTCCTATTATAAGAACACCAGCAATACTGGATTTAGGACCCATCATGATCCAGTATGACTTTATATTAACTTGGTTACACCTGAAGAGACCCTACTTCCAAATAAAGTCATATTCACAGGTTCCACATGGGCTTGAAGTTTGGGGGGACAAAATTAAACCAAGTACAGCAGGGTCTTGATATAATCTGATTTGCATTTTAGAAAAACTATTCCAAGGACAATGGGGGAAAAGATAGGGAGGGAGCAAGACTGGAAAAACGATGATTAACTTTACATGCATCTCTATTATTTTTGAAAAGTGAGTTTTATTTTAAGGTCCTAGCTCCGTGTCAGAGGCTGAGCTAAGAGCTGTTTCCAGGACATCTCATTCAGTCTTCACACTGGCCTGTGAAGATAGTCAGAGATGTGACTTTACCTGTCCACGGTCACACGGCAGTGCTTCAAACCCACACCTGGCTAACTCTAAAGCCTGCGTAGTTTCCATCCCTCTCAGGCTGAAAACTGAAGATACCCTCAAAGCAGTGAGAATCCTTTGACGTGGATTTCCGGGAGGTGGAAAATACTGCACCCTGGCATGGTTGTGAGCACACTTCATATTCCTTATGCAAAGCCAGGGCAAAGGTGAGTAGTTAACACGTACTGAGAGCAGTCGTGTGGTAACGCGGAGGAATCTGGGGGTTCCAATCACACTGTGCATGTCCGGTGATTCAACACTAGGTCAGAAATAGTCTTATTAAAAAGAGACCCGTGTAAAATCCGTGCTTCACAAACACAAGCCCCTATTAAAAGAAGTCTGCTTTTTATAACATGAAGAAATGTAAAGCTATTATCTGAAAAGCTCAGACACAGAAATGAATACAGAGGAAAAAAGCTGTAACTAGGTGGGAATCATGCACACTGATAGCTGATATTGATCAGAAACACAGATGGTGGGGGTCTTCTCCCTCTTCCCTGCGTTGCCACAATTGTAAAGCTGGGTGGAAATTTTAAGAAAGAACAATGAAGTCCAAGGTTATTCTCGCTTGAGCTCAGTATTGTTTAGGGAGTCTAACGAGTATCGTCGGTGTAGGTCACAGGTTCCATCACTTACCACAATTTTGTCATCTCAAAATCTGAACAGAGCAACCCAACTCTAAATTTCCTCCTTTTTGTTCCATGTCTTTTTCCTGCAATATTAAAGCAGAAAGGAAGAAAGGAGAAACAGAAGGAAATAATGGAGGAAGAGACGAAGAAAGGGAAAGACAGAAGGAGGGAGGAAAGGATGACGGAGAGAAAGAAACTTGAAAAAAGTAAATGTGAATCCAAAGAAGGAGGAGAAAACAATGATTATTCTGATATTTGTTACCATTTAAAAAAAGAAAAAATTTTAAATCAGGTTATAATTTATAAACTTGTTCCTAAAAATAAAGAATAAAATGTGTTTTTAAAAGCAATTAATAAGGAATTTTTATCTAGGAAGTGGGTGATTTTTGTGTAAGGGGGGGAAAGCTCCAGGCTTTGCCTCATCTCCTAGAAGCATCCCATATTCTTAGATGTGACGTTGCCTTGGTAACCACAACTTGGTGACCTCGTTATTTCAACCTAATCCTGCTTTGAAATTATAGTTGCTCCACCCTTTTGCCTGGCTAGCCTGATAACATAATCATTGTAAATGAGGATGGGAAAAAAACAGCAGGATACAGTCCCTCCGGTGACACAAGACCAGTCTCACCTTATCATGGAAATAGACGAACAATTAAACGGCATGAATCTAAAGCCCTGAAAGTGGATTTTCTTATTTTTTATAAGGTTTTTTATGCTTATTTTCAAAACCTACTGGTGGATTCAATGTGGCAGGGTATCTTGATATTACTACATGAAAATGGAAATTTCCTATTTGTGTTTAAAAAAAAAAAGAGCTAAACTGTCAAAGGTGAAGTCCTTAATTACGCATTTGTTTTGCCCAACAGCCAAATAGAAACCAGAATCAGAATATAATTTTTTAACAAATAGACTGGCAGTATCCAGGTTTGTTTGTCCAGCTTAATTTCCTCTGGCTAAAGCCCTACAGATCAGTTGTCATCTTGAATTCAGGTTCATTTCATAACAAAAGGGTCTTAGGAGATGACATTCTTAAATTCTGAATGCATCAAGTATAACCATACTGTAGTTTAAAGAACATGTAATTTACTCATTTGTCTCAATTTGGGTGCTTTGAGAGCTCTACCTAGAGAGGAAGGAAAATTCCACTCTCTTTCTCACTACAATTCCTCCTTTTTTTTCCCCTATATTCCATAATGGCTAGGATACACTAATGATGAGTTCGGATCTCAATAAAATTTTCACACCGCACCCCATTCATACATTAAGGAGTCTGGGTAGCTGTGTGAGGGTTACTTGGATATATTCCCCTTCCCTATTCTCTTGGTGGCAATGGTCCCACTTCCTTTGTCTTACCACTGTGTGCTCCCCAAAGAATAATTCTTTGATACTTAGATAATAAGTATCAAAGTGTAAATAATACTTTGATTCTTAGATATGCCATTGGGCCTCATAGGACATTATCTGGAGAGGGCTACTCCTTGTGAACAAGAGCAGAGTGGGCTTAGAATGGCCCACTTATTTACAGACCAGGGCTATTACTTGGAGAGAAACCTGGACCACATCTGGAAGTGCCCAAGGGATAACGCCATCCGTGCTAGCATCCCCTTTTCCCTGCAAAAAGAGAGCCACCACTGACAGGGGGAAGGGGGAAGTAGCCAAAGCTGTTCAAAAGTACAGCTAGATAGGAGAAACCTGTTCTACTGTTCTATGGCATTGTAACAACAATTTATTGTATATTTTCAAATAGCTAGAAGAGCAGATTTTGAGTATTCCTAACACAAAACAATGATAAATATTGGAGGTGATGGATATACTAATTATCCTAATTTGATTATTACACATTGTATACGTGTATCAAAATATCACACTGTACCCCATAAATTCATACGATCATTATGTACCAATTAAAAATTTAAAAAGAGATACCACCATCTATCTTTTACATCTACCAACACTATTGTGATATTATCTTAAGAATATAGGGAAAAATTGTAGCTTCTTGAAGAAAGTATGCTGCATAAATTAAATCTTTACTGTCAGAATGATATTATCACATCTCTTAAGAGAAATAGCTTGGGAGGGGTGTGCGTTTGACTTAAGATTATATCTTCCCTTTTGCCAGGAGGGGAGTAAAATGTAGCATTTTGCAAAGTGTGAGCCCCGATTGTTTATAAGTGGGCCATTCTAAGCCTAGATCTAGACAGTCTAAAAAACAAAGGAAATAAAGGGAACTCACAAAATATAAAACCTAAGACCAAATATCCCTGACCCCCCAGAACAGATCCGAGTGTAACTACTAAACACGACTGCTCTCTAAATATTCATCGGAGGGTGTCCTTTTTGGCTTGGAGAGGGGGTTCTTAAATAATGAGAGAGATAGAGAAGCAAATTCCTTGGCAAATTCACGCAATGTGTAGGGAAGAGCAAAGAAGAGTAACACAGTTATGAGAATCTCCAGGCAATGGCAGTAAGGGATTGTTAATAGGGGAGTTTGAGCTTTAGGCTAAGAACTGAGAGAACTCAGGCAGTTGCTGTGAGGATCAAGTGATAACATGCAAACATACACGGAAAAGTATACATCATGAGATAATGTAAAGAATTACAGTCACAGGGGCCAATCGCAGTGCTGCAGGTTCCTGGGCAAATGAATCTATCCAATGAAAAGGATTCCACTGAACCTCTCCCAGCCAGGAAGAAACAAGGTTGAAAAGGAGGCTTTGGGAACAGTGAGGACAACAAAGGAGGCTGGGGTGGAGAAGAGAGTACGTGAAGGGAAGGTCCAGTTTGGGCAGGGCTTTGGACCAGGAGGTGGCCCAAACCATGAAGCCCCTCCCTTCCACTCTTTGCACCCAATGGACCCGAAAATAACTGAATCACCAGGCCTTTCCCACATCTCCTTCCCTCTACCTGGAACCCTTCCCTTTTCCCCCTTCATGGATCTCTTTCCCTGTCCTTCAGCTTGGCCATCTCCCATCTAATTAATTGTTTCTTTTTTTTGTTTGTGGGTTTTTTTTGTTTGTTTTTCTGTTTTTTCTTTTTTTTTTTTTTGAGACAGAGTTTCACTCTGTTGCCCAGGCTAGAGTACTGTGGCGTCAACCTACCTCAGAGCAATCTCAAACTCCTGGGCTGAAGCGATCCTCCTGCCTCAGCTTCCTCCTGCCTCAGTTTCCCAAGTAGCTGGGACTACAGGTGTGCAACACTATGCCCAGCTAATTTTTTCTATTTTTAGTAGGGATGAGTCTCACTCTTGCTCAGGCTGATCTTGAACTCCTGAGCTCAAACGATCTTCCCACCTCAGCCTCCCAG
>NW_012137191.1:15189861-15191030 GCF_000956105.1 Propithecus coquereli
ACACACGCTCTCACACCCATCCTCTCATCCCAAATAATTTATGGTGTTGCCTGAGCACCCATTCCGAAAATTTTCCAACCTTTCTGTAATTTACAGAACACTTCTTTCTGGACATAACTAGGGATTTCAACTGGGCTGAAAGCTGACGCTAAATCACCAAAAGATTCATCAAGCATCAAACAATAGAGCGGAAAATGGTTTGAAGCTGATTGTAAAAGATTAAGGCAAAAGGTTCTGTCTCGAGGAATTGCTGTTTGAACAGGAAATCAAATGACCCAAGGTGGTTGTCGGGGGGAAGGGAGGGAACAGGCATAAATCAAGGAAACAGCAAACACCCAGTTGCTGTCGTGCCCATGGAAAATTTTCAGAGAGAACTCAAGAAAATGAAATTGGAACTAGCCCCAAATATATCCCAGATGTCCACTTCTGACTCCCAAGAAATGGAAAGGCAAAAATAGAAAAAAATATCTCAAATGAAAATGAATGCCTTGGGATATATTCCCCACTAATCTGGACTCCAGAATTTACCTTCCCTAATTTTTGAAAGCAAATAGAATATTTGGCACTTAGGCATATGGTTCCTTGTTCCCTAAATGTATCAGTGTATATTTTGTATCTTCAGCCGTATTAATGGACATCCAGAGGACAGAGGCCAGATCTTGTGTCTACACTGAGCTAGTAGATGGTCAATACACAGCTATTGTTGACTGAAGCATAAACCTTCACAATGTGAAGTTCTATGTATACATATTACCAGTTAATAAAATGCTCCAGCAGCCAGGTCGTGTAGAGAAAGTGTTTATGAAGCTATTGGTAATCACAATAACGGTAAACAAGTAGCTCTTTACAGTTTACAAAGCATTTTCATAAACTTTATCTCAACTCCCTTAACAACCATGTGAAATAAGGATTGAGGTTAATTCTTCCACCCCAGCACCTTTCTGAGAGTATAACCAGATGGACTAATTACTCAGTTCATGAAAGAATATACCCACTCTAACCCTAGGAATCCCAGATCGAGCTGTGTTAGCAGAAACAAACAGCGGTAAGCTCTCCTTGTACATCCTCAGAAAAGACATATAGAGTCTGAACAACAGCGGCTATAAAGAGAATAGTGAATTCATCCAGGAAGAGAAACTACGGACCTCATTTTTCATATTCCTACCATC
>NW_012137191.1:15191080-15192965 GCF_000956105.1 Propithecus coquereli
CACTGCAAAGTGGGCATTATTATTCCCATTTTAGAAATGAGAAAATTGAAGCTCAGAAAAATGAAGTAGCTTGCCCAAGATTAGACAGAGACTAAACTGCAAAGCCAACTCTTTGCAAAACTTTACTTATGAATGTCTCAATTTATCCATCCATCAAATGGGATAATAAAGTTTGCCTGGAGAATCTGAAACTGTTAGTGTTCGAAAGGGTCCTCAGGGGAGCCCTCTTTCAAACCAATTGGACCCCCTATATATAAAACAGACAAAAACAATTAGTGTCTATTTGCATATATATGATAAATTCTAGCAAAGAAAACGAAGGTGCTGTTGTCACCAACACCAGATTTGAAGCTGAGAGTTACACAGGGCATTTGTGGTTTTTGGTTGGCTTGAGTATCCAGGTTATTTCTATATTCTGTCTTGTTTACTCTGTAACATGAAGATTCTGATTCACTTTACCCAAGATAAAAGTCTATTTTGGTTTGATGGACAATGTTGCGGCTACTGTTTAAATCACACTGACCTTCCAACCTCAGGGACCTCTTCAACTCAAGAAAGGTGATAGGAGATGCTTCATTCACAGTCTGCTCAGAAACGAGTTAGTGTCTACCCTGAGGTCCTCACAGTGTTAAAATATGACATTCTATATACATGTACATTTATCTGTTGTTATTTATTACTACTAGTAACATAGCTTTAAATTAGGTGCAGATGATCTTAAAATAATTTGTTTAACTTAAGCACCATAACAGAATCCAAAAATTTGGGGAAGAGGAAACAAAATTTGAAAATCACTGATTTCTAGCCTATCAGGAAATTCCACTCTTCTCAAAACAGAAACATGAACCTCCGAGGTTTAGCTCCAGCTCAAATCTCCACTCCTTCCGCCCTTCTCCTCCCCCACCCCCCGTGTGCCACCTGGTCTCCTCCTGCCCACCCAACCCCCACCCGAGGCAGGACACTGCCCCACTCTTGGCAGCTCTGTCCCAAGCATGGACAGAACTCCCTTTGCTGTTTGCTCTGAGCACCATGGAGACAGTCCGGAATTTTCCCAGTGCTATTCCTAAAATTACTGCTGGAGAATAGAAAGTAAATAAACACAGAGAGCAGGAGAAACCTAAAATCGGTCTGATTTACAAAGCATGAGATTCTGACCCAAATCTTACCACAGGTCCTTTCTAGAGCTAGCAAACCCTGCCCTGTTGCAGGAGGGGTCTCAAGATAGAAACGCTCCATGTAAGTTGTCACAACCTTTCTGAAAAGCAATCCAGCACCGTACATCAACGTCTATAAAAGATTCCTACACTTTAGTCCCTTAATTCCACTTCGACCAACACACCTGACTGAAATAATCAAACAGTGAAGTGGGAGCAGCAATTTATACCCAAAGATGTTCATAACTAACTTACTTATAATTACAAAAAAAAAACTGGAAACAAATTGTGCAACAGGGTTTATGATGTACCCATACAACGGAAGTTTATGTAGCCATTAAAAATGATGTTTTCAAAGCATTTTTAATGACACTGAGTGAAAACAAAAGAATTTTTAATGACATTAAGTGGAAAAAAAAGCAAGACGCAAAACTATGTGGTACACATTTGCGATCAAATATTTTAAACCAAGATAAGAGAAGTGCGAATGTGTAGAGAAAAAATAATGAAAAGAAACACATCAAAATGTTCACAGTCATCAGGGCCGAGTGGTGAGATTAAGGCTGACTTTCTTTTCTACTTGCATTAGCTTTAGTTTTAGAATGAGCTTGCATTAATTTATAATCTGGAAATAAAATAGATTGGGCGTTTTGGTTTTTTTTTTTATAATTACCCTGTAGCCCAAGAGGCTGGTCCATTTTCTCAGTCTGCACCCTCCCTACTTTGCTCTG
>NW_012137191.1:15195250-15209116 GCF_000956105.1 Propithecus coquereli
GACATATAGAGTCTGAACAACAGCGGCTATAAAGAGAATAGTGAATTCATCCAGGAAGAGAAACTACGGACCTCATTTTTCATATTCCTACCATCGTTAGCTCAGTTTTAGTTTGTAGGGCTGTCTGGTTTTATTTTGTGTTTCTAATATAATTTTTAACAGCACAGCCCCCTGTCCCCCAAATATCTGACACTAAAAAAACAAAATGCTAAAATGGGCTAAGGAAAGAAAAACTAGAAAATAGTTCATGTATCAACCTATTCCAGCTCAACTTCTTTTATTTTTGACAACAAACCCACAGTTTGAACCGAGAAACTCATGAATAAATCTGTTTTTACAATGTTTCTAGACCGATTTTTCAATTTTAAAGGCTTTGAACAGTAAGTTTGGGATTATACAATCCTCCAGATTTGGGGGTGTTATTATAAAGTACATCAGGAGGAAGTGCAGTGTGTGTGTGTGTGTGTGTGTGTGTGTGTGTGTGTGTGTCCAAATTACTTTTAATCTACCACATAGGGTAAGTTAGCTAACATTCAAAGAACCCTAATCAGAAATAAATACCCCAGGAATGTTAGTTAGCATTTGAAAGATCCTGACCAGAACTTCCAACTCCAGAAATCCCATGACAAGCACCTCAAATATCAGATTCTTAAGCTATCCTATAGAGTTCGTCAATTTAGCATAAAGGATATTTGAGATAATGTCTCGCTGTTGGAAGGAGCAGTGTTCAAACGTGGGTTGGCTAGATATATCACACATGCATCTCTCCCTACTCTGACATAAATGGAGTATAAGAACTTGAGGAGCCCAACAGTCTACTTCAGTGGGACACCCTAACCTAGGTCTTATTTTGATGCTATATAGCACCACTCAACAGAGAATGCTATTCCCTGATCCAACTGGAAAGCTGGCTAATCCTATATCTAGGCAGAAATTACCACATCTGCCTGCAGTAAATCTTTCTTTCAAATTACTTTTAAGAGTGCCAGCAGGCAGAGAGCTAGGGCTTCACCAAGATTGCAAGACCAGACCTAGGACTTCTGTGGGTCCTGCTTGCTAATAAATGTTGCCACTGACAGCAGAATTTATTTTAACTTCATTGTAATTCATCATAACGTATAGCACATCATAGGGGAGAGAGGGAACCATGGCTCTCACCTACCTATAATCCTTGGAGACAACCAACAGCTACCAAAACAACATGACAATTCTGAACCACCAGATTGGTTTAGTACAGTTTGCAACAGCTCAGCCTCAGAATTTATACTATCTGGAATTTGTTGGGAGAATAATGTTTGTGCTTTTCTACCTGCATTGCAGCCCACAGGGAAGGTTACCTCACCTTCCCTCCTTGTATAGGGAAGCTCTGGGGAAGATATTTCTGCCCTTTCTCTGCCTTCATCTTCCTTCAGCCTCTCCCTAATATGGGAGAGGCTGAACTACTTGGCCAGAGCTTGGACATTCACTGGGCCACATCGCATTTCGATAACAGCTAATAGTCATTCTTGACATGCTCTCTTATTCTCTTTCCACTTCCTCTTTAGTTCCTTCATTGGGTACAACAGACTCTCTTGAGCTTTGCAGCTTCCCTGTGGTAGACACATCTGGGAGGGACCTAGGATTTGCCTGCTGAAGCGGGCTCTCCTCTTATGTTGGTTTTCTCTGTTTGTGCCTTAACTGTGGGGCCCATTCGTACGTCCAGTTAGGAAAGGATTCAGTCTACTCAGCTGCCTCCATCAGCTAGTGTGCTCTCTCCTTCTCTCTCACTTTCTCTCTCTCTCTCTCTCTCTCTCTCTTTCACACACACACACACACACACACACACACACACACACACGCCATGCAGATCTCAAGATTCAGGTTCAGGTCTAAGCCATGTTCTCCAATTCGTCTTTCACCAGGTGATGAAAGATGGGTTGTTGGGAGCTTGCCCAAGCATCACTTAATAAAACAGTTCTTCATTTATCACTGGCTGTTGCACTCTAAGTGTACACTCCACTGGTCAGAAACTCAGAGAAGAGGAAAGACATGTGGCCCTGAGGCTCTACCAGAATACTCTACCGATCAAAATCATTTTTTCTAACAATATTTAATAACATGGCAACATATTTACAATACAATTGCAAGTAAAAAGAGCTTCAAGCTCAAGAGGATATGTAGTGTGGTTTCAATTTTGTTTCATATATGAAAGGATAATGGAAGAAAATATCCCTGAAATGCATATCTGCCTATCTCAGAGAGATGGCACTGCTAAAGATTTCTATTTTTGATCATTATACTTTCAAAATGCTTTACAATGAACAACAACATTTATAACCAGTGAAAAAATGTTACTGTAACCATGTAAGTATTTGTTCTTGTCAGGGCAGGCTCTATATCAGCAATGTCCCATAGGGATAGAATGCAAGCTACATACCTAATTTTTAATTTTCTAGCAGCCATACTTTTTAAAGTGCAAGGAAACAGGTAAAATTAATTTTAATAATGTAGTTTATTTAACCCAATATACCAAAATATTATCGTTTGAATGTGAGCCCAATATAAAAATCATTAATGAGATATTTCTATTTTCTCTTTTGTACTCAGTCTTAAAAATGGAGGGTGCATCTTACACTTAGAGAACCAGCCACATTTCAGACTGACTGCATTTCAAGGGTTTCATAGCCACATGTGGTTAGTGGCTCCTGGAACGGAGAGCACAACCCTATACACTAGCGTCAGAAGAATCGGCATGGAAAGCAAGAAGCCAGGAGAGTGAAGGTCTCCCCTAGTGTGCTTTAGACCTTGACGTTCTAACATAGTCATCTTTGAAAGCTGAGACTGTACGGGCCCCTGTTAGAGAGCAAATATGCACCCTTCATTCACCTGCTGCTCACTGAGCCATCGTCATCATGGGTCAGGCACTCTGCTACAGCTGAAGATAATGAACTGAAGGAAAGTGAGCCTCATCACCCTGGTAGCCCAGTGCTCGGTGGGAGAGATGGGCCATAAATAGATGACTCCAACAGGGTCTGGCATTGACGGAGCACAGACTTCCCGCAGGAGGGGACAATCGAGCTGGCCCCAAAGGTAAGCTGAGATCGTGGCAGAAGCAGTAGAAGGGGCAACAGGAACAGGTGCATAAGGGAGCTGGCCTCTCAGGGAACAGAGGCAAATAGGGCTGTCTGGGTCGCAGGCTGTGTCAGGAGGAGGGGTGGAGGCCATGGGCAGAGAACAAACTGAAGAGAAAGGACCATGGTGTTTTAGAAAGACTACTTTGGCTGCTACATGGAGAGTGGGTTGGAGCCATAGAGCAACTGCTGGTGTGAGGACCATTTAGGAAAAGAGAACCATGTCCACTGAAAGTGGAGGCATCTGGACCACACAGGGGCCAGAGGGGCTGGGGATGAGTGAACAGAGGTAAAATCAGCAAAACGTAGTAAGTGACCAGAGGCGGGTGTGAGGCAGAAGGGAGAACATCTTAGTAACAGTTCACTCCTGGTGTCCTAGTTTGGCTAAGCGTGTGGACAGCTGTGACAGAAAACAATGAGAAGCCATGCCATCTCGTAGAGGAGACTGAGCAGTCACAGGGGACAGCAAGCCCTGTCGCCTGGATCCCAAGGATGAGGCTTGAGTTTGAATCTCTCCCCATATCCAGCCAGCTGCCCTGTCTAGGGCCCTGTGCCCTTCCGGATGGGGCTCCACCCTGACCCCTTGCCTTGACTTGGAGATCTCCTGGGGCTTCACCCACCTTGCAGCCCCTGTCCTACGTGGGCAGAGCTGCACTGCCACGCTGCCTGCCTGCCATCTTACATTCTCTCTCCTACCAGGAAAAGGGGCTTATTTCCACTCATTCTTCTTAAATTTTTTTTTTCTAAAATTTAATGTCAGACTGTCTCAAAAAAGTAATTTTAGCAATACCAAAGCTATTTTCCTTCTAGTGCCAAAATCATATTTCCAGCAAATGTAATTTCTTCTACTAAGTACAATGTCCAGCATACAGCAAAAAATATTAGTAATGTTCTTCACATTTCTAGAGCACTTGTAGCTTCCAAGGCAGTTCCACGGTCTCTCATTGTTCTAAAGACCTCAGACTCCACCGTGCAATCAGATCCACAGCTCCGCCCGCACCACGCTCTCTTCCTCTCTCCTCTCTCCTCTGCCTGTGCCTCCACATGGGCTATACCTTCCACCCAGGAAGCCTCCTTCTACCTTTTTATACCTTGTTCTTTTCTTTTCCACCTACACTTCCTCCAGGAACACTTTCGAGCCCAGCCCAGCCCCACCCCAGGCTTTGATTGGTGCCCCCCTGCCTTGGGTTCCCATTGCCACTTGTACACCCCTTGTCCTAGGCCTGGCCACATGCAACTGTAGGGCCCACCTGCCTCCCTGCCACTAGACTGCCAGCAACTTGAGGGCACATCCTGCGTCATTTTCATCTCTTTTTTTTTTTTACTTTACACAAAGTCTAGCACACAAGATAGATAAACAATATAGTATCTCATTCTTACTTTTGGTAGCAGGGGTGAATAGAGGCCTTAAAAAGCTATGTCCAAGTCCTAGCCCCCCGTATCTGTGAATGTGACCTCATTTGGAAATAGGGTCTTTGCAGATATATTAAAAATTAAGTTGAGGATCTCAGGGCGAGATCATCCTGGATTTAGAGTGGCCCCTAAATCCAATGACTGATGTCCTTATAAGAGAAAGGACAGGAAGCTTTGAGACATACAGAGGAGAAATCCATGTGACTACAGAGGCAGAGACTGGAGTGATACGTTAATGGGGAAAAAAAACCACTGAACTCTTTAAAATAATTTAAAGAGGTTTATTCTGAGCCCAGTGTGTGTGACCCATGGCCCGGAGCACATGTTTTCAAGAAGTTCTGAGAAAATGTGCCTGTGGTAGCTGGTTTACAGTTTGGTTTCATACATTCATGGACACAGGAATTACACATGAGATCCAAAATCAATACGTGGAGGGCATGTATTGGTTTGGCCTGAAAAGGCAGGACACCTGGAAAAAGGAGGGCCTTACAGATTATAGGTGGGTTTAAAGATTCTTTGATTTGTAATTGGTTAAAGAAATGAAGCTTTGTCTAAAGGCTTGGAAAGTTTTAAGTTAAGATAAAAATGTCCGTGAATCAGAAACAAGCCACTGGACATTTATTGATACTCAAGCGATCTATTAAGTATTAAGAAATTGATGGCCTGTAAGTGTGGTTTAAGCTTTGTCTTGCATGGCCTTATGCCTGTTAATGATTTAGCATCTTATTGTTACAAAGAGTAACTCCAAAAGGAAGGGGTCATAATGAGGTATGCCTGACCTCCCTTCTCCTCATGGCTGGTGTCTCAGCTTTAAGGTTTTTCTGAAGTCCCCTTGGCCAAGAGGGAGTCCATTCAGTCGGCTGGGGGCTTAAGATTTTATTTTAGTTCGCAGATGCTTCTATAAGCCAAGGAGCACCAAGGATTGCCAGAGCTGCCAGAAGCTAAGAGAGTAGCAAGGAACAGATTCTTCCCAGAGCCTCCAGAAGGAGCCAACCCCACTGACACCTCGATTTCAGACATCTCGCCCCCAGAATTGTGAGACAATAGATTTCTGTTCTTTGAAGCCATCATGTTTTTGGTAATTAATTACAGCAGGTCTAGGGAACAGATACAAGATCACTGTGAAATGGGATATGAACACACATATGATGCCTGTATGTCTGAGCAAATATATTTTCTGTATATGATATGATTTGCTTTTGGAAATTCCCATAAATGTCTAAGCCGCCTCACCCCCCTACTCGAGCACCCTCTCGGCATTCCCACCCCCAGCTGAGCAAATCACCAGCGTGGGCCAGCAAACATCCTGCTAGAAATAGGCTCACGCTCTTGACTTCACTCTCCCCCAGTCTGTTACATCCCACTCCCCAGCCAGGGTGGAGTCCGGTTGGATTCTGTGATCTTGTGCAGCCTCTGTTCCTGTGACACCTCTTCCCTCCCTCCCTGCAGGCCCCTCCTCTCTGCCACATACCCCCCAAAGGGCAGCTCTTGCAAGTTCAAGGTCCCCCAACCCCGATCCTGACCTGACTACCCTCCCAGGCAGATCCTCCACACGGCCTGTCTCCCAGCACACAGAATGTGTGAGCGTGTAATAAGCACACACGTTTTTCACATTTTCCATGCATAATCAATACACTGATAATGATGATGACTGCTAATTTAGAGTAGCATTAATTAAAGAAGGAGTATCTTTTCTTGTCTATCTATGACACATTTTCAGGTTCAAAATCATACATGTTATCTTTAACGAAGCCATTGCTCCTCAAGGCATTTTCTTATTTACTTCTCCGTCAGAAACTCGAGAGTGATCTGAATAAAAGTTAAGGTATGCTGGCCTCCACAAATTTTATGCTTTTGGATACTTGGTTAAAGCAAGTATCGATATTTTCTCTCACCATAACTTATTTGCTAATTGTGCTGAGGTAGGTAATATTCCTACTCTTCTAACTCAGCCACACCCCCCAGAGAATATTAGATTTCTGGAATGCAGTGAAGGGAAACCAAATGAAGAGATTCCACATTCTTGGGCCACTGCAGGAGCTTTTTATTACTAGGAATACGTCTATGCAGAAGCAACGTGCGTGCCAAGATGCAATGTTAGCAGCTGGCACCGCTGAGAACGCTAGGGTTTATTTTTGTAATTTTGACACAATTCAGGAATTTTCCAGAAGGTCAGAGGGCTCGAAGCAGATGGTGGGCTTCCTCTGATTCACCGTAGTAACGTCCTTCCTGGCCAGGCCCCGAGTCCTGGTTCAGGGCCTTGTTATCTCCCCTCCCAGGACTGCCAAAGGCCCGCGCCCTACCCACAGCCTCTCCGGCCGGCCACCTGGAGGTGCAGAGCTGACTTTCTCAGAGTCGCTCATGTCACTCCCCTGTTTAAAACTTTCCACTCACCCTTGCCTTGGGGATAAAATCTGAACCCCTGGACCCAGTCACGCTGAGTCATTTCTGCCTCATGCGCTCTCTGGCAGCAAGAGGCACCTGAGCTCAAACCACATCAAAGTGATTCGAATTTCCGGCTCATTTCTCTCACAGCCAATTTACAGCATTTCGTAAATGAAGGGGCTTTCTTGTTGTTCATCATGCATGTAGCCCTCCCTTTCATTTACTTTTGAACACTTTGGTCACCTTCCCTTCAAGCTTTGTTATAATTTAACCTATCTGCTTACTTTAATTTGTTTTATTTTTATTGTTTTTAAAACCCCGAAAAGACTAAACAATAATACACTCCACAAAAGTGTGCAAAAACACTTGAAAACAAACGGCGTGCTAATGGTATCGTGGTTCTGGAGCAGAACGTCTTTGTTCATGCGAGACTCTGACGGAATACAGGGCCGGGGTTGACACCGTGTCTGCAATTTATTCCCAAATGATCAGCTAAAAGAAAAAATGGGAGGATGAGAGAGTGAAACAGTGTGGTAATTTTTCAAAATAAAAAGTCGAGGAGAGTGGGGAAAGTGGGTTGAATTTTAAGGAAACTTGTCATTGGACAAATTAATCCTAAATGAGCTAGCTTTGGGAGAAGCTCTGCGGCCCGTTGGCACTCTGGTGTCTGCAGCACGCTCCCTGTGCCAGAATCCCGCACTCAGCCTCAGAGGCCCCAGTTCAAACACCTTCTTGATCTTTCACTTGCTCCCCCAGGTCGATCTGGTCTCTCCCTCCTTTGTAATAACACTCTATTGTCAACACTCTTCATTCCTACAATTATAAGACTGCATCTTGGGTTGCAGTCAGCTTCCCTCGAGCAATTTGAGAGCGGCTGGTGCCTAGGATAGAGCTAGGCTCACAAAAGGGGTTCAAATATGTTGTTCTGGAGGGAATCAGTGAAGAAATGAGGAAATGAGTGAACATATACTGTCTATTTTGTACGGAACTATATTCTTTTACCCACTTTGACCCATTTTTTTCAAGGGCCCTGAAACTGGGCCCACGAGAGCTCACACTCAGAGAATTCAGGAATCTGCAAGCAAGAGAAATGGGCTGTAGCAACTGAGTCTGTCCAGAGAACTAGCCCAGCAAAAAGAGAGCAGGGGAATGAGCTTTTTTTGGTGCAGGGTGTGCTGATGCTGCTAGCTGAGGAAACTCCCCTGAGGGCACAGGTCATGGGACTGTTCTCTGTCATACTTGTCCAGATGTGCTGGCCTCTGCCTAAACCACCCCAGACAATTTGCTATGGATCACTTGATGAGATGTTTTCTCATCTTTTCTTCTCTGTGGATCCACTAGATTTGCAGGGTGCTCAAGCAAAGTTCCGTCCACATGTTATTACAGATCCATGACAAAGAACAGGGCATTCATGGCCAAAAATGTTTGCAGCCCTGAAATGCTAGAAAGTGCTGGGATCCCCCAGGGAGGGGATTTTATAGCCATCTCAACTCAGACCGTTTGCTCACCTACTTTGTTTCACGCCATCTTTACACCTATCACACCTGCCGTGCCCTGTAATGACACCTTTTCTCTGTTGTTGAACCTTGACACATCGTAATTCAAAACGCTTTTCGATCTTAAATTGACCTTTAAAAAGCATTTCTAAATTCCATAATATCTTTCTTATTGTAAAACATATTGATGTGTATATCAACTTCCATTTCTACAGAACTATTATCTGCCTCCACATTCAAACTATTTCTTTTAAATGCAAGGTTTGGGGAACTGGATCATAATCTAGATTCCTACTAAATTCTGCTCATGGCCACCTTCCAACCAGTATCTTTAGGGATGGCACGAAGAAATAGAAACCACACAGCCCTTGCATAAAAAACAGAGAGCATGTTACCTTTACAAATACCCATCATCTCTCTAAATTTCAGATTCCTCAACTGTAGTTAAATACCAGCAATTATGCCAACCTCAAAATACTATTCTAAGTAGTAAATGATGTAATAAATGCAGAATACCCAGCCCAATGCATGTCTGCAGCAGTAGATACTCAAAAGATGTCTGTATTAGTCAGGGCTCCCCAGAGAAACAAAGAGAGAAATAGGATATAGAGAGGGAAAAAGAAAGAGATTTATTATAAGGTATTAGTTCACATGATTATAGAGGCTGAGAAGTCCCATAATCCGCCATCTGCAAGCTGGAAGCTCAGGAAAGCTGATGGTGCAGTTCAAAGGCTTGAAAGCTGGAGCGCCAATGGTGCAGATTCTAGTCTATGTTAAAGCCCTGAGAATCAGGAGCACTGAGGGCAGGAGGAAATCAATGTCCCAGCACAGTGAGTAAGTCAGAGACAGAAGTTAACCTTCCTCCATCCTTTTGCTCTATTTAGGTCCTCCACAGATTGGATCATGCCCACTGACATTTTGGGAGGGCCATTGATTTTACTGAGTCTATGAATTCAAATGCTAATCTCTTCCAGAAACACCCTCACCGACACACCCAGGATAACATAACCAGCTATCTGGGCATCTCCTGGTGCAGTCAAGTTGACACATAGAATTAACCATCACAATGTCAATTTCCTTCCCCATTCTAACAAAAGTAAGAGCTGGTATACACTGAGCATTTACTATGTGCTTTATATGTAGTAACTCCTCAATCTTCACAGCAACCCCACGAAATAGGTTTTGATTTGCAGAGGAAACTTGAGGGGGGCAGGTATTAAAAGTGGCAAAGCCAAACACTGAGAAGCTACATGTTAGAGAAACAGCTGAGGTTTGAGCAATTACATGGAAACTCATTTTCAAATAGTGATAGATACAAAGAGGTACAAATAGTGATAGACGAGAAGTCTAAGCCATGGGTTCCTGTCCTGGCTCCATCGATTACCAGTTTTGTGATTGTTGTGGGACACCCTCCACAGGCCACAATGTCATATGAGACTGTGTTTTTTCTCCTCCTTGGAACGGATGGGCCTGCTAGATGATGACTATTGATCGTGAAAGTAGGGAATGCCAAGGTCCCTGTGTCCCTTCCTGAAAGACAGGCTACACATCTGCAGTGAGAGAGGAAAGTAAATAACATCAGCCAATTTCCTACCTAAAAAGTCCCTTTGTTTAGAAATCCAGCTTGCTTACATATATCCTCAGAAAGGCAAATTTTAAGTTCCAATCTGTTGTCACCATGGACTCACAATTTATGAGCTTGGGGAAATGTTTGAAAGGCAACTGTACATCCCCTTCCCATGCAGGAACAGTCAGCCAGTAGTCCCTTCAAGGTCCTGGCTGTAGGCTCTAGGCCATATCCCTGCCCAGCCTGACCCCACAGAGCAACACTGGAGCTCAGGACCATTTGATATGGGAAGACAATATCCTGCCCCAGACAGGAGGTAATAACTGGATATTGCCTGGCATTGTATGCATAAACCCTTTGACCTTCCCCTGTCCCATGGCAATGAAAAGAATTAATTAAGACCCAATGGAGAAAAGAAAGATTTGCACTAGGTTCGGCAGGCCCTGGAACACTGACCATGACTGAGTTGAGTCATCTAGGTTCACCAAAACTTGAATACATCCTCCAAAACCATGACAATAATAACATCTATCCTAACTCTTTCAAGGGGCATTGTGAAGATTGAATTTGGGAGTCAGGTCAGTATCATGGTTAAGAGGTCAGATTCAAGAGCTAGACTGCCTGGGTTCAAATCCCATCTCTGGTACCAACTAGCTGCATGCCCTTCGGCAAGCTACTCATACATTCATTTAATTTGCCTATGCCTCAGATCCCTTATTTGTAAAACAGGGAAAAGTGAAAGATCCTACCTGTTAAGGTTGTTGTGAGGATTAAATTGGCTAATACATGCAAAGCATTTAGAATAATGTTTGCTATATAGTTAATGCTTACGTAAGTAGTAGCTATCATTATGTGAAAGCACTTTAAAAGCCAAAACTGTTACCCAAAGGTACTGGTGCTCTGCGGAAAGAGCCTTATCCACAAGCTTTCTGTGAATCTTCAAACAATGAGGGCTTAGACGTTTACTTTTAGAGTACTTCAAAATATCCCCTGCCTAATCACCAAGTCAGAACTGCAGCATCAACAGTTCCTGAACCTTAAAGGACCGTTGAAGTC
This sequence comes from Propithecus coquereli, assembly GCF_000956105.1. NCBI lineage: Eukaryota > Metazoa > Chordata > Mammalia > Primates > Indriidae > Propithecus > Propithecus coquereli. The sequence continues at coordinate 15,206,278 of NW_012137191.1, forward strand.
CTGTAGGCCCCACCCTGCTTTCTGCCACCCTAAAGGATCAGCATTAATTCAGCTAGAGAGGGAAGCCATTTCCTGAGGATGGTCATGACGACTGGAACCACATGTTATAATTGAATAGCATTTTCCAGCGTATGAAGCACTTTATGAGCATTAACCCTTCAACCATCACAACCAATTCACAGGTCATTTTTTTTTTACTGCCTCCTCTTGGAGGCGGACACACAAAAGCCCAGGTCATAAGAAGCCACATGTACATGATAAAAATCACCATTTCTGAAAAATCACTGTAGAATTCACCCCCAAACCCTCACCAAACCAATTCCCTGGACTCAATCTCTAATCAGTCTATAAGTTGTGACCCATCTCAACAAGTCAATGACTTCAACTTCAAAACACACAAATAAACTCAAGCCATATGCACGCAATCTTGTTGTCTAATGCAATATTGGGAAATACCAGTTGGGACCATTTCCAGGCACCCAGTGGACTGCATGTGATCATTACATCCGTAGGTCACTTCGGTTTTAGCACCTAGCACATTACCTAATGTTAGCCAACTCATACTAGGTGCTCCATAAACACTTGTTAGAGTTGGGGTTTCCTAAGCACCTTCACATACATTCTATGGCTTTTAAACCTCAAACAACCTTCATTCAATGCCTCAAATAGGCATTTTTAGTCATACTCACTCATTTTACTGTTAGTGAAACTGATGTTTTTATTGATTCAAGGATTTGCCCAAAATGATAACAAGGTTAATAAATGACACAAACGGAACTCATATCTCCGTCTCTCCACTCAAGGCTGATATGTATAACGCTGTCACATAAGTACGAAAAGTTTGGAAGTAACATGGAACTGGGATTTATTTAGACTAGATTGTTACCCTCCCAATGTTATAGACCTTGCCATAGTATGCAGCTCCAGCAAAAATAAATTTTTACACTTTGATCAAAATTTGGCAGTAAACCTGAGAAGGATGACAATATGCTAGGAGCAGGCCAACTGAGAACCTCTGCTCAGTACAGAGATTTGCCAAGAAAGGGAGAAGGCAAAGGGGTTCTAGGAGGAATACATGCAGTAGGATTTAGGCTTGCAAGGCCTCCTCCTCCCCACCTTCCCCAAATCCTCCCTCCACCCAGTGCTGGCTCTACCGCACTGCAATCTGGCTTCCCCAGCACCACCCTACTGAATTGTTCTCTCTCATACAAAAGATTTTTCTCTTTGTTTATGAAGTGTTAGTACAATAGAGCATAACCACCTTCCTTTTGTTATTTTAATCAAATCACTAATTCATATTCATTATAAAATGACTGATAAATATAGATAAGAAAAATAAAATTTATTAAATTAAAATCATTCAGAATTCTGCTACCAAGAGATAACTGCTGTTAACATGTTGGTCTATATCCTTTCAGACTTTTCCTAGCATACCAACACATTTATACATGTATATTTTTGTGAAACAATACCATAATATAACACAACCTAGCTGTTGTGTTTTTATCACTCAATGAGATATCATGCACAACTTTTCATGTTAATACAGAAAAGCACATAAATATCATCATGACTTCAGCATAAACTAAGAAATTCTCAAAAGAAAAAAAAAGAAATTCTCTATTGCTGAATACATAATATAAGTTGTTTCCAAATTTCTGACAATATTAGCAGCACTTTATGAGCATTCTTGGACATACATCTTTGGGTACTTGCTTAATTATTTCTTTAGGACAAATGCTAACAAGTATCTGATTATTTCATTCATCACTGAGAGTCCTTTAACGGCTGGCTCCCCCTTGATTTTTAGGATAAATTCTAAACGAATTAGCTTAGGCCATTCTCAGTCTTATCTTCCTTCCTCCCTTACTTCCCCGTGTATACCGGTGGCGCCTTCTGCCATGTTTGCCCTTCTGGGCCTTTTCTCCACTTCACTAATCCTTTCTTATCCTTTTTCAGCTTCAAAATTCAGCTTAAATATCACCTTCTTCTAGAAGTCTTCCATAACCCTGATCCTTTGCCAATACAACTCAAATTACGTTACTACCATTACTACTATCTACTACTATTACTACTAACAATAATAATATTAAACTCATACAGTTAGCACTTCTTTTATGCCAGAAAATGTTCAAAGCATGTGACATAGATATGTCATTTTATCTTTTCAACAATTCTATGAAGTAGCTACTGATACTCCAATTTTACTGATAAACCGTGATTTAGATGCTTGGAAGTTTATTAGGATTTATGAAACTGTGAGTACTTTTACAAAATTTTAAACTAATTAAATATATGTGCATGTGTGCAGCTCTAACTGAAAATATAACTTTAGCTATCTGTTTTGATGAATAAATTCTTTTTCAAAAATACTTAAAACTGATGTTGTTAGCTAGAGGAAAGAATTTCTATATAAGACACAACTAAAGAGAACTATGCAATTTAAGGTGAAGCTATTTGAATAAAAATTTAGAAATGAACGTGAATTATGAGTATTCTAGATTAAAACTCAGTCCCAGAATCTGGTAAACACTTTAATTGCCTTTCCACTTCAATAAGGATTGGGGAAAATCCAACCTATAGACACCATTTTATAACAGTTTAAGTATCACACCATTTCGTCAGGTAGTTAGCATCCTATAATAAAAATCAAAGTCATTACTTTATTTTACCCAGGTAGTCAAAAGGGAAATTGGAATTCCTGCCTATAAGAAAACAAAACCAAAAAAAACAACACGTTATAGTTGTTAAGCATTTATATAAACACATTACATTTTTAAAGCAGTCAACAAGTAATTAGTTGAACCTAGAATTAGATCTGTTTTTATTGTCAGAATGA
>NW_012137191.1:15210456-15249350 GCF_000956105.1 Propithecus coquereli
AAAGATAATGAAAGGCAGAGAGATAAGCAGGAAAAATGTGTTTAGACAGAATACTCCATTATGTTTTCTTTGCCCATTCTGGTCTTTCTCAATTGTTCCTGACAGTCATTCAGATGGAATCCTTAAGGTCTCTACTACCCTCCACCCGCCCCGGGGATGTGTGAAGCTACCCAGATCCATCTCACAACAAAAATTCAGGAAGGCTCCTGCAGTCTTTGGGGGTGTTCCATGTCCTTGTCATGGTTCTATGAAGGAGGGGCCCCTTGTTGCTTTCCTGATGCTTTACTTTAGGGTCCCCAGAGCAGGCCCTGTGATAAGGACTTGAGGGCAGCGAGTTTATTTAGGAGGTAGAGGCACCACTGGTAGGGCGGGGAGGAAGTGAGGCAGAGATGGAAAGACAGCAATGAAAGGATTACTCTCATAGAGAAATTACGGAAAACATTGCAAAGCCCTCTATAAAGTTATCCCAACTAAAGGGCAAAAGAGCCGGGGTATTTATATTCCAGGTCCCTGGAATCATTAGTAGAGGGTTGCTCCCAAGGGCGATAACTCTCTGGCACTTTTGGCCAGCTCTGAGGGAGAGCAGAGCAGCACTCCAAAGCTTTAGAGAGATGCCTGTGGCAAAGAGACGCACTCACTGGCAGCTAGAAATGTACAGAAACACACGGAAGGGGTGGGGTCTAGAGATGTAGGCAGAGCCCCAAGAGTATCCGCTTCACACCAGGTTTAGATGTGAAAGCCTTGGCTGGGCCTGGAAGATCTGAAGCCCAAATCCTGATTTTTAAGCCCTCTGCCTTAAAAATTCTCCCCTCTGGGGTCCTGCCACCTCCTGTCCCAGGCAAGGAAAGGCAGAGGACATGGGTCCCTCTACTGACAAAACCACCAGCCCCATCCCTTTCTATTATTGGATCTGTGTCCCCTCCCCACTCAGAGCTTTGAACGCCCCCTGCTCCCAAGGATGCTCACTTCTATCTCCAGTTCCCTGTCCCGAGGCACTCAGACCACCCACGACAAAAGCCAAAATAACAAGCTGCCTTCCATCTACTTTGAAGCACATTTCCCTGGAAGCAACAAAAGCTGGGGTCTTATTTACCTTATGGAAACAGGGAAAATAAGGAGGATAAAACCCAAGTCCTGTTTCAAACTTACCTGCCACACAGGCACTTTGCTCCCAGCTGGTATAGAGAAGGAACAGTAAAAATGTGCATCCTCTGTCAGTCTCTGGTGATCTGATGGTTTCTGAAAAAGAACTCTCTCCCCACTCGTTTCTGGGATGCCTCGAGAAACAGCAAAACGAAAACTCGGCGAAGCTCGGCACAGACACAACAGGAACCCCTACTCCCCAACATTCAGAGGGTATTTTCCAGATTGTTCCATCCTTATGGAAACATGTCTTTCTTCTCAAGTCAGAGCTCTAGGGTATATTGCTCCTTAACCTTAGACTGGAAAGTGGTAGTTTAAACTCCTGCCTTCTTCTCTACACACTTCATTTCCTCATTATTTTAACGTTATTTGATCTTCTATAGTCTTTGATGAGAAATGAAAGTAACTGCCATTTTCTAAGAGCTTAGTAAACATCAGCAGCTTCACGCACATAATCTCTCTTAAAAGTCTCCACAACCCTGAAGTGTAAGAAGCATTTTAAAATGGGCATTGTGGTCCAGAGAGGTTAAGAAATGTCCTTAGGGTCACAGAGCTACAGGTGGAACTAGAGTTCAGACCTGCTCCATCTGACATTTCCCACTCCACCACGATAGGTACTTTCTTCATTAAATTTTAACCAGCTTTTATATCTTCCAAGGCTAAAAAGTTGTTGAGGGGATGAAAACAATAGACTTTCCCTATATTTTTTTCCAAATTCTAGAAGGAGCTGTTTGAGCTCTTTCAATTATTATCATGAAAGATAGAAAATAAAGCTGAAGAAGATTCATTACATCAATTAGTGGACATCGAAGTCAATTTTTCATGCTCCAGGAAGGGAAGTTACACCAAACGATTCACATTTTAACTTAACAATCTTGTTAAGAACAGGATCTCCAGTGGCTTTCACCAGGCTGCACAATGGCTCCTCCTAAAACAACACGTTACCTTTTCCTCTTATGCTCATGGGAGAGAGTGGCTGGAGTTAAAAGACAGGAGCTTTGCTAACTTGTCATCCCAATTCTGCTGTTGCCTAGCTGTGTGATCCTGAACAAGCCATTCATTCATTCAAAACAAGCTTACTGAGCACCTACTAAGTACCAGGCTCTGTGTTACAGCCTGTGCATAGAACTGTCCTCAAACCCTGCCCTCAGGGCAGTGTATGTAAGGAGCCAGACAAGAATCAAGCAAATCTAACTGCAATTCAGGTTAAATGCTATAAGCATGTGGCAAGCAGGCTCCTAGATGGCCCCAAATCACCACTGCCCCCTGGTATTCACATCCTTGTGTAATCCCCTCCTCTGAATGCGAGCTGAACCTAGCCACTTGCTTCTAATCAACAGAATGTGGCAAAGGTGATGGGATATTATTTCCATGATTAGGCTACATGAGATTGTGACTTGTATCTTGCTGGGAGGATCTCTCCCTTGCTGTCCTTGACAAAGTAAGCTGCTCCGTTGGGCCCATGTGACAAGAAACTGAGGGCAGCCTCCAGCCAACATCCAGCAAGGAAATGAGATTCTCAGTCCAACCACCCACAATTAACTAAAGCTCACTAATACCCACGTGAGCTTGGAAGCAGATCCTTCCCCTGTCAAGCCTTCAGATGAGACCTCAGTCCTGGCCGACACCTCAATTATAGCCTTCTGAGAAACCAAGGAGTAGACCCAGAAAAGAAACACTCAAATTCCTGATCCACAGAAACTCCGAGATGATAGATATGTGTTGCTTTAAGCAATTTTGTGGCAATAAGTTACACAGCAACAGATAGCTAATACAAAGTGCAAGAACAGGGAGCTGTGAGAGAGCCCAGAGGGACGCCACTTGAGACTAAGTGGTGAGAATAAGCTTTTCCGAGGAATCACATTTAAGCAGAGACCTGAGAGACGAGACGGCACCAGCCAGGAATGTCAGGGGAAGAGGATTCCAAGTCTTTGGACCTTAGCTGAGCCTCATAGTCCTCAGAAGGAAAATGAGAATTTTCTCTAGGTAGGGCTCATTCAAAACAAGCATGCAGTTGTCTTAAGGATTAAGTGAGAAAGAACGTGAGATGTGCTTTACGTGATGTGTGGTGCAAATAAGAAGCCTGGTTACAGTGATGGATGGTGAGGATGTTATCACCACCAGTATTTTATGAATAAAGTGCTAGTACCAAATGACATCCAGTGGTAAAAAGTAGTAGTTGTTCTAACAAAGGGCGTTTCCTGTCTGTAGATTCTGTTCCTTTTAATCCTCCCTGCTCTGGCTGGTCCATGCCTTTCTCTGGCTGGGCCTTCCTAGGCTTCTTTATGCAGGCAGGGGGAAGAAGCTGGGTAATTCCTCTTACTAATCATTTTGCAAATACACGTATTTCTCTGTTGCAAACTACCGTGGCATTACTGACTGGCTCTCTTATCAGACAATAGCAAATAATTCTGTACTTAGCTCTGGCAGCCCTGCTTTCTGATTCAGCTCACTCAGTTCTGCCTAATTAAAATGCAGCTCCTACAGGCAGAGGTTGTGACACATTGCTCTTTATATTCCCAATACTACACACAGTGCTAGAATGGTTATCCCACCACCTCTCCCTTCCCTACACACATGCACCCATGCATGCAGAGGCACATACACACACGAGCGTGCACACACACATGCACACACACACACAGTCTGATGGACCAGTTCCTAAACATCCTCCAAATCCCAGCTCAGAAGTCACAGCCCCCTGAGGAAGTATCTTTTCCATCTCTAGGCAATGGCATTAATAATCTCTTTTCTCTGCTCCTTGAACTTGCTTCTAGCATTGCACTAATCAGATTGTATTATAATCTATTCACTGGTGCTGCCCCCTCGACCAGTTGTTACTTGAGTTTATCAAGCATACGTTGAAATTATACTACATGAAGGTGGGAACACAGCAGTGAATTGGACACAGGCCCTGCCCTGGAGAAGAGGCAGGATATAAACAAGTAGTTTGAACATATTGTGGTAAATGCTCCACTCGATGCGTATCCCAAGGGCTCTCAACCTGAGAGGGCAGCAGCTGAGCCCTTAGACCCTTGGAGAATCTGGACAGGCTTCCCGGACGAAGCAGCATGGAGTCTGAGCCCTGAAGAATGGGAAAGAGTTAGATTGTGTTATGGACTGAACTGTGTCCACCACCAAACTCACATGTTGAAGCCCTAACCCACGATGTGATGGTATTTGGAAACGGGCATTTTTGGAAGTAATTAGAGTTAAATGAGGTCATAAGTGTGGGGATTAGTGACATTATAAAAAGAGACTTGAGAGAGCTTGTTCTCTCTCTCTCTCTCTCTTTCTCTCTCTCTCTCTCTCTCTCTCTCTCTCTCTCTCTCTCTGTCCTCCTGCCATGTGAAACCACAACAAAAAGTTAGCTATCTACAAGCCAGGAAGAAGGCTCTCGCCAGAACCTAACCATGCTAACAACCTGATCTTGAACTTTCAGTCTCCAGAAATGTGAGAAATAAATATCTGTTGCTTAAGCCACCCAGTCGATGGTATCTTGTTATGGCCGATGGGCGAAGACAGGTGGAGACAGCATTTAGGGAAGAGGCAACAGCTTAAGGAAAGTCATGGAAGCACAAATCAGCTCAGAGTATGGGGGATCCATCAGAACTGCGTGTTACAAGTGTGCAAAGTTGGGACAGGGAAGAAGGTGCAGCCCAGGTGATGATGGCAGTAAATGCTCAGCTCACAGGAATGCCCTTTCTCTGAGAAGCAGCCTTCACCCACAGGATCATGCTCCCAGCAGCCATGATGCTACCACATAACCCTCCTGGGCATAGTCTATGAGACCATGGTGCCCATGTGACCCAAGCTGGACCAATCAGATTCTCTCTGGTGAATCTGAAATTGGAATGAGAACATACTGATAAGTCTAGGCTGTTCTCTTAAGTAAACATGAAAATGGAAAAGCTATGTGGTGGCCATGAACAGAGAGAAGCGGAAAAAGCTGCTCTAAGGGTAAGAAGAACAAAGCAAATGAGTCCAGCAAAGAAGCAACCAGAAAGAGGACAGGGATATCTATAGCTCATGGGAATTCCTTTCCAGTTCTTGCATCCAGTTGCTTGAAACACCCCAGAATCCTTCCTGAAAAAAATCCCCTTTTTTTCCTATTTGCTTAAATTGGCTTGACTTGGTTTCTGTCACTTGCTGCCAACACTGCTGATGTGTCCCCAGGCACTGTCCAAGTCTCTCTTCTCTGTTCACCTTCTCTTTCTTAAATGACCATCACCTAGCCCATGGTTAAACTACCACTTAGGTTCTCTAAGCCCCAAATTTGTCTTCTTCCCTCATATATCCAACATCCTATTTCACACCTTTATTTAAATTGGCTAAACACATCTCAAAAGTACCATATCCACCAGAATTCTGCAATTCTACCTCCTCTCCTAAACATTCTTTTCCCCCAGTCTTTCACATCTCAATCGACACCAGTATCTACCCATTCCCCAAGCCAACAACTTAGAATTATTCTTGATTGATTGTTCTTTCCCTCAGTTCTCTCATCCCGTCCATCAACACATCCTAACATCTCTGTTTACAAAATATTAATATATCTCAAATCTGTCCATGCCTGCCCACCTCTACCACCCAAATCCATTACCTGTTCCACCTCTGTCTTCTCCCAACAGCTCTCCTCACTGCCATTCTTCCTGACCCCCTCCCCATGTAGCACATACATACAGTGATTATCCTCAGAGCTGCCAGAATAGTTCTCTTAGAACGTAAGTCATGTCATGTCATGGACCCACTGAAAACCTTACAATGGCTTCCCATTGCATGTAGGAAGAAATGACCTTAGTCTACAAGTCCTTACATGGTCTAGCCCCTGCCTACCTGTCTGACTTTTCTCATGTTACTTCTCCTCCTTGCTTACCAAGTTTTGGAAACTGGTTTCTATTGCTTTATTCTTTTTTTCCTGTGAACATATTCAGATATTTCCCTCCTCAGGCCCTTTACACCTATATTCTAGTCATTCCTTCTTTCTCCATTTTCTCATCATTCATGTGTCAGCTCAAATGTCACCTATCAGAGAGAATGTCCTGATCACATCTGTAAAGTAGGACCATCCGAGATTCACCATCTCACATATCACTTGATTTCTTTCAAGTATTTATTGCAATCTGAAAAGATCTTGTCCATGTGACCTGCTATTACCTGAATTCTCCCTCTAGAAAAGTAAGCATCAACCATGAAGGCAGATACCTCATTCGTCTTGTTCACTCTATATCCCCAGCCAAGCCCAATATCTGGCATACAGTAAATGCTCAATAAACATTTGTTGAGTAAATGAAGGAAACCAAGGACTACAGTGAAGAGATTTAAACAGAAGAGTGACATAAAACATCTTGTGTGTTTCATCTACATCCATGACAACAGTGTGGAGGACTAATTTAAGTGAAGAAGAAGAGTTCATGTTTTATTCACCTTTGTAACCCCAACATGTCTAACATAGGACATTGTGCTCTACTATTGCGTCATGATGAGATTCCGAAGCAACACCATTTTATCAAAAATCACATTAAAAACACACTTATTTTGATGTGTTTGGTTAGAAAATGGAAAGTTAGGCTTACATTATCTCAGGAGAGAAAAAAATAGAAAATGGAAAGTTAGAGATAAGTAATAGCAAAGGTTCCTTTTCCTGTATGAATTTCATTAATAAAGGTGGAATTTTAGTTGTGTATGCATCGTATTAAGGTAAAAATAATAAATTAATTTATAAAAAATGAACAAAAACAAATCTAACCATCACTGAACTCACCAAATTTTTTTTAATAAATTCTGATGATAATCCCTGAATTTACAGACTTTGAGTTTGAAGGGGGTCTAGTTCAGCCATCTCAAAGAACAGACATGGAAACAGGCCTAGAAAAATTGAGTATTCAAGATCAGAATCCAAGCAATAACCCAAGCTTTCGGCCTGCCCTCCTGGGCACTGTCCACTCTGCCTCCTTGGAGTGGGAGGAGCTGAGGGAGAAGTTGGCAAGATGGCGGCCCAAAGCAACTCACCTCAGAACTGACAAAAGGCCATCGATCTATTTAAACCTAAAAATCCAGGCTCTGACTTTTATGATATGTTTATTAAAAGAAGATTTTCCTTAATCCCAATAAAAGAGGATATTTCCCAAACAGAAAAGGAAAGCTGAGTCTCGCTTTACATTGGCAGAACCCAATTTGAGTTCTTTTATAGTCCACAACCAGATGTGCATTTAGAGAAACCATCTGTTCCGATCAGGATGCAAAATAAACCACATAAAAGAGAACTCTCACCCCAAACCCATCCCTGAATGGGAAAGGAAATAATCGAGTGAAACATCAAATAGAAGTTGAAGAGATAGGTAGGTAATTAGATGGATCACACAAGAGAAATTGCAATAGATGGAAGTGTCTGATGGGGATTGGCAGATGGAGCAGGTGTTCCGACTGTGGTTCCATGTGTTTCAATCAGAAGATGCTCAGTCACTGAGGCTTTGGGGAGAGTCTGGCACTTTGGATGCTTTGCCCACAGTCATGTTTACTCCATAGACAGCAACTTCAGTATCATCAATTTTGGCCTTTCCAAATTCACATTCTAGTTCTCCCTTTCTTCCTATTACTGCTTAAAGGTTTGTAGCCTTTATTTAAGTAAAAATTCACCTTGTTTTCAGCTACATTCATTCAGGCAAATAAAAACAAAAAATGCTGCATTTGGTATGTCTTTGAAAACTGCTTCTGGAAATTTTTCACCAAACCAGCACCCTGGTTAGAGCTTTAAAACAGATTTCCCTATTTTAATTTTGTTTTTATGCTGATTGACTGAAGTGCATTTCAAATCTTCATTATCCCCCACACAGAAAGCACTCTTGGTGCCTGATGAATTCAATCTAGCTACGAACCCAGATCCAAGGATGTAGGCCAAATTTAGGTTTCTGCTTAACCTCCTATTCCCATAAATATATATCAGTGTTATAATAGCCTTGAATTGGGAATATTAATGACAGCAATATGATGACTATTTAACTGGGGAATTATAAGAACTCCAGTCTACTGTTTCAACTGGGTATAAGCAACCATCCATGCATTCTTTCAGTCAACATTTACTGAATACCTATTCTGTGTCAGATCCTTTGCTAAATGCTGAAGATACCAAAATGACCCACAGCTCCTTCCACAGTTCCTATCTCTAGAATCCACCATCTGATTCAGGGCTTAATGTAACAGATACACCCTACAGTGATCCCCCGTAAATCCACCTTCTGGTATTCATACCCTTGTGTGAATCTCCTCCCCTTGAATTCAAGCAGGATGTGTGACTTGCTCCTAATCAATACAATATGGCAAAGAGGGTAGGATGTCACTCTCTATGATTAGGTTACATTGTATAAGACCCCTCCTTGTTGGCTTGATGAAGTCAGACACCACGTTGAGGAAGCCCACGTGGCACAGAGCTGTCGAAAACCTCCAGCTGATAGTCAGCAAAACGTCGGGACCTTCTGCCAACAACCTAAGTAAGCCCGGGTGTAGGTTCTTCCCTAGTCAAGCCCCCAGATGAAAACAAAGCCTGGCCAACTTCTTCATCACAGCCTTTTAAGACTTTGAACAGTGGACCCAGCTAAGCCTTACCTAGACTCCTGACCCACAGAAACTGTGAGATAATAAATGTGTGCTGTTTACAGCTGCTAAGTTCATGGTAAATTTTGGTATGCATCAATAGAAAACTAACATAGTCAGCAAATTACAGACCAAATTTGGCCTGCTGCCCTGTTTTTATATGGCCTACAAGCAAAGAGTGATTTTTACATTTTTAAGTGGCCCAAAAATAATTAAAAGAATAATATTTTGTGACATATGAAAATTATATGAAATTCAAATTTTAGTGTCCATAAAGTTTTATTTTAAAAGCAGCTATAGGCCTTGCCTGTAATCCTAACATTTTGGCAGACCAAGGTGAGAGGATTGCTTCAGCCCAGGAGTTCAAAATCAGCCTGAGCAACACAGGGAGACCCCATCTCTACAAAAAATAAAAAAATTATCTGGGTATAGTGGCATGTATCTGTAGTCCCAGCTATTGGAAGACTGAGGCAGGAGCATCACTTGAGCCCAGGAGTTTGAGGTTGTAGTGAGCTATGATGATGCCACTACACTCTAGCCCAGGCAACAGAGCAAGACCCTGTCTCAAAAAAAAAAAAGCAGCTACATTCATTCATTTATACATTATGTATGGCTGCTTCTGTGCTAAAACTGTGCAGTTTAGCAGGTGTGACAGAGACCACATGAACCACAAAGCCCAAGATATTTACTATCTAGCCCTTTTCAGGAAAAAAAAAAAAAAAAAACAATGTCCTGGCCTCTGTTCTAGTAGAAGGGGCAGGTATATAAACAGATAAATTATAAGCCAGCCCAGAAAAAGCTCAGAAAGGGCGTGGGAGCTAGGTCCTAATGTTGAGTAGGAGTTTTCCAGATGGAAAGAGGAGGGAGGAGTTCACAAGAGAGGGACGGAAAGTGGAGAGATCATGGAGATATGAAAGGTTTCAGTGATTAGAAAGTGGTAGAAACTCCCAAAAGGCTGGAGTCCTACCCATCATTCAACAACTCCATGGGTTCTGAAGCCCCAATTGAACAGCATCAGATCAGACATCAAGCTTTGGGGAAATTATTGCACAATTTAATCCACATTTCTAAACGGTTCCTGCGGTGTGTCTAGGATTCTTTGCCAAATCATGTCACATGTGCTGCTACAGTCTAAATAAGTTTGATGACACTGCTGCGTCCCCCTTCCAAATCCCATAAAATCCACAGATGATTACTTTCCAGATTGGAAATCATTAATATTGTACTTCTGGTTTGGGTTTTTCTTTTTTTTTTTAGAGGGGACAGGGGACTTCCCTTTGGTTTGGTTACTGCAGATCATACTTAAATTGCATGAATTTAGCATACTCAATTGGTGCGTTCTCCTTCGACTGCTCAGAAGCTGTTTGTCCTACTGCTTAGCTGTCAATTGCATTCCGGCTAGCTGAGTTTGACATAAGTTAGAAGTTACCACTCTGCTTTTGAAATATTTAGGATCAATAGAGCATGCACACCAAGAAAAAAATGAGACTCTAGCATGTAAATTATGCATATTCACTCTGTACATATATGTTTACAGATCAGTTTTTCTACATTACATATTATAAGAATTTCTAATCAGCATTCTGCAACTTAGACCTAAGTTCAAGGAATTCAGCAAATTGATGAAACCAATCAATGACTCCATCCTGCAAGAGCTCTATGACATTTCCAGAAGCTCCGCAGTTACATGCAGAAGAAACCCACGGGCCAGAAATCATGGCTCTCCAGGTGCCAGTGTGTCCTCAGATGGTAAACCTCCCCCTTTTGTCTCCCTCTTCCCCTAAGCCCAGCACAGCTGAATTACCCTGACTTAGGAGACAGGAACTAACAAGATCTGACTAATTAGTTGAAAAATATGGGAAGTAGGAAAGGAAAAGGGATAGGGAATTCTATTCAAGCAAATATAGAAATAGTGACCAACTGTCCTGATTCTAGGGTGGGGTTTTTCCCAAAAGGCAAGACTTTAGTGCAAGAGAGATCCAGGCAAACTGGGATAAGTTGACAATCCTATATATTATGTTAATTGTGGCTACAATTTTTTAGAAAATCCATAGCTCTGTTGAAAAGGAAAAGGAAGATAATTTTTAGAAAAAGCAAAAAGAGAAAATCACCTTAAGAGTCTCCATGATGGCTCCATTGATTGAAAAAGTTTATCAATGAATATCAGTTACTGTTGCCTGTTTCTCCTGTATTTTCCAAGCATTCTTCTCCCCTGAATTTTCTTCCAAAGCCCACATCTTTTCCATGCTAAAACACAAACCTCCCTTGCCAGTGGTGTCTGTAATTTAAAAACTCCAGCACGAAAACTCTGATATATGCACATGTTCAGCTAAGTTGCACTCTAGGGCCGTGCTAACAGGAAGCCCACACTCCCAAGGAGGCTCCTACAGCACTTCTGTTATCCCTATCTCAATATCTTAGTCCATTTGTGTGGCCATAACAAAATGCCTTAGACTAAGTAATTTATGAACAGTAGAAAATTATTTCTCACAGTTTTGGAAGATTAAGATCAAGGCACTAGCAGATTTGGTGTCTGGTAAGGGCTGTCCTCTGCTTCCAAGATGGTGCCTTGTTGCATCCTCACACACCGTAGAAGGGGAAAAGGGACTAGCTAGTGCTCCGTTCGATTTCTTTTTTAAGGACACCAATCCCCTTCATGACGGTGGAACCATCATGATCTAATCACCTTCTAAAGACTCCACGTCTGAATACCATCACCTTGAGGTGTAAGTGCCAACACATGAATTTTAAAGAAATATATACATTCAAGCCATAGAGCTCGGTTAACACCAGGAGCTTTGATAATTAACACAATGAGGGTCAGAAATGAGCTTCATGTGATAAAATGGTTTGTTAATTAGCATCATGAATATTAGAAATAGACTCTCATTGGTGAAATTTATGTTATTCAAGAAGATAGGCGAGTTGGTTTACGTTCTTCTGCTATATTAGTTTCCTAGGGCTGTCATAACAAAGCACCACAAACTGGTACTTTGGGTGGCTTAAAACAGCAGAAACATTCTCTCACAGGTCTGGACGCTAGAAGTCTGAAATCCAGATGCCAGCAGAGCCATGCTCCCTCTGAAGGCTCTGGATGATACTACTTCCTTGCTTCTTCCTAGCATCTGGTGGTTCCTGGCAATCCTTGGTGTTCTTTGGCATGTAGCTGCATTATTGCAATCTCTGCCTCTGTCTTCTCTCTTGCTTCTCACTGTGTTCGTGTGGCCTTTTTGTAAGGACATCAATCATTAGGTTTATGGTTCACGCTAATCCTGTATGACCTCATCTTACCTAATTACATCTGCAAAGGACCTGTTTCCAAATAAGGTCACCATCTGAGGTTCTGAGTAGATATAAATTTGGGGGGTAGGAGAATGCTATTCAGTATACTGGCCATACCTGAAGAGGGTATAAGACTCTAAAAAAAGAAAATCCTAATTTTGGAAACGGTACATGAGATCTGGTTCCTAACAGTGTCCAGCCATCGGATCAGAGGATTTCTGGTTGCCCAATAATAGCTAAATGGCAACAGAATTGTACTTCTGGAATACTGTTTAGTCAGCCTCACATGCACCTGTCACCAAAGTGAAGATCAGATCACCAGAAAGTCCAGAAAGTTGGGAGTTTACGATGCTTTCAGAACATTCGAATGTGTTATTTCCCTGCTGGACAATATACATGTGACTATGTGTGTGTATTTGTGTCAGAACTTGGTCTAATACTTGCTTTCATTATAACCCAGCAATGAGATTGTGAGACAATAGTTGTCACCCCAGACACCCCAACCCTTTGGTGGCTACTGTTATTAACCTAAACATACCAAGGAGTTGAGCATGACCAGATTGACATGAGTTGTCTGCAACACCCTTTAATCTCACTTCCCTCTCTCTCCTTCTCTTCTCAGCAAAACTTCTAGAAAGAATAATCTCCAGTTTCTTATCTCCACTTTTGCTATTTCCCATCACTCCTCGACCCACTGAAATCTGGTTTCAGTCATCATCAAATGAATGAAATGCCTTCTTCAAGCTCACACATGTTCTCAAATTGCCAAACTTAATGGATGTTTTTCAGTCCTTCTCTTAGGAGCTGCTGCAACATTGGAATCAGCTGAGATTCATTTCTTCATGCAATCCCCTCTTCTCTTGGCTTCCCTGACACACCTATCCCCCTAATCCTCTATGTCTCAGAATATTGCTCCTTGTTCTCTTTCAACAGTTCTCTCCCTATCTGTCCCTTTCCTGTGTGTATTTCTGAGGGCAATACCCTAAACCCACTTCTGTTTCCATTCTACACATTCTCCTTGGGTGAGCTAATTTTCTCTTCTGGTTTTCGTCCACTATTCTAAGCCGATGACTCCAAATCATGTTTCAGATTTGCATGGACAACATCTGCTGAATGTCTCTACCCAAATGCCCCATGGGTAGCTCAAACCAACTTGCTTAAATTGATCTCATTTCTTTCTGCCTGTACATCCTCTTGGGCTGACCTCAGGTGACAGGTGCACCCGATGCCCCATCACACAAAGGCAGAAACTTAGCCACTCCCTCTCCTTTCCCACTCACATGCAAACAATCCATAAGTCCTCACATCCAGCTCTTCTCCTCACATCCTCCACAGTCCTCTCCTCCTTCATCCCACCACAAAGGCTCTAGCCCAGGCACTCACAGTTCTCACTTCATGCAGCTGCCAGAGTCTCTCCTCCTGCCTCAGGTTTTTGCCCTCTCGAATCTGCCCTCCATATCACCACCATACCGAATACCAGAACGTGGCCATGCCTCTCACTCACCAAAAGCCCTGCACTCACCTCCCTTTCTGAGAGCAGGATCTCTCAATCTCAGCACTATTGACATTCAGAGCTGGAAAATTCTTTGTTGTGTGTGGCTATCCTTGCATTGTAAGATGTTTAGCCACATTCCTGGACTCCACCCACTAGACGCCAATAGCACCCTCTGAGCTGTGACAATCACAAATGTCTCCAGACATTGCCAGGTATCTGGTAGAGCAGCGGTCCCCAACCTTTTTGGCACCAGGGACTGGTTTCATGGAAGACAATTTTTCCACAGACTAGGGATAGAGGGGGATGGTTTGGGGATGATTCAAGCACCTTACATTTATTGTGCAGTCAAACCTCTCTGCTAATGATAATCTGTATTTGCAGCCACTCCCCAGCACTAGCATCACCACCTCAGCTCCACCTCAGGTCATCAGGTATTAGATTCTCATAAGAAGCGCGCAACCTAGATCCCGAATGCCGCAGTTTGCAGCAGGGTTCGCGCTCCTGTGAGAATCGAATGCCACTGTTGATCTGACAGGAGGCAGAGTTATGCAGTGATGCCAGAGATGAGGAGCAGCTGTAAATATAGATGAAGCTTCCGCTTGCTCGCTCGCTGCCCCCAACAACCAACCCCCGCCGGGCAACCCCGGTCCCAAAAAACCAAAGAACGGGAACAACCCGGGGCCCAGGGGGTTGGAGACCACAGTCCTGGAGGATGCGAAAATCACCCCCTCTTTAGAACCACTGACCCAGAGAACAAAGACAAAATTCTCTAATGTAGCAAAAATAGTACTTCATCTGCTGGTTCCTGGCTACTAGCCAACCCCTTTTCTTCCCTCTCCTGTGGTGTGCCTGATGCCTTATAAAAATATCTATGATTACACCTAACATCATAATTAATTCTCCATGTACCTGCTTTTCCAGTGAACCCTAAGCCCCTCGAGTGTGGAGGACCATCCATGTTCCTCTGCATATTCAAAGTTCATTACAAGTGTAGTGCCTGGCAATTAGTAGGCATTTAATGTTTGTTGGATAAATGAACAAATGTATTGAAGAGGACTTGGAAACAAAAACAGCTCTGGCTTTGGTGTCTACCATTGCCCCATCCCTGATGAAATACAGCCACATGCTCTCCTCTTCCACTTTGAGCACTTAACCAAGAATATTCTTCTGTTACTCTCCATTTCATAGTGTATACTTTATTTTCCCAGTTAGGATGTAAGATCTCTTAAAACAAAATCTTTGTTTTAAGCTTCTTTCCTAAATCTCATATCGTCTAATACAATGCTGAACCCATATGTAGCCTAACATGGACTCTGAGAAACCCATTGACTCTCTATAAAAACTTCACACATAGAACATAAAGCTGGGTAGGATGGTAATTAAACATATGTAAATTCCAATTCTAAGTTCCAACCCAGGTTCTTTCCACTTTTTATTGGCTTTTACTATATCTGTTTGTGTTTCTTCATGGGGTAAAATGAAGGAAATAATAGTATTTACTTGATTCAAAAAAAATTTATTAGCTGGGCACATGGGCTTACACCTATAACCCCACACTTTAGGAAGCCAGTGTGGGAGGATTGCTTGAGACCAGGGGTTTGAGACAAGCCCGGGCAATATAGCAAGACCCCACCTTTACAAAAAAAATTAGCTGGGTGCGGTGGCATGTGCCTGTAGTCCCAGCTATTCAGGAGGCTGAGACAAGAGAATCACTTGAGCCCGGGAGTTTGAGGCTGTAGTGAGCTATTAATATGATTGTGCCCCTGCACTCTAGCCTGTCATAGAGCAAGATCCTGTCTCTCAAAAAAAAAAAATGTATTGATTATTTAGCACATACCAGGCATTGTTTTGAGCACAGAAGGTACAATTGAGATCAAAACATTTTATTCCCTCATTTGAGTTTATATTTTAACATATAAAGACAGACCAAATACATAACAGATAAATAATGTAATTCCAGATAATGGTTAAGTGCTGCAAAGAAAATACACTAGGGCATTGGGTGGGATAATCTTAGAAAATAAGTATCAAGAAAAATATCATTGAGGAGATGAAATTTCATCTCCTAAACTACAGAGGGTTGTTGTGAAGACAAAATAAAATAAATGCATGTAAAATACTGAATAGAGTGAATATTCATAAATATTGGAAGTAGTCTATAAATATTTATTATTGCCATTGCAGGGAATGTCCACCAGAGGGAACTACCATTCGTTGAGTACTTGCTTGTGCCAGGCCCTTGGCACTTGAAATTTTCATTTAATCCTCCCAACAAAACAACCTTGGAGAACAGGTATTATTGGCTCCATTTTACAAGACTGAGGCTCAGAGGGCAACTGGGCCCGGGGTCACACAGCTTGTGAGTGGTGGAGCCATGGAGGTCTCTCTGACATCAAAACCGTGTTTTTCGGTTGAACCATGCTGCCACTTTCTTCACACTGACTTCGCTCAAAGACAAAGAGGGAAGAGCTCAGCAGTTGAAGATCAATAAGTAGGAGGAGGGAAGGAACAGATCCATTCGAAGTTCATGGTTCACAATTTGGAGTCAAAAGCACCAGCGAGCCACAGAATGGGCCAGCACTTCACATCAAGGGGAAATGTTTCAGAGCTGTTTTTAGGGACCATGTGGCTTTTCCGCTCCATCCTGGGGCTTCCAGCCTCTGAGATTCCCATGAAATCAAAGCTCAAAGCGACAATTCATAGCCGTGAAACAGAACTAACAGAAACACTTCCTCGAGGACCCCTGAGGGCAGAAGTAGGTAGAAAAATTCACTCTGTGAAACCAACAGAAGATTTTATTTTGTGTAAACATCATTCTGGTTCCCCTGCCTGTCATCCCAAAGACTCTGCCCAGATAAGCAGGTAAAGGGTCCCACAAGCCTCTGTTTCCAGAATCTGGCATGCGGAGATGCATCTGGAGTTCAATCAATAGCATATCTTACACAGCCAGCAAAACAGAGACCCCAAGGCAAGAAACTGTGACTGAAAATGGAAGAAAAATGAGTAGCAAGCTCTGTTCCGAGGATAATTTAACAACCTGCGTAAGGAACACTAGAGGTCCATGGTAACTTTGGAGACAAGAAAAGCTGAGGAATGAACTCCCAAGTGATTCATTCAGTCACTCACCAAACATTCGTTAAGTGTTAATATTATGTCAGGCTAAGAAGGAAGACGTCACACCCAGCATTATTGTTCACACTGTTAATTTATTTATTCTGTTTTCAATTTGCCAAAAGTAAACACAATTTTATAATATTTGTTGTAAAAATACATTCTTGCACTTTTCAAATTAAAATAAACAGTAGTGTGCTGGTGAAGGTTTCCCAGCTTCCCAGGAAGGACTGGGGGTTGGAAAGCCTGATGTATAGCACTTGCCAATTTCCATGGTGTAAATATTTCCACCACAGCCAGTTTGGAGCTCCCAGTGTGAAGCCACTGAAGTGAGGTGCTCACACCCAGATCCCATGAGCCAGCATGAACAGCTCCAGCACACCACTGAAAACAAGCCATTTACCGGTAAAGTTTCGTTCCCACCACAGCTTGTGAAGAGGTAAAACTCAGTTCACACATCCCACATTAAGAAGGAGGCATAGCTTAAAAGAAAAAGAATAAAATGAAATTTGGAGATTCCTGAGTTCTAGGCTTAGCTGTGCTTCTGATGTGATCTTGGGTTAGTCATTTCCCCCACTCCAAGTGTCTCATGTCTAAAGGGGAGGATTTGAACTAAGTTAGTTTCCAACCATGGCTACACATCCCGATCATCATGGATTTTTTTTTTTAAACTACAGCTGTCTGGACTCCACCTCCCAGAGGGAATTACTCTGGGTTTGACAGAAACTCTAGACATCTTCCTTTTTTTCTTTCTTTTAACTCCACAGGTGATTCTTATGCAGAGACAAGGCTGAGCAGGTGCTGAACTGCTTTAAGGTCCCACCTGAGCTTAATCTAATGCAGCAGACAGACTTTAGGTGACAACGGTCCTTGTGTAAGCTCTCCTTGGAGGTGGGCAGGACGTGTGACTTCTCACTGGTAGACTATGGCAGAGGTGACATGATTCTGTCACTTTACATAAGACCCCACCGTGCAGGCAGACTTGCTCCAGAGACTGGCTCTCCCACTGGCCATGGAGAAGCAGCTGCCGTGCTGGGAACAGCCCACAGAGGGCCACGCGGCAGCGAACTGTGGCAGGCCTTAGGGGCCGAGAGCAGCCTGCAGCCAGCACAAAGCTAGAGTCCTCAGTCCTGCAACCACAAAGACACTAACACAACCACCAAGGTGAGTGACTTTGGAAGTGGACTCCTCTCTGGCAGAGCCACTGGAAGAGCATGCAGCCCGGCTGACACCTCCATTGCAGCTTCCTGAGACCTTGAAGTTGAGATCCCAGCTCAACGAGCCTGGGCTCCTGACCTATAGACACAGCGGGATAAAAATGATGTGTTGTTTTAAGCTGCTAAATGTTTGGTAATTTGTTACGCAGCATAAAAAACAATGTGTCCAGAAACACTAGAACTTCACTCAGCCAGGGGTGCTGGAGAATCCGAGGACACAGACTCACTCTCCCTTTTCAGCTCCCTGCAGGCGGAAGCTCATCACATGGAATGATGGGCGTAGTTGCTCGGGCTTTTATAAATGTCGTTTTGATTTTTTTTTTCTTGAGCCCTTAGGGTTAAATGTTCTTAAGTTAACATGCAGATGATGTGATGTCACTGTAAAATTATACTTTTTATGAGGTTTATTTCTTAATTTTTACCATACCTCTGTGTGGGATTATTGTTGTATTCATTTTCTTTTGCAGAACAACAAATAAACACAAACTTAGAGGGCTTAAAAAACACATTTATTCAAAATAGCCAAGACGTGGAAACAACCCAAGTGTCCACAGACGGATGAATGGGTAGACCAAATGTGGTATATACACACAGTGGAATATTATTCAGCCTTCAAAAGGAAGCAAATTCTGGCACGTGGTACAACTTGAGTGAACCTTACAGACATTATGCTAAGTGAAATAAGCCAGTCATAAAAAGACAAATTGTATGATTCCACTTTTATAAGGGACTTAGAGTAGAAAAATTCATAGAAAAAGAAAGAGAAAGTAGGATGGTAATTGTCAGGGTCTGGGTGAGGGAGAAACGGGGAGTTGTTTAATGGACATACAGTTTCAGTTTTGGAAGATGAAAATGTTTTGGAGATCGGTCCCCAATAATGTAAAATACTTTACTGAACACTTAAAAATGGTTAAGATGGTAAATTTTATATTATGTGTTTTATCATAATTCAAATTTTTTAATTTAATTGCAAAAACCCTCACACATTTATTATCTCACAGTGTCCATGGGTGAGGAGTCCAGGCCTGGCTTAGCCGGGTCTTCTATTCAGAGTCTCAGAAGACTGAAGTTGAGGTGTCAGTTAGGCCACCTTTTCACCTGGAGGCTCGACTGGGGAAGAATCCACTTCCACACTCATTCAGGATGTTTGCAGACTTCATTTTCTTGGGACTCTATAACTGAGGTCCCTGTTTTCTTAATTACTAGCTGTCAGCTGGGAGCTGCTCTCGGCCCCTTAGAGGCTGCGCGGTTCCTTGCTATGTAGCCCTCTCCACAGGACTCTTACAACACGGAGGTTCACTTCTTCAAAGCCAGTAAGGATAGCGTCTCTACAGGCTGCTGAGAAAGACCCGTATAGACGGTAAGCTCACCAAGGGAATGGCATCACATCACCTGTGTTCTATTCAATTGGTTAGAAGCAATTGGTTAGAAGTGACAGCAAAGCTGTTACTCCTTGGGCGTCACCTTAAGGTGTGTTGGCCACAGTTGTCGACCCCAAGCCACAGATGAGAAAACTGGTGCTTAGCAAGATTCTGTGGCATATCCAAGGACACACCGTCAGCGCAGGCTGAATGGAGGACCCTCGCGGAGACTTCTGAGTGCAATTTCCAGGCACCGTTTGTTCCACACGCTTAGCGGTATTAGCGACTTAGGCACATGATCGGTACTCAAGTGATAGAAAAAGGAAATCTGTTTCTCACACTTGCAACGCTAGGAATTTCCCTGTGTAGTTATTTTTCGTATTTACTCTCACTTAATAATGCGGACAGGGTATTGAAAGTCATGAATATCTCAGCTAACGTACAAGAGATTAGTATTCTTCTGAATGTATGTTTTCTGTCAGAACATCTAAAAAACGGGGATGAAGAAAAGAGTGGACTGATGCCCCCTTCCTCAGTAAGAAGATCAAATAACACCTCACAGGGAAAAATGTCACCAGAGAAAACCGTGTGCCTTTGTTTGTAAATTAAGTACAAATCCTCGAATTCAGGTGCATTTCTTATTCAGACCGAATGAAACCGGCTGTGGTGAATGAAAGAAAGTTCATTTTATCGACATCAAGATCGAGACGCAGGGCGCGGCGGTGCACGCCTGCAATCCCAGCGGCTTGAGAGGTTGAAGCAAAAGGATCCCTAGAGCCCAGGAGTTCGAGACCAGAGAACTGTCTCAAAAAAAAAAAAAAAAAAAATCAAGAAGCAGCAGACAGCTCCCAGCTACACACAGTATAAACCTCACAGGTTCTTCAGCTATTAATACAAAGGCCAGTGTCGAGGGGAGGTCCTGGGCAGGTGTCTTACTGAAAAGCAGGCTAGTTTCCCCACGGCTTCTATTTGGAAGCGGCCTCAGCAAGCCTCCACCGCCTGTCAGCCTCCCCACCAGAGTAAGAGAGAGAACGCTGGCTGTCTCCTTCATCAGCACACCGACACGGTGACAGGGCCACAGCTGTGACAAGAGCAGGCGCTGTCACTTGCCTAGGAAAGGAGCTGCAGAGTGGTGTCAAGTGAGCTGATGGTAGAGACAGATGTGTAGGTTTCAGTCCCACTCAGCAGCTGTAGGATTTGGGGTGACTTCCTAACACTCTGTGACTCAGCTCTCCTTTCTGAAAGATGGGATGACAGTAATACTCGCCTCGTGGGTTATCGTGAATATATTAAATGGCTCGATTCATCCAAAGCACTTGGAACAGTGTTTGGCCCTATGTGAGCATGTACTACCATGATTCTTTATTTTTTTCCTCTAAGAGGCTAAATCCTTGCTGACTGACAAGATAAATGAGTAAATTATTAAACTAAAAAACTAACATCTCCATGATCTAGTCCCTTCTTACATCTCCAACTTACCTCCCCTCCTCAAATTGCTCACCTCACTGCCTCCACGAAGCCTTCCCTGACCCAGCTATCAATCAGGCAGCCTTGCGCGTGTGCCCATGCACCCCAGAATCACTATATCCCATCACTCAGCATTCTATGTAGCGATGGCTTGTTTGCCTCTCCCATTGCCGAGTGACATCCTTGAAAGGACAGACTGTGCCAGGTACCCTGGCTTCCCTCTACCTGGAACACAATAGGTGTTCAATATGCACATTCATTTGTTGAATGAACAAATAAACGAGTAAATGAATAAATGAAAGGCCTGTTGAAACCTGCTATTTGCAAGGGTCACTATTGAGGGCTAGATCGGAAGTCCTAATAAAGAAGTATCTTCCAACTCCATTATAAAGACAAATCCTAAGTGGATGAAAAGTTAAATAATTATAAAATATTCAAGCACATAGATAGTTGCCAAAAACTTAAACCTTCTTGTGCATGTCCCCAACTATGATGTCAGGGTGGCAAGCTAACTAATAAATAGCATTGGAAATACTATAGAAAACAAAATCTTTACATGGGTCCAGAAATTATATATCCATACTTTACTGATAAGATGCACATTTTTTCAGATTTTAACATCTCAATCTTATGATGCATCGTATAAATAGATGGTATGTCATAGTTTAAGCGGAAGCATTTTTCTTTCTTAGTGGTACATAAAACCGTGTTGTATCTTATAATCCGTGGTATTCTAAGTTTGATGAAATAAGGTGAAAGGTTCCAAGAAAATTAATTATTATATATGAATTTCTTCCTTAGAGGATATGTCAGAGAATTTAAGGGCTAGATGTCTGAAGACTTTCCTAATCTCTTCGGTAGCATGTAATTAAAAATAAAGGGCTGCAAGGATCCTAGAAGGTAACTCCTGCCTCTCAATGCCCAAGGTGAATATCTGATGAAGTCTGAGTGTAGGGAGCCTTATCTTGGCAGCCTAGAGGATATAATTTAAGAGATTAAGGGTGCAGGCTGCAGTAGTGACATTGAAACATTCAGTATAATTCTTTACTATCATTTTTACATTCTTCTAAAAGCAGATAATCTTGCACCTCTTCCACCCTGTTTTATGAATTTTATGAAAGGCAAAAAAATAATTTGGCTATCTTACAATGCCCTTTATAACTAACTCCTTCCTCTGCCCAATGACCACTGGTGTGTAGTTGTGTTTTGAAAGGTGATAAGTAGTTTATCAGTTCCATTAAAGACAACTTCTTACTAAATGAGACTGTTCCTTAAAGTGACATGGTTCCAGCTAGAACACACTTTTTGTTATGAGTGACATAGAAGTTGAAGAGTGATAAAACTCATCAGTACACTACAATGCCCCACTTGGCTATTGTAATGTTTAATTTATTTGATTTCTTAACTGATTTCCTACTCACTAGGAATCTCAGATTATAGTCACACTAATTTTTTAAATTATCTCCTTGTAATACCATGACAGATAGGAGAAAATAGATTTTTGCCAGAGACTGCTTTTTAAAAAACTGCAAAATAGAGATTTTTCTGGTAATTAATCACACCCCTTTTGCCGGGCTCTCTCTCTCTTTCTGTCTCTCTCTCTCTCCCTCTCACTCTCTCTTTCTCTCTCACTTACTCACACATACACACAGGAAAGCAATACTTTCATATCCGGCTAAAATCATCTTATTTTGATATATAAACACATATCACATAATTTGTGTCTTTAATCAACACATCTAATCTGGCTAATGCACACGGGGTGATTGGGTGTCTATGTGCTAATAGCAGTGTCTGAATGCTAATGGCTAGGAAAAGCTAAATGCCCCAGAACAGACGTGGATTAACTATGAGCGTTTGCCTCTTGGCTTTCCTAGAACTATTTGGTTTCCCCTTCATTTAACCTTAACATGTATAAACCAAATCTAAAGATTTCACAAATAAGGACCCAACTTAAACATGAATCAAAACACCAAAAATCCTGCACACCTCGTCCTAAGCAGGAAAAATTTGAAACTGCATGACAGCATCTTTTTTTAACAACTTTCACTTTGACCTCATTGAGTAAAGATGACCTAAGAATCAAGTAGTCGACTATTAAAAAGAATTCTTGGTGGGTAAAGGAAAAAATATATTTAAGGAGTATTTAATTACCCATGAAAATATTCAAGGACCTCTGGCCTTGAAGAAATGATAGTGTCACATTTACATAATTCTGGGTGAATATAGAATTTTATTTTCAAATAAGTCAGAAATTATTGGATATATTAATAGTATACACCTTACAGTTTCCCATTATAGATCTCTTCTCTTAAAGCTTCAAAGAACTCTTGCAGCATAGAAACCTATTTAAATTTGGTTAACTCATTGTTGCCTAAATTTATTTGACCAGGGAACTCTTTTCTGAGCAACAACATTTTGAGAATGTTGTTAAATGAAAAGACAACCAGAAGACAAATCAGGAGACCTAAAGCCCAAGGTTAGCTCTGTTTTAATTAACTCAGAGCAAGTCATTTCTCTTTAGTTTTTGCTTTTAGAAAATGAAAGGGTTGAGCTAGATGAATTCTGAGGTCTCTTCCAGCTCATAAACTAAATGATCCTGAGAAAATCTAATGAAAATGAAGGTAGGAGGCTGAAGAAAATATTGGACACCTCCTGAAGGACTTGGGTAAAGGAGGTGAGAGTAATGGCCACCAGGTAAAAGGGTATGAAAATCCGGGGCAATTCATTCCAGAGAAAGACATTCCCAAATGGCCTGAATCAGTGGACTCAGCACCAAGTCCACATCCTTGTCAAGAGAAATCCAGTTCAGACCCAGAAAGACAAGACCTTGCAAAAGCAAATAGACAAGAATAAAACAGAAACAAAAACCGAACCAGGAGGGCAGAAGGAGAGCCAGTCATAAGTGGGATGAAACAAGGTCCGAGGAATAGCTCAAGGCGAGCGGTTCAAGAATGTAGCCAAGAACAGAGACTTAGCATAATGACACCCTTTGTACATGGTGTGCAATATTCTGGGAGCACGAGTAGCCTGGACAAAGAAATGCCATAATAGATTGGACAAAAATTTAAATAGTGGCTCACCTTTTCTACAGTATTCAGTTGGCTTTTTGGAGCTTTTAATAAATTTTGAATGAAATTTGTCTTACAATGCAATAAATAAAAATTAAAAACGAAGTAGTTGAATAAGAACAAAGTTTTCCAGCCTAGAATCCCCAGGCTGCAGAGGCTTGCATAAGTAATACAGGGTGTCCAATCACCCCCTGTCAAGAGAAGTGGGACTGTGGGGCTGCTTTCTCAGGATGGTGATCAAGAGGCTGTTGCCTAGGGTTGCAGTCCACAGTGCTACAGGTGGGGCAAGGAGTTAGCATTGCTTAGGGAAAGGCAAAAATGCAAATTCTAAGACCAGAAGAGCGAAGGCAGAATAGAAACTAAGGTTCCAGCACCAAGTCAAAGCTACAAGCAGCAGGTTCCCAATGTTGTTTGATTGTGCACCCCATCATTAAAATTTTCTGAGTACAGCATATACCTGCACTTTATGCAAATTTTATATTCATAGATCTGTACTGATACATGATATACATTATGAAATACACACAAAAAACATAAAATTTTAACCAATTAGAAAAATAAATAAATATAAAGCTGCCGATACTGCATAAGTCCTAGAGTGAAAAGCAGCCCCTCTTGGAGACCACTGATACAGATCTCAGATCAGAGCAAGAAAAAATGGGACACCACGAGAAGGGAGCCAGCCAAAGAGATGTGTGCAACCAACAGTGAGAGCTCAGTTTTTGGTCATGGTTACATGACCAGGCCGGTTTAAAGAATTAGAAAGAGGAAAGGCATGAGAATCGGAAAGCTTTTTCAGAAATTCAAGACTTATAATGGAAAATATACCTTTACATATCATAAAGCCATCAAAACTAAAAAACAATAATAATTTTTAAAAATTTTGGCTAGAATTATATCAATGTTGTCATATCTACCCCCTAGTAGCTGGCATTACATTTGCTTATGCCTTGAATGAACAAGTGGGAGAAGACGTTATTATTTAATAGGAACCTTGTATGACAGAATCTTTTTTAATGGGAAAAATGCAAACAGAAGTTCTCAGAAGTGAATATATTAGAAATTACTAAATGACAGTATCTCGGATTCTGTGATCTGAGGTCACCAATGTTGCCTTCTCCTCCTCCAAAACTATTCTTCAAAGTGGAAAACCTAGACCAACATGGCCCAATAGAACTTCCTGCAATGATGGAAATATTCCATACCTGTGCTATCCAATATGGTAGCCCCTAGCCATGTGTGACTATTGAGCACTTGAAATGTGGCTACTGTGAATGAGGAAATGAATTTTAAATTTTATTTCATTTTAATTAATTTAATTTTAAATGATTGCACCCAGCTAGTGGATACCATATTGGATAGTGCAGTTCTAGAACAAAATGTCAAACAAATACGTAACAATAAGTTACTAGTAGTAATTAATATAGTTTATGAAGATTTGGGCAGACTTGCTAAAAATCCGCAATATCATTTGTCAAGTTGACTTTGAATTCAACAAACCACAAAATCAAAGGATGCTGTTTAATAGGCTTTAAGTATAAAATATTAGGCTGTAACCCAAACAAACAGAACCCACAGATACATGAAGGTTGATGACCTACTAAGAAAGAGAAAGAGAATAAAAGTCCATGGGGACCACAACAGACAACAAATAGAATGAGTCAAGAGTTCGTCTATAATTAAGACAAGAGGGGCTGAGCTGAGAGATAAGGATATAAAAGTGGCCATTGAGGAATTGTTTCTCCAGACTTAGCTTGTGTTTCTGGCCTCCACATCTAAAGACGGATGAGAAGGAATCGGGCAAGGTCCAAGAAAGAACAAAACAATTCCAATTGTGGAATCACAGAATCACAATGGGGAAATATTGAAATGTGTTATGGCTTTTTAATCCAGAAAAATAAAATTTGAGGGTAACAATATCTGCCTTCACGTACCAAAAGAGGCACAATGAGTGACATTTGCCAAAGAGTCCCCAAGCACACAGAGAAGAAAATTACACTCAATACACAGTAAGGAAAATATTTCGTTCAGCCAGAAGGAAGACTCGTCTATTCAGAGGTAATGATTTAAGAGGGAAGGAGGTTCATTTAATCAAGCAGAAATGTTGCCTATCAGGACCTACCAGGACTGAATATAAAGAGATAAACAAGGCACGAACCCTGGGCTTCCGAAGCTTCACTAGGGAGGTGGGAAGAGGACAACCCCACTGCCTCCCAACCAGCCACCAAACCTGGGATATGCTTGTTCAGAAGAGGGGTTTTGGCAATTCTGTACTCACTCCTCCCTCCCCTGCCTACAGAGGAAGCTGTCCACACAAGCCACAAAGAGGAAGAGAAGCACCAGGTCATTAAGAGCAGGAAAAGCACTCAGAAACACCCACTACCGCACTCTCAGGAAAATGCCGAGTTGAATATATGGAAAAGCTCAGGGTCTAAAGAAGCCAGTTGATCCCTTGCCCTAAATCTGGGGTGGCAGGGTCTATGGGACAGAATATCCCTAACTTACCTTCTCAGGTGTAGGAATGAAGGCAGAACCAAAAGAGGAACCAGACCCTGTCTAGGTAAGCTTGCCACCTAGACTGGATGCACCAAGAGACCAAACCAGCAAGGGACCCTGCTGCTAATGACCAAGGGTGACCACGTGGTGTTAATGTAATCAACCAGGGCTATCCCACGAAAAGTGGACATCGGGTGCCTCTTCTTTTAAGGCACTATACGCTTACTAGTTAAACATTCACTTTGCCTAATCGAGGTCTCAGGCTCCACTCAATCAGAACAGCCGCTGCTTTCTTAGAAAAAAAGAGTGAGGGTTTCTGCTACAACTATAGCAATTATTGTCACAAATATAATCAAGCACTAATGAGAAATCAGAGAAGGTAGTATAATGAAGGGCAATTACATATTATGCAACACTGAATTAATTTGAAAGCCTATCAGTGTAAAATATTAATAAAGTTCCCATTTATGCACAAAATTCAAAATTATGCAGTTTCCAAAACGTCTTTTAATTCATCAGGAACTGCTTATTTTCAGTGCTGTTATGCAAAGCGAATTATAGGCAGTGTTTACACTGCTACCACTTGAGTTGGTAAACAGAAATACCCACCATCAGAAATACTTTTGCCAGATCTGTGAGAAAATTAATCTTCAATCATGTTAGTCTTGAATTATGTAAATTCTTCAAAAATCTATCCTTCACATAAATTGTAATCTCTGTCCATAAGAGCAGGGGAAAATAATTTCTGGAAGAGGTAAACACTATTTGCAAATACATAGAGGCAAGAAAGAATTAAAGGGAGGGCAGGAAAAAGAAAAGGAAAATAGGAAGGAAGAAGCTTAACATGTTCAAGAACAGTGGGATGTAGGAGAGGGAAAATGAGGCTGAGAAAATTGGGTGCAAGACAATGACACCCAAAAGCCAGTCCTCAACTCAAAGTCAGGCCATGATGGAGTTTTCATAGATCCATAGTGAAATGAGAAAAGCAAAGACAGCATTTTCCACAAAGATAAGTAAATGAAGTATTTGTATAATTTTTTCAAATTATCATTTATTATGAGACTATGTTCTCCATAATTTGTTGGCATTAAAACATCCTATTTGTATGAAATGAAATTTGACACTCTTACATAGGTCCATGATTTATTTTTCAGAAATATTACTGCTCCATAACATGGAAGAGACTGGGAACCACAGCCTTTTGGGAAGAAGTTTACGTAATTGAACAAGGCACCAGAATAAGCCCACAATGAGCATAATTCTAGATGTTGATTTTTAAGTATGTTTAAATGTATATCAGTAATTAGAAGGAAACCACTAGAAGAGTATAAATAGTATGCATGTTTTCCAAACAACTGGAGGGGGGAAAAACATAACAAAAAGCATTATAAATTCAACAAATGGAAAAAAAGAAAAAAAAACATGAAATAAGATAGCAAGAATATGTCCAAATGTATCATTAATCACAACAAATATATCTGGTTTATATTTACCATGCAGAAACTACCAGATTGGTCATGAAAAACAAACCAAATCAAACAAATAAAAACTGTCTATATGATGTTCATAGGAATCACGTTCAAATCAAGACCTTGGAAATTTAAACATAAGGTGATGGAGGAAGGTAAGTCAAGCAAATCCTACCTACTCTTCCCTGATCTATCCTCCTCAAAAGAAACAGTGTCTCAATATTAATTTTAGATAAAATGAAATTCAAAGGGGTAAAACATTAAATAAGACACAAGAAATTTTTATGTTAATAAATGTAAAATCCACCAAAAACCTGCACCAGCACTCAACAACATAGTTTCAAAATATATAAAGCGAAATTGTTAGAAAGCAGGCAGAAACTGACTAATCCATAGAAGTTAGTGGAATGGATTAATAGATATCTCTTAAGAAAATGACTATATTCCTATATGGAAGTAGGGACTTGAATTTCACTATTAACAAGCTGAATCAGATAGCTGTGTAAAGAAGTTGGACACAAATGAGAATAAACACTTTTAAAAACTCATCAAAAATTTAAAAATAGAGGTCACACAGAAAATCTCAGGAAGGTCCAAAAGTAGAAATTATTACACAATCCAATAGCATGATAAATTTAAAACAAAAGATAACAGAAACATTCCACCTCAAAATAACTACTTGGAAATTTTAAAGAGCTCTTTTAAATAACTTCTGAGCAAAAGTGGAAATTAAAACCAAAATTTAGATTCTTTCAAAATTAACACCAATGACAGTATTATATAATAAAATCTTTAAGATGCAGCTTCAGTGTTATTCAGAGGTCTTTGATGTGTTTATTAAGTTAGATTATCTATATATTCACTTTAAGAAATTAAAAAATGAAAAACAAATATAAAGAAAGGGTAAAGAAAGGGAATAATACTTAAAAATATAAATTAATGGAATTCAGAATAAACTGCAAATGTAGAATAAATGTTCCAAATAGTCTTAATCAATAAAATGAAAACTGGTCTTTGGATAGAGAAATAACAGCAACTATACTAAAGCTGAAAATCCTTTAGCAAGTTTGAACATGAGTAAAAGAGAAAAGAAAGAAATAGACTCTTAAGAAAAGGAAGACAGGCATGACTACAGACAGAGAGGGATTAAAATAATTTTAGTAGCATCTAGAGCCAGATTACATGGGTTTGAATCCCAGCCCCACCACTTGCTGGGAAAGTGACTCACCCATTCTCTGTGCCTCAATTTCCATCTCTGTCAAATGGGTGTAATAATAGTACCCACCTCAGAGAGGACTAACTGTCTTATAAATGAAAAGTTCTTAAGACTATGCCTGGCACCATAGTAAACAATGTATTACATGCTGGTTACTATTATAAAAGTACAATCTCAAGTTGCATCTAGATGAAATGTACAATTTCCTAAGAATATTAATATATAAATGAAAAATTCAATTCAAAGAGAACTTAAAAACTGAATAGGTTAATACTTAAGGAAGAAATTGTAAAGATAGTCAAATATTTAGAACTAAAACAGACATCAAGCCTATTTTATAAAGTTTTTTTATAAGAAGAGTACTAAACCTTATATCAACTACATATTTCAGAGCATGGGAAAACAAAAATTTTCAGTTTGTTCTATTGGGCTAGCATAATCCTGGTACTAAAACCAGATGAAACAATATAGCATACCTATGCACACAAACGCATACCCTTTGGCCAAACTTACTTCTGAACATAAGCAGAAAAACCCTAAATAAAATGTTAGCAAATCAAATCTGGCAATGTCTTCTTTTATGTATTAGGAAAGATTTCAAAAGTAGGTTAACATTAGAAAAAAATACATTAATGAAATGCCCTATCATACCAAGTTAAGAAAAAAGAAATATAAATATATATTAATCATATTGCTGCTGAAAAGTATTTTTTAAAATTCAACACTCAGCTTAATTAAAAAACAAATAAACAAAAAAATCTTAAGCTAATAGAAGATATCTACCAACAGAAAATATCACACTTGATGGTTAATAATTCTCATTTATCAGGAACAAAACAGGAGAGTCTGCTATCTTCCTGTTACTCAATATTATGCTAAAGGTCCTGGCAATCTCAATAATAAGAGACAAAAACAGAAATAAAGTATTTTTGGAAAGTAAGGGACAAAACTTTCCACAATTATAAATAATACTATACCCTACTTAGAAATTCCAAGAAAGTTAATTTTCCAAACTACTGGAACTAGCAAGAGGATTTGGTAACATTGCCAGATACAAGATCAACCTGTAAAACACAATGGTTTTCCAAACACCCACAATAACCAACAGATGGTCAAAAAGGATTTCGTTGAGTTTAGGGCTCAGTTGCAGACAACAGAAACCTCTTTAGATGATTTTCACAGCAAGGAATCTCTTTCCATGTATTACAAAATTTTTGGAATGGCTGGAGAAATAGGCCTCACCCAGGCTGCACTCCCAGGAACGGCTGTTCTCCAGAGTCATAATTTCTCCAACAGGATCGAGAATGCTGCCACCACTCTAGGCAACCACCCCGTTGGGAAACTGCTGACCACAGGGCCATGTGGCCTCTGCCACAATCAGAAAGGGAATTTTCAGAAGCAGGAAATCGCTGACCCCAGAAACAGAGCTACGTCAGCCACAGTCCACACCAGCAAAACGAGAGCCTCAGGCATTGCCCTACTCCTGCCTACCTCATTCCAAAGTCACTTCTAACACCAGCACATCTGATTGACAGAAGCCACATCACTGCTGTAACACAACAGCAAAGGAGTGAGGGGAAGGTAGTCTTCAGTGTTCTGATCCAGCACAAATACCATTCATAATAGCAACAGAAACTATTAAATACTGAAGAAACCTAACAAGAAATATGCAAGATCCATGGGAAGAGAACAGGGCATAAAAAAGCCTGCAATTGAGAAGAAAAAAGTCGTATCATGTTTCTTGTCAGGAAGTTTCAATATTAAAGGAATGTCAGTTCTCCCTAATTACCTGTAAATTCAATGTATTAAATTCCAGTCAAGATTATAAAAGGATTTCTTATAGACTAGATAAAATAATCCTAAATGTCATGTGAAGAGAAAAGAAACATACAAGAAAATTTTCCTTTTTTCTTGAGAAAGAGTCTCACTCTGTCACCCTGGGTAGAGTGCAGTGGCATTGTTGTAGCTCACAGCAACCTCAAATTCCTGGGCTCAAGCGATCTTCCTGCCTCAGCCTCCTGAGTAGATGGGATTATAGGCATGCACCATGACCCCTGGCTAATTTTTCTATTTTTAGTAGAAACAGGGTCTCACTCTTGATCAGACTGGTCTTGAATTCTTGAGCTCAAGAAATCCTCCCACTTCAGTCCACCAGAGTACTAGGATTATAAGCATGAGCCACCACACCTGGCCAGAAAATTTTAATAGACTTTATTGTTTTAGAGCAGTTTTAGGTTCACAAAAAAATTAAGCAGAAGATATAGATATTTCCGTAGACTCCCTTCCCCAACACAGGTACAACCTTCCCCACTATCAACAACCACAGTGGTGCATTTGTTACAATTGCTTGTCACCTACATTGACAAATTAATATCACCCAAAGTCCGTAGTTTACATTAGGATTCGATCTTAGTGTAGTACATTCTATGGGTTTGGACAAATTTATAATGACATGTATCCACCGTTATGGTATCATACAGAGTAGTTTCAGTCAGACAAGAAATTTTCAAAAAAGAAAAAATAAATAAGGGATACTTATCTACATACAAATTTGTAGAAATTATAAGATTGGAGTACTGGTGTAACAATAAATAAATAGGTTAATGGAAAGTACAGAGAGTACAGGAAATACTGCCTTTGGAGACACTGGGACATTTGGCATGTAATAGAAATGGCCATTTAAATCAACGCAGAAAAGATGAACACAGTAAATATTACTTGGGACAATTGGATACCCATATGGAGGGTAAGTTCCCACTTCATGTTGTAAACAAAAATCTGTTCCAAATGGGTGAAAGATGTTAATATTTAGAAAAATAATTAAAATATTAGAAGAGTAGCTGGGCATGGTGTCATGCACCTGTAGTCCCAGCTACTCAGGTGGCTGAGGCAGGAGGATCACTTGAGCCCAGGAGTTTAAGGCTGTTGTGTGCCACGATCACACCTGTGAGTAGCCACTGCACTCCAGCCTGGGTAACAAACCAAGACCCCATCTCTAAAAAAAAAAAAATATTAGAAGAAAATATGAAATATTTTGTGAAAATTTATATTGCAGTAGGGAAGACTTTCCTAAGAACAAAATCCAGAAGCCATAATAGAAAGAGTGACACATTTTATCACATAAAATTGGTAATCTTTTATATCACCAAGACATCGCTGGAAAATTCAAAGACAATGTATAAACTGAAAGAAAATATTCGCAACATAAGAACTAAGAAACAATAATCAAATAAATAAATTTTTAAATGATATTAATATGTGTTAGGGTGTGAGCTAGTGCACATGGGTTTTGAGAAAGATTTCTGTAGACGAAGATTAGGATAGAGAGAAGTTAATTTACTTTTTCCTGAGTGGAAAAAGGACCAGCACGGAAGTGGAAAAGGAAGAATATGCTGGCCTTGAAAACCAGCATTCAGCCATTTTAAAAGGGAGTTGTAAATTAACGTGGAGCAGTTGAGAAATTGCTGCATCCGTTCCTTTCTTTCTTCTTGGCGGCAGGCTGATAACAGAAGCCAGAAGTGGTGGCAGGATGTCAAAGTCTAAGAGTCGGCTCCCCTGCCTTTCCTTGGAGACAGGATTATCGCTGGAGATGTGGCTCTGCCCTCAAGATACAGTTTTGGGCAGGGACCCCTGCTGTTCACTCAGGATCCCTGTAAAAGCAGATTCTCAAAAGCGATTTTAAAAGAGAAAATTCATATCTCTTTTCCGTCTGTTCAGCTCTTTTCAGAATTTGTGCAAAACAGAACTCCTGTGGAATGCCTGTTAGCAAGAGAACTCATAGGATTGATCTTTAACTGTTACTAGGAAATTGCAGGATTAGATATTTTCCTGTTATTTTTGCAAGGCTGTCCTTTCATTTCAGCAGGTCTGCCCTTTCAATATGGACCAACAGGAAAAAAGGCAATGTCTACAAATAGGCAACTCATAGGAAAAATGAATAAATATATTGAATATATTTTACTTCATAAACCATTAGAAAAATAAAAAAGAAAAAAGAGATGATTTTATAACCATTAGGATGGAAAAATTTTAAAGTTCATAGATCCGGTATTTATAACAATGTGACAAAATGGATACCAATATACTGTCAGTAAAAGTATAAATTGGTACAACATTTTTGATGGAATTTTGGCAGTGTCTGCTATGGTTTGGATATGGTTTGTCCCCACTAAAAATCATGCTGAAACTGATCCCGAGTGTGGCAGTGTTGGGGGAGGTGAGACGTGTTTGGGTCATGAGGGTGGATCTCTCATCAATAGATTAGTGCCCTCTTGCATGGGTGAGTTCCTACTGCTGTAGGAATGAATTAGTTCCCAAGAGAGCAGGTTGTTAAAAAGAGTCTGGCTTCCTCAGTTTCTCTCTCCTGCTTCCTCTCTCGCCACTCGAACTCTGCACACTCCGGCTCCCCTTCTACTCTCTGCCATGAGTGGAAGCTCTCGCCAGATACAACTGCCCAATCTTGAACCTTCCAGCCACTAGAATCATGAATCAAATAAACTTCTTTTCTTTATAAATTACCCATCCTCAGGTATTCTGCTATAGCAACATTAAACAGACTAAGACAGTATCCAAATATAATTTTTAAGGTTTATAGCCTAGGGCCAAACATTTTGCCACAGAATCCATCCTACAGAAATGTTTACACAAGGATACAAAATTTCAGTTAGGTAGGAGGAGTAAGTTCAAGAGCTCTAGTGCGTAACATGGTGACTATAGTTAATGATAATGTATTATATTGTTGAAGATTTCTAAGAAAGATTTTCTTTTTTTTTTTTTTTTGAGACAGAGTCTCACTGTGTTGCCTGGGCTAGAGTGCCGTGGTGTCATCCTAGCTCACAGCAACCTCAAACTCCTGGGCTCAAGCAATCCTCCTGCCTCAGCCTCCCGAGTAGCTGGGACTACAGGCATGTGCCACCATGTCCGCCTAATTTTTTCTATATATTTTTAGTTGTCCAATTAATTTCTTTCTATTTTTAGTAGAGACGGGGTCTCGCTCTTGCTCAGGCTGGTTTCAAATTCCTGAGCTCAAACAATCCGCCCGCTTCGGCCTCCCAGAGAGCTAGGATTACAGGCGTGAGCCACCGCGCCCGCCCTCTAAGAAAGATTTTAAGTGTTATAACCACAAAAAAATGATAGGCATGTGAGGTAATGCATATGTTAATTAGCTTTATTTAGTCATTCCACAATGTATACATATTTCAAAACAACATGTTATATGTGATAAGTATATACAATTTTTGTCAATTAAAAAATAACATAAAGAAATACTTGCATATTTGTGCAAAGACAAAGGGACAATGATGACCCCTGAAGTGTAATTTTAATGGAAAAAATTTGGAAACTACCTGTATCTGTTAGCTTTCACTGCATGCCTAACAAGCCCAAAACTTAGTGACTGGAAACAGCAGCTATTTTAGTTCATAATTCTAGAGATTGGCAATTTTGGCTGTGCTCAACTGGATAGTTCTTTTTGGTCTTGGCTGTGCTTGCTCCTATCTCTGTGGTAAGCTGCTGTGCTAGAGGCTTACTTCTGCCCATATGGTCATTCTTCCTCTAGTAGGACATCTGGGGTTTGTTCATACAGTTGACAGCGGCCTTCCAAGAAGGAGAGCGAAAGGCCTCAAGAGGCCAAGAGTTAATCTAGAAGACATGGTTTCTGCCAGTCTGTTGGCCCAAGCAAGTCACAAGGCTACCCCTGAATCAAGGAGAAACAAACTTCACCTCTTCATGCAAGGGACTGCAATATCACATTGCAAAGGGACATGCATATGGGGAAGGGTAAAGAATTGTGGCCATTTTTTCAATCTACCACACTACTTACATATCCATCAATAGGGAAATAATAAATTTAGGAGAATAGTTAAATTTTGGCACCTATACCATAGACTATTACACAGTTCTTAAGTAGGATGAGGTCAATTTAGATATTGACATATAAAGTTTTCCCAAATTGTTAAAGTAAAAAAATAATAATAAGTTGTAGAAGAATATTTGTAGTATAATTCCATTTATCCTTTAAAGGATGGAATATCATAACTGAAGTACCTGAAACATAAAGTCGAATGCAATAAATAGTGGCTAGCTATTTTTAACTTGAAAAAAAATGTCTGCAATGATATTCTATAGGTTCTAGGAGCCACTGAAAGTTTTTAAACAGGAAAGTAATTTGATTGGATTTATGTTTTAGAAAGATTGATCCAATGTCCAAAAGGAAGATGAGTAATAACAATACCTAACATTATGGGTGTTTACTGTATCCTAGACATTGTTCTAAGGGCATTACACATATAAACTCATTTAGTGTTCACAACAATTCAATAAGGTTTTTACTGTTATTTTCCCCTATTAGGGGAAAATAGTTTGCCCAAGGAGTCTGAGTCAGTTACTGGTGAAAACATGATTTGAATCCAAGCAGTCTGACTTAGACGCCGCAGTTTGACATTGCATCCTTTGAATTAAAAGAGAATAGAAACCAGGGACACCTAACTCTGTATAGGGTAGGGACTACTGAATTAATGTCAGCCTGTATGATAGATGATGATGATCTGGACATAGGAACAATGAGGTTTGATAAGTATTTTGGTACAAGAAAAAATGGAGTGTTAGATAGAAGGAGGCAGAAGCAAGGACATGAATGGAATGGTGAAAGATTCAAGAACATCTGGGGTTTCCAGCTTAGATGATGGAGTGGAAATTTGTACCATTCGTTCAGATGAGAGATGCAGAAGGAACATCAGATTTGGTTTTGGACATGCTGGTGAGTTCTAGATGAAGACATCTTTGTCAAATCGTGACAGTGGCTTACATGAGTATGGTGGAGGGTAAGTCATGAAGAACATTCAGCTGACTGACTACACCACTCAGCAATGAGGAGGTGGGAGACAGATGCATGTTTTTGCAGG
This sequence comes from Propithecus coquereli, assembly GCF_000956105.1. NCBI lineage: Eukaryota > Metazoa > Chordata > Mammalia > Primates > Indriidae > Propithecus > Propithecus coquereli. The sequence continues at coordinate 15,246,280 of NW_012137191.1, forward strand.
TGGTCTTTTCTCTCTCTAGCCGTGTAACCTGGGGCACTTTAAGCCTTCTGAGGCCCAGTTTCCTTATCTATAAAACAGGGATACTAAAACCTAGCTGCCAGTTTTGTGTGACTCTCAAGTGAGACAATTAACAGAAAAATACATTGTTGGCTATTAAATACATATATAAGACAGAATTTGAGGGAAAAACTCAGTGCTTTGGTAAAAGAATTCAGCGCCATGTAGATAAAATACTTCAATAATATCGACCTTCTTGTGCTTTGTTAACATTTGGTCTTCCTGTTGATGAGAGTGAGCAGTTAGAGCACAATCATGAGAAATCAAAATGACTTTATAGATTTGAGTTTTTAACAAAATCTATAATTTCATGGTTTTTAAAAAATTGGCTTAGATTTTCTTAAATCAATGTGCTGCACTTACAGAGACACTTTATGAAAAAAGAACAGTGGCTTTTTCAGGATCAATAGAAAAATGTCTTGATTCCTACCCAGGCAATGAGCACATCCGCGTTAACTCTCGAGAGCTGAGAGAAGTCATCATCAAAATCCAGGCTTGCCCAAGACTTGATCATTCCTAAGCCCAAGCTTACTTGACACCTCAGAGTAAGGTAGGACAGTATTTAAAAGAACATTATTTAGAGTCAATTAGAGATGAGTTTATACCCCAGTTTCATTGTTTGTTGGCTCTGTGATCTGGAGCAAGTTACTCAGCCTCATGTGTCTTAGATCAGTGGTATGGTTTGACTGTGTCCCCCAAAAAGCATAAATTAGAAACTTAATCTCAAATGCATCTATGTTGGGAGGTGAGGCCTAAAGACAGGTGATCAGGCCATGAAGGCTCCATCTTTATGAATCAACTGATGATATTATCATGGGAGTGGGTTCATTATCACTGGAGTGGGTTTCTTATAAAAGGACAAGTTCAGCTCCTTTTCCCTCTCTCTCTTGCCCTCTTACCTTCTGCCATGGGATGATACAGCAAGAAGGACCTCTCCAGATGCTGGCCCCTTGATCTTGGACTTCTCAGCCTTCAGAACCATGAGCCAATCAATTTTTGTTCATTATAAATTACCCAGTCCGGAGTATTCTGTTCTAATAGCACAAAACAGACTGAGACAGGCCAGTCTCCCAGGAAATAGACTCTGAGATGAAGATTGTACACAAGAAGTTCCTTGGAGATTGCTACCCAAAACACCACCTTTGAGGTAGTAAGACATGCGGGATTGGGCAGGAGGGTATGCTGTACCACGATGCAGTCACAGATCCCACAGGGGACTCTGGAGCCAGGATGAACCTTCATAATTGTCTGAAATTGAGGCAAAGGGTTGGTCCTTTGTAGCGCCATCTACTAGTCATTGGATGCAGGCTGCCCCTGGGAGGTAGAACAACCCGAGGCGAGGCAGAGCTCTTTAGCCAACAGCAACTCATGTGAGCCACCACTCGCCAACACTGGCCAACAGCTGGACAAATCAGTGCCTAAGTCCTAAAGAGGGGGTCTGGATGGCGCAAGGCAGAGTCCACTATGATGTGCAATAGTAGTTTGTTAGATTGCAAAAGCCACAAAAGTGACCATCTTCCCTGCTATTCGGTGCCTATTCCCGATGTCTAGAACGGTTTCCAGCATAAAGTATGTGCTTAATAAATATTGGTTGAATGGAGAGAAGATGCTTAATAAACATTAGCTACTATTATGATAAATAAGCCTTCCCTGACTTCCAAATGGAAGCTGTCTGGGTACCCTCATTGCTTTAGTCCTGTCATTCCTATTGTCTTATCTTATTCTACCTTGCTACCCCAGCATTTGTTTGTTTAATTAATAATATCCCATGCCATTCTACAAAACATAAGAGAAGCCCATAATGTTAACTTCTCAGGTAATATCTGTCATTCTTCAGCTGGAAGGTAAAAAAGGGTATTATGGGCTGAATTGTGTCCCTCCCCAAATCTGTATGTTGAAGCCCTAACCCCTGATAGCTCAGAATGTGACTGTATTTGGAGATAAGGACTTCAAAGAGGTGATTAAGTTAAAGTAAGTCCATCAGGGTGGCCCCTCACCTAATCTTACTGTTTTTCTTATAAGAAAAGGAGATTAGAGGACAGGGAGAGGCACCAGGGATGTGCACACACAGAGGAAGGGCCTTGTGAGAATGCTACAAGTAGACAGCCATCCGCAAGCCCAGGAGAGAAGAAGCCTCAGAAGAAACCAAACCTGGCAACACCTCAATCTTGAACTTCCAGCCTCCAGAACTATGTGAAATAAATTTCTGTGTTGAAGCCTCCCAGTCTATGGTATTTTGTTATGGTAGCCCTAGCAAACTTACACGCGAATTAAGAGTCTTTAGGGCACTACAGAAAGAAAAAAAAAACAGAGTTACAAATTCCATCCCTGCAGGGACAAGGGGAGATAATATCTGTGTCAATGTAAGAGGCCTTGGAGATGAAAACTTTGGCTAAGAGTAGAAGCAATTTCTTGGGGAATGGTTCCCTACCCTGCCCCTCACAAATACTCACGAGGTTAAGTTTCCCATTATACCTCGAGAGCAACCTGACTCAATCCTTCCAACACCCATCATGCTTAGAATTGCTCAGCCATTGTTAGGTCTCTCACTGAACTACAAATTCCGTGAGGCATGGGACCATACAGTACTGTGTCTGGGGCCGAGACTAAGCCAGTACGTACACATACATATATGCCCTTATTTACAACAGGCATCCTTTCTAGTTGGTCCAGGTTAGTCCTGAATGGTCACTGACCACGCCATCCTAGTTGTCAAGAATTTTGAAAATCATCCCTGCTTATACTTTCAGGGATTAGCATAGGTCCCAACAAATAATAGGTGTTTAATAAATACTTGTTGATTGATGGATTGGTTACTTAGGTCTCAGGATGATAAAAAGAAGAATTGATTATTCATACACAATTTAACAAATATTTACCACCTGCTGCCCTATGCCAGGCCCTGGGCTAGGTGCTGGGTGACAAATATGAGTAAAATGCAGCCCCATGACCTCAATGAACTGATAGCAATTGTCCAAATGGAGCAAATAGGACATGTGAAACTTCTGGGACCC
>NW_012137191.1:15250340-15255381 GCF_000956105.1 Propithecus coquereli
AGAAGAGTTGAAATCCAGAAACTGTGAGCATTGGCCTTTTTCGAGGTTTTTCTGTGTTTTATTTTGTGTTGTTTTGCTTTGTGTTGTTTTACTTGCCTGGTCATTGATTCTGATGAAGTCTTAGGAGCTAAAAATCTCCCCGTTTCCTCCCCTCCTTGAAGTCAAGAAAATAATATTAATAAAATAGTCACCTGTGGAAATACTCCATTATGAAGAAGGAAAACTCAGTGCAAACACATCATTTGAAGGGGCTTTCAGGTGGATCTGCAAGGGGTCAAAGCAACACAAAACCAAACGATAAGGTCAAGTTCTAAAATATTTGTATTCCACTGACTGCAGTGAAGGCTAAAGTGTGCCCTAATTAAATTGCCAAATGCTTAATATCTGTAATGAGCTTAGGGAAAGGAGCCCATTGTTTCATTCTAGCATTCAGCTTTTTAAGAAAGTTCTTTATTAAATCCAGCTTTACCAATCCCACTGATTTGGGGAACAAAAAAATCTCTGTTTAGAACAACGATTAGCTAAATCTTTAAGAGAGACCACATGGTATGGTATTGAGGATATAGACTTCGAAATCAAACAGCTCCATATTGTGGCCTTGCAATCTGGTGTGAGATTCTCAGTCACTCTGAGTCACAGTTGCTTTGCTGCCAAATGGGAATAATAATATCTAATCTGCAGTGTTGTGAGAGTTAAATACGATCATACTCCTGGAGTGTCTAACACAGCACTGGACAGAGGAGATTTTCGATCAATGTTAGGAATGACGGTCATCATGCTGACAACAAAGATGATGACAATAATGATGAGAATGAAGATGAGGATGGCGATGCTAATGGAGGAGGACCAAGGCCAACATAGTATATCCGTAAGTCACTGCTTTCCATCTCTGAGAGTTGAGCACCGACCAGCTATTACTCATCTGCAGACTCCCACTGTACTGACCACCCTCAACTCATAGAGTTAGAAAAGAATACTTGAGTGTCAAACAGTCACCAATTCTGGGCCAGAGACAGACTAGGACAGAGGGCCAAAGGCAGGGATTTGATGCGCGCGCGCACACACACACACACACACACACACACACACAGATGAGAACTTCACCTCCAGTAAATCCATCTTCTCGGGGCAATGCCTCCCCAGAATGATGCATTCATCAGTCCAAGCATCTGTCCTGGGGCCACTCCACAGACCTGTCTGCACTGCGTACTCAGCCTCCCAACTTGTTTTAGCCCAGATGCTTATTGGGATCTGAAACTGTCAGCGATTCCTCACCACTTAATACCTGAAACATGGAAATCTACCTCGATACAATATTATAAAAATGAATCTTTCTCACCTGATTCATTTTTGTGTTAACAATTGGAAACAGGGCTGGAAGCTCTTTTTAAACGTGAGATTTAGTGGGGGTTGGGGGATTGGAGACTTAGGGTGAGCTTTGCTATGAGGGGGTGATGGTAATAAATGTCACCAGGTGGGAAATATTCTAGCCCTATTCCCAGAAACCAGAGGCAGTAGCTCAAGGCAGAAAAATGACAATAATTACATTGCTCGGAAGCTGACAGCATGCATAAATCTGGTGCTTTAAGCCCTGCCCGTGGATTTGCTTTCCAAATCTTACTTTGGCAGCATCCTTTCTGGGAACTGAAATCCCCTCTTTCTGCCTAGAGACCTCAGGTAAATTCTGCCTCTGCAAAAAGAAATTATTATTAGACTTTCTCTTTCTTTGCTTGTTTTTCTCTCAGGCAGTACAAAGTCCCACAATCTTTTCAATGCTACCTCGTGAATTACTAATCACAGGAAGGAGGAGGGCAGGTGAGTGTTCAGGTCAGAGTCTCTCTGCTTCAAGTGGCCACTGTGTGGGGGACTTCTCCCAGCCCCCTCCCAGACCAGTCAGACTTGACCCTGGGCTTATGTAATAAACCTCTGAAAACCACTGCTCAAGCAGTTTCCAAGTTCCTAAGCTGCTGTCCTCGGTCAAGCTGCCTTTAAGACTTCATTGGGAGATCATGCTGGTGTATATGTGTGTCTAGAAAAATGCATTCAAAATTTGTCACACTGAAGGAGGGGATTGGATGTGTCAGGAAAAAGCTCAGTTTTATGGGGCAAATGCTGGAGAGGAAGGAAGGAATTTTAAAGTCACACGCGTTTGAAATACAAAGGCAAATTATAAACATTCCTTTTAGTGGCAAATTTTACACTTTGCAGTGAATTTTCAACTTCTGGATCTCGTATCAATCAAAGAATTAGAATATAAGATTCTGTATTTGAAGAGTCTTAGTGTTCCCAAGTCCTAACAGTGAAAGAAAAAAAAGTGTTAAGGGAGACCTTCTCTGCTCAAAGAAACACTCTGAACATTACCAACATCTGACCTTCCAAGGTGAGAGCCAGTAATCAGATGGGGGCTGGGGGTGAGGAGAAAGGATGGAGGGACAGATGGAAAAGAGGCCTGGGAGGGGGACAGGCCCTTCCCTCCACATCTTAGTGTCTTTCCCTCTCAAAGACCCCGTGCAACTCACAACATCCACAGGAGTAGGAAAACACTCAGAAATTCGAGAGAACGTGGACTAGAATGAGTGAATCAAGGTAAGTAAATTGTGGTACATGTCACAATTCCATTTATTCTGAGGTGGCGTCAATATCACAATTTGTTCGAGATTAAGACCAGAAAGAAACACAAAGCAAGAGCACCATCCCATAGAGAGATCCACCTCCATCAGAGCGGCTCTTACTCCAGGGGCCCCACAGTATTTATTTTGAAAGACGTCTTTGCCGAGCACAACCCCAAGCTTAAGATACATGAGAGGGGGGCATATTTCTTCTCCACTCCTTATGTTTCTGTAGAGGGGAGAGGATTTCCTCTGTCCCCACCCAATGTGGAAATTGCAGGGGAGTATTTTGATCTTCCTCCCCCTCCATCACTGTCTGGTCCCAGGGAAGAGGAGAAGGACTTATGTGACTGGAGAGTGTGGCGATGGAGGGAGGACTGAGCTCGTCCATCCAGGCCTCTGTGAAGGGCCGTGCCTGAGAGCCAGCCGTGGGACTCTCAGCTTCTCTGCTCATCCGTGAGGCTGAGCTTCCGAGATCCACTCTTCTCCTACAAGCAGGAGGCCACAGGAGGGTCACTCAGTTCAAGAAAGAGTGCTAGTCCTCTGTGGCCACACATCTAAGTCTGATCATCTAACCCAACTTTTACTAGAAGTAAAGCAGAAAGGTTTGCCATCTTTCTTTTCTATGTTTTATTCTATTTAATTGTCCACATAAAATAATACTTGCCATTTTAACCATTTCTAACCATATAGTTCAGTGGCACTAAGTACCTTTGCACATTGTGCAACCATCTCTACCATCCATCTCCAGAACTCTTTTCATGGTCCCAAACTGGAACTCTTTGCCCATTATCAATAACTTTGCATCCTTGCTCTCCCCACCCTCCGGCAACCACCACCCTACTTTCTGTCTCTGTGGTTCTGACTACTCTGGGTACCTCATATAAGTGGAAACACACAGTATTTGTTTTCTCGTGACTGGCTTATTTCATTCAACACAATGTCTTCAAGGTTTATCCATGTTGCAGCATGTGTCAGAATTTCCTTCCTTTCCTTTGTAAGGCTGAATAATATTCTATTGTATGTTTATCCATTCATCTGTCAGTGGACACTGGGTAGCTTCCACCTTTTGGCTACTATGAATAATGCTGCTATATACAAATATCTATCGGACTCCCTATTTTCAATTCTTTAGGGTATACACCCTGAAGTGGAATTGCTAGCTCCATCTTGCTGAGTTTCACATCCATCTTTCAAATGATCCTAATCTCAAAACTGGGGAGGAGTGTTACTTATGTCTCTACAAACCCCCGACAGACAGGGCTGCCATGTCTAATTCTGCAAGGTGGGCCCTGCCCAAAGACCTCCTGCAGTGAAAGGTGGATAGACTGAAACTACACATGCTCCCTCCTCTAAAACATGTACCTGGCCCAAAGGTGCCCTGGCTGCAGCCCTGCCTGTAGAACTCACGTCCTCCCATGTCTCTAATGCACATCTGGGCCCCCATCTGGGCCCCCATCATGTCTGTTCCCAAAGACTTTGCCCCTCACTCCAGGGTCCCTTTGGAAGAATTCTATTTCTTCCTGTCACTCTCGGTCGTAGTTCCTTTGGAGGGTTTTTGTGGTCATTTGTGCCCAGACAAATGAAAATATACCTTCTCAGACAAGTTCCTCCCCTCCTGTGTGAAATTATCCATCTAGACCAGGCAATTTGTCTTTAAGGAAAATGCTGAACTGTTCCAACTATATGAAAATATGCTGCTAAAATCCAACAGCAGGAATACAAGCATTCCACAGCAATTATTATCACTTAATCCCTTTTTTTACTATCGAAAGGGCCATTCTCTTGTGCAGCTGAAAGTCCCTTACAAATGCCAGCACACGTGCCTGCCATCAGAGGCAGCAAGCATTCTGCCTCTGCGTTTTCCAGTAGGGCAGCCAAGGAGCTTCTGTAACTCTTACGGGCTTATTGACTTTGTCAGGATTACTAAGAACTTCAAAAGAATTACATACAAAACATGAAGATTAAAAAGAGGCAAAAATAGTCTTATCCTGCAGGAATAAGGCAGTGTATTAGTTTTTATTGCTGCTATAACAAGGTACCACAAATGTAATGACTTCACAAATTTATTATTAAATATGTTATAGTTCTGTAGATTAGAAGTCCAACACAGGTCCCCCCTGAGCTAAAATCAAGGTGTTGGCAGGGCTGCATTCCTCCCAAGGGGCTCTAGGGGTGAATTTATTTCCTTGTCTTTCCCAGATTCTAGAGACCACATACACTCCGTGGCTCACAGCCTCGTCCTCCATCTTTGAGGCCAGCAACACTGCATCTCTCCCATCATTCTTCCATAACCAGTTTCCCCTTGACTCTACTCTTCGGCCTCCCATTCCCAATTATAAAGACCTTTGTGATTATACTGGGCTCATCCAGAAAATCCAGGATAATCTCTCTATTTCAAGGTAAAATGAATAGCAACTTTAATTCAATCT
>NW_012137191.1:15255961-15278299 GCF_000956105.1 Propithecus coquereli
AATTGAGCACTTATTAAATGGCAGACTGTATGCTAAGTGCTTTCTATGCACTAACTCATTCAATCCTCACAATAATTCTATGAGATTGGGACCATTACTTTCCCCAATTTATAGATGAGAAAATCTAGCTTCAAAGAGCTGTGTCCCCAAAGTCACACAGATGGTGAGTGGCCAAACCAGGATTCAAACCTTTTGATTTCAGAAGCCAAATTTTTAAACATTATTTTATCCTGCCAGTGTATTCCTAACAAAAGAAAATAAATTTCATGGTTTCGTGTGTCTGTGCCACCTAATGGTGGGTGAACATGGATATGAATTCCCTTAAGGTGTTTAGAATAACATGGCTTCGTGTCTCGATCGCTTCCTTTGATGACCCCAAGGACCATGCAGGAGTGAGGTTTGAAACAATTCAGGCAACAGCAGGGTGATACACAGAGGTTCCATCAGATGAAGAAGTCACCAAGGTACTCTGGGAAATTATCACTTCAAAGCAACAAAAAAATGCATAATTGATTAAGAGTCATATACAGGAGATGCCAACCACACAGAAAAGCCTTAAAAAGGAATTATATTTCCTGGAAAACTTTGCACACAGTTTGAATTCCAGAATTGTACAACTGAAATACTATACCATGCAATAATTCCTGGGTACCTCCTTTGTTGGGCTTCATGCAGTGTGGGATTCTGCTATTGGTGTTTCTTAGAATTGGTCTGTTCACCCACCCTCAACCAATCTTCCCTCTATAGACTATTATTCCAGCTTAGCTTTGTCCCCAGGCAAGTGGTCTCAGGCCTCTGGCCACTGGGACATTTTTTACAGCCCTTGCTGTGCCTCTATTATTCAATGAGATAACATATTTCCTTTGAACATTGGGCGGCATCCCAGGGTACCAGAAACCTGTCTGCAGAATAGAGGCAGCCATATTAGTTCTCCTGACCTCACATAACTCATTTAAGGAAGTAAATATATCCCATTTATTTTTAAGATGCCAGCGCCTAGCACAATGCCTATAATTTAGTTCCTAAAAAAGACAAGAAAGAGGAAGAAAGGGAAGGAAGAAGGACGAAAGAGAGACAGGGCACAGAAAAACACTATATTAACAGATGTAGAGTAATCTCAGAGTGACAGAACAAATGCATACAGACATTACTTGGGTAAACCAAACAAATGTTCTTACCAAAAAGGTACATAAGAAAGGCAGCTCCATCAGGACTCACTGAAGAAGGATCACCAGCACTTCTGCGGAAGATGTCCACTTCCTGGAACCCAGGCCTTTCCAGCCAGCTCACTGTTGCTAAGTGATCTGTTGCTAAGGAAGTCTGACTTCTGGTCCTGCAAGCTGCCCCTGCCCCAGCCTGGAACAGTTCTGGATGTCTTCTGGAGACCACTGCACCAGGAGCGGCATGTCATCAATCTTAAAGTCATGCAATGCACAATATGATTGAAAATATAGTACAATAGTTCATGTATAGCTAAACATAAGCACCGTCATTAATCACCCTCAGCCTCCCCAGGCTCATGCAGCCTGGCCCAGTTGTTACAGTTTCTGAGTTTAAAGTTATGGAACTAAAACAAAGGTCAGCTACCCAGAGGTCTCTGGAAGTCATGTTCAAGGCTTAGAGCCTAACTCTAGAGGCAATCCTGAAGACAACTGACAGAGAGAAAGAAGGAAGGTAGGGAGGGAGGAAGGGAGGAAATAACCAGTATCTCAAATATCTTGCTCCAGAAATAAGGAGGAAATGTGTAGTGTGCACTCACATCCAGGCATGCAGAAGGATTACACTTCCTTATGTTCTTTGTTGTTAGGAGGGGTCATGTGACAAGTTTGATTCAAACCCTCCATGTTCTCTTCCCCTGCTGAGATCATCACACAGGAATCAGAGGCCTTGTGATAAGATAGAGATGCCACAATTTTGATGTTTTGTCCTGAAAAGGTGCCCAGAAGCTCAATTCCTGGACTTGAGTGAACAAGAAATAAACTTTGCTTTATTAAAGCCACTGAGATTTTTGGGGGAGGGGATGTTTTATTAATGCAGCATCACTTATCTTAACCTGACTGATATAGGAAATTAAAGGCAAAGCTTGCCAGAGCCAAATTACAAGAAAATTTTTAAAATTTTATAAAGCAAAGTTGCACACTGGCTGAAGTCTAATCAGGGCTCAATAAATACTTGTTGAATATTGTATGAATGGTTTTTCTCCACTACTAATTAGTGATATGCCTCATCTCTTATACAAGATATGTTTCCCCCTGCTCTCCGACTCCCCTTTCCTTCCTCCTTTGCTCTAATAATGACTGTCTCAAGAGTTGTGAGGATTCTGCAGGATGATCCATGTAAAGTGCTTTCCACAGTATTGATACATAGTCAGTACTCAGTAAATGTTAGCTGCTGGGTTTTTATTCTTATTGTTGTTAGTATTTTATTGTTACTCCAAACACCATTCTTTACTTATGCTTTTAATTTTATCTATTTCTCTTCCCTCACCCTGTTTCTTCTCTCTGCATCCAAATTCCACCCCCTTCAGCAGTCAGCTCAGCTTATATTTTCTCAAAATTTGACTACTCCATCCAGCTTGATCTTGCTAACTTAAATAACTCATGCACTAAAAGTCAATACCACCAATTTGATCAGTTGGATTTTTAAAATTTTTCCTGTGTAAAGTGAGCAACAGTTCTCTCTGTCAACATTCCTCTATCATCTGGGAAGTCTTCTACTTTTCTTTTAATAAACAGTTCTCTCCCCCAGTTCCAACCCCTTGGATCAGTGGGTGATAAAAGCCTGATCCCCTGGCAACAGAGGCGGGCGTTGGATCTATCCTGAGCAGATCTTAGTACCCTAACCTGGTTGACCATACTGATTGGTCCAAGAACTAATCACTTGACCCAGGCCTAGCCAATCAGAACTCTTACACAGATTTTCTCAAATTGAAACTGGGAAAAGAGTCCTTTCTTCTTAAGCTACGCTGAGAAGATATAAGTCTGGAAGCTACTAATCATCACCCTCTCTCCTGAGAAGGCTGGCTGTTGTAATGACACAAGCTGACATCCAGAAAGAAGTCAAGCCCAAAGAAAGTCCCTGGCTTCACTTTTCCCAAGTTATACGCCTCCCCTCCCATCCACCCATGAAAATAAATTCCCTCTTTCAACTAACTAGTTCCAGTAGAATTTCATCACTTGCAATCAAAAAGCCTGACTAAGCTCCTTGAGGACAACTCAATTCACAAATCCGGCAAATTTGTCTGAGCACTCACCATGTGCAGTTACATCTTTCATTATCAATAGCATAATTTCAAAAATGGAATAGATGAAGGTGAAAATGTGATGAGTGCAAGATTTGTTCATAATATTTATCACCTAGGGCAGTGGTCCCCAACCTTTTTGGCACCAGGGACCAGTTTCATGGAAGACAATTTTTCCACAGACCGGGGTGTTGGGGATGGGATGGTTTGGGCATGATTCAAGCACATTACATTTATTGTGCACTTTATTTCTATTATTATTACATTCTCACCTGCCACTCACTGGGTTTTGATATGAGTCTGCAAGCAATTGATTTATTATGGTCTCTGTGCAGTCAAACCTCTTTGCTCATGATAATCTGTATTTGTAGCCACTCCCCAGCACTAGCATCACCACCTCAGCTCCACCTCAGATCATCAGGCATTCGATTGTCATAAGGAGCACACAACCTAAATCCCTCATATGCACAGTTTATAGTAGAGTTCACACTCCTATGAGAATCTAATGTTGATCTGACTGTTGATCTGACAGGAGGCGGAGCTCAGGCAGTGATGCGAGTGATGGGGAGCAGCGGTAAATGCAGATGAAGCCTTGCTCACTTGCCGCTGCTCACCTCCTGCTGTGCGGCCCGGTTCCATGGACCAGTACTGGTCTGCAGCCTGGGGATTGGGGACTGCAGACTTAGGGGCCTTCTAAGATACTCGTATTTCCATTTGGAACCTAGATCTTACAACAAAAACCTACTAGGCAAGAATACAGGGCCTAGACATGGAAATGTGGCCTGAATATTGTATGAATGGTTTTTCTCAACTATTAGTTAGCAATATGCCTCATCTCTTATACAAAATATGAATCTGGTCTGCCAGTTTAACAAGCCCAACCTCCCAACTGCACCTCACATATGCACCCAGCATTCCAAACTGTGCAGATTTAAACAGCTTTTGCAAGAGAATGTTCATCGCCTCCTATGTTCAGTATAGATTTTTGGCTCTAAGCTAGCAGGCTCGGGGAAAGTAGGGTAAGCTGGGGGTGATATTCTAAGTATTTGTCAACCAGACCTGCATGGACACTGAGTGATCATGACAGAGGCTGGCGATCAACAACTGTACATTCGAGGCCGGGCGCGGTGGCTCACGCCTGTAATCCTAGCACTCTGGGAGGCTGAGGCGGGCTGATTGTTTGAGCTCAGGAGTTTGAAACCAGCCTGAGCAAGAGCGAGACCCTGTCTCTACTAAAAATAGAAAGAAATTAATTGGACAACTAAAAATATATAGAAAAAATTAGCCGGGCATGGTGGTGCATGCCTGTAGTCCCAGCTACTCGGGAGACTGAGGCAGGAGGATCGCTTGAGCCCAGGAGTTTGTAGGACTTCAGATTCCAAAGTGAGTCTAGGATTACGCCACGGCACTCTAGCCGGGGCAACACAGTGAGACTCTGTTAAAAAAAAAAAAAAAAAACAACTGTACATTCAAACATAAGCTTCAGGGCAGAGTGGGTGAAAAGGTAGGACTTCAGATTCCAAAGTGAGTCTAGGATTGGGGATTGAGAGAACCCCAGTAGACTGACATTGGGAAGCCTCCAAAAAGACTTCCCTCACTCATCCAGCCACCGACTATAAGAAGGGACAAGAATAGTGAGATGAATGAGACATGGGCCTCTCTGCCACTCTATTTTTATAGGTTTCTGATCACTGCTGCTCCAAATTAACACATTGCTTTGTTAGAGGTGCTAATTCCCTCAGTGGAGTTACAGCCAAGGCCCCTGGCCTAGGAACCTTCCAATGACCTTCAGGTCACTATGCATAAGTATTTCAAACACAATTAAAGGCTGTGCATGTTGTAATTTCTGTGTTTCAAAGAATCGGAGTCCAGCAACCAAAAAAAAAATGTTCTAAACCAATTTAAATCTTCACTCAGACTCTTGAAAAAATGGCAAAGAAGGACACTGCATTCTAAATGCACCATAAAATATTTTAAATGTCTTTTGAGGACAGTTTTCTTAGGGTCGTTCTCTTTCCCCATGCTATTATATTTCTCTCCCTCATCCAGCAGTAGACCCAAAAAAATTCTCTGACAGTGACAGCTAAAAATTTTCTCCAGCTATAAATATTTCCCAAAGTCTCCCCACTAATACTCAGCCCTAGGGGCTCTTCTTTGCTTTTCCAAGAGTTTCCCAGTCATCATAGAGGCCCAGAAACCTTTCTTGTCCTTCCCTTCCACCACACTGCCCTTCTGCTGTCGCCTGCTCCCACCTGGCACCCTCCCAGCAAGCAGAAGCCAATGCTGGAGGGCTGCTTCGTCCAGCCGGGAGAACCAGTGCCTCCGCACTGCCCAGCTCACTCTCACTCCTCACAGAAAGGAGCTTGTGAAACCCTCGCTCGTTGCAAAAGAAAATTCTAATGGAGAATTTCTGGTGAATAGAATGCTCCATCTGCTTGTATATGTCTCCATTTCAGATAAGTTTTCATTGTTTTCCTACTGTTTCTCATCTCTACTTCTTAGAGGTGTCCTATTGTCGACCCCTTGAAGCACCCTTAAAACAGCCATGGCCAGGAGGCCGTCTCCTCACAACGCTGACCAGGACTGCTACATGGCCCTTAGCTAAGTCACACTCCCTGTTCAGTTGAGAAGAAGTCTTCAAGGTACCAGGTGAATCTGCATTGTCGTGTTTCTTGTCTTTTCATCTGAGCTCTGGAAGAACAAAAGACCGCAGAACAGCATGCCACATCCTGCCTGGTTTAAGAAGGCTTGACCTAAGAATTGGGAAATGTGAGTTCTGGCCCCATCCCCATCAGTCACAAGCTGGGTGACCCTGGACATGAGGTCTTTCTCTGGGCCTTAGTTTTAGGGTGTTGGATTGGTAGAGGGTTTCTTAGCAGAAGGAAGAGAGAAGCTTAAGCAAATAGGTTTTTTTATTGTTATTTACTTATTGGGATTGATCATATGATTGATTGCACTTGGATAAAAAAATTTAGTTGCTAAAAATGTTTGAAAAACATTTATGATGATATCTCCAAAGTCCCTCCAGCTCTAACAGTCCAATAGTCCATTTTCTCCACTAACCTCCCTTTACAGAGGAAATCTGGTACAAGCAAATCTTTTCAATTTTTAAATCAATCAGAGAATAGCAAGCGGTCTCATCTGAACTTCCTTACAAACTCTAATTGAGAGATGTCTTTGAGAAAAATCATTGCCCTCAATTATGGGTTACAAAGTGAATGCCATTTCCTTCCTAGAAGTGCTGATCTCCCTGCTCAACAGCTCAAGGGGTGGCTGCTATTGAGTGGCTTTACGCCTCAAAGCTCCAACAAAACCACTGGCGCCACCCAGAGGACCAATGGCCTGCACCATGGTCACAAAATAATCGTGAGAGAATAAGACTCCATAGGCCACCAGTAAATCAGCGATGAGCAGTAAATAAAGTGGAAGCTGGGGGACAGGAAGGAACATGGTTCTTACCAATTGATGCTAAAAAAGACTTAGAGACACACAACCAACCCACAATACTTCCTCACTCCATCCCTCCATGTACCAGCAGAACTTCCTGGTCTCTGTTGCTCCTGCTCTCCTCAACTGAGCCACAACATTGTCTTCCACCAGCAGCTCGGGTATTAGAAAAATCAAAATTCAGGGTATGTTTGAGGGGTTTTGTAATAAAATTATAAAAGCAAAAGTAGATTAGCATTCTGAAGGTCCAAAAATAATTTTTAAGATTACTTTGCCTCATCTTTTAAAACTACGCTTATGGAGAGTCTTAAATAATTTTGAGTTTAAAATAATGCACGCTACATACAAATATTAACTCAGAATGGATCAAAGACATAAATATAAGAACTAAAACTATAAAAGTCTTAGAAGAAAACACAGGGCAAAAGTTTTCTGACTCTGGATTTGGCAATGATTTCTTGGATATGCTACCAAAAGAATAGACAACCTAAGTAAAAATAGATGAATTGAACTTCATAAAAATTAAAAACTCTTGTGTGTCAAAGGACACTACCACCAGAGTGAATAGCCAACCTAATGAAATGGGAGAAAATATTTTCAAATCATAAATCTGATAAGGGATTAATATACAGAATATATAAAGAACTCCTACAACTCAACAACAAAAAAAGCCTGATTAAAAAAAAATCAAAGAACTTGAATAGAATAGACATTTCCCCAAAGAAGATAGGTAAATAGCCAACAAGCACATGAAAAGATGCTGAACATCACTAATCATTTGGGAAATGCAAATAAAAACAAAAATGAGATACCACTTTATACCCATTAGGATGGCTATTATCAAAATAAGTAAATGACAAGTGTTGACAATGATGAGAATTTGGAACACTTGTGTATTAATGATGGGAATTTAAACTGGTGCAGCCACTGTGAAAAACAGTATGGTAATTCCTCAAAATATTAAAAATAGAATTACTGTATAATAGTTCCACTTTTAGGTATAAACCCAATAAAATTAGAATTTGTACACCAATATTCATAGCTGCATTACTCACAACAGGCAAAAGGTAAAGTAAACCAAACATAAACAAAATGTGATATATACAAACACTAGAATATTATTCAACTTTAAAAAGGAATAAATTTCTGATACATGCTACAATGTGGATGAAATTTTTTTAATTTTCATAGATTTAAGGTTACAAGTTGAATTCCATTACTTGTATGTACTGTATAGTGATGGAATCTGAGCTTTTGGTGTACCCAGCACCCTAGTAGTGTACATTGTACCTAACAGGTACTTTTTCATCCTCACCCCCTCCCACGCTCTCCCCTTATGAGTCTCCAATGTCCATTATACCACTCTGTGTGCCCTTGTGTAGACATAATTTAGCTCTCACTTATAAGTGAGAACACGCAGAATTTATTTTTCTGTTCCTGAGTTACTTCACTTAGGATAATGGCTTCCAATTCCATTCAAGTTGCTGCAAAAGACATTATTCATTCTTTGTTACTGCTCTGTAGTACGTGATGGTATATATTAATATATACCACATTTTGCTTATCTACCCATCAGGTGATGGGCACTTAGGTTGATTCCATATCTTTGCTATTGTGAATTGTGCTGCAATCAACATATGAGTACAAGTATCTTTTGGATATAATGATTTCTTTTCCTCTGGGTAGATAATCACTACTGGGATTGCAAGATCAAATGGTAGATCTACTTTTAGTTCTTTAAGAAATCTCCATACTGATCTCCATAGAGATTGTACTAATTTACATTCCCCCCAACAGCGTATAAGTGTTCCCTTTTCACTGCATCCATGCCAACATATATTGTTTTTTTATAAAGGCCATTCCGATAGGGGTAAGCTAGTCTCTCATTGTGGTTTTAATTTATATTGCCCTGATGACTAGTGATGTTGAGCATTTTTCAAATGTTTGTTAGGCATTTGTACATCTTCTTTTGAAAAATGCCCATTCATGTCATTTGCTCACTTTTTAATGGAGTTCTTTGGTTTTTTCTTGCTGAGTTGTTTGAGTTCCTTGTAGAGTCTGGATATTAGTCCTTTGTTGAACACATAGTTTGCACATATTTTCTCACATTCTCTAGGTTATCTATTTACTCTTTGATTATTTATTTTGCTGTGCTGAAGTTGTTTAGTTTAATTAAGTCCCATTTGTCTATTTTTGCTTTTATTGCATTTGCTTTTGGGGTCTTAGTCACAAATTCTTTGCCCCTAGACCAATGTCTAGAAGAGTTTTTCCTAGGTTTTCCTCTAGGATTTTTAATTGTCTTAGGTCTTACATGTAAGTCTTTAGTCCATCTTGAGTTTAATTTTTGTGTATGCTGAGAGATGAGGATCCAGTTTCATTCTTCTGCATATGGCTATCCAATTTTCCTAACACCATTTATTGAATAATGTGTCCTTTCCCCAGTGTATGTTTTTGTCTGTTTTGTCACAGATCAGTTGGTTGTAGGTATATGGTTTCATTTCTAGGTTCTCTATTCTATTCCATTGATCTATGCATCTAGTTTTATGACAGAACCATGCTGTTTTAGTTATTATAGCCTTGTAGCATAATTTGGAGTCAGGTAATGTGATGCCTTCAGTTTTGTTCCTTTTGCTTAAGATTGCTTTCGCTATCCAGACTCTTTTTTTTTGGGGGGGGGGGTGGTTTCATATGAATTTTAAGAGTGTTTTCTCTAATTCTGTGAAAGATGGCATTGGGACTTTGACAGGAATTGTATTGAATCTATAGATTGCTTTGCACAGTATGGTCATTTTAACAATATTGATTCTTTCAAACAGAGATAACTTGACTTCCCCTTTTCCAATTTGGATACCCTTTATTTCTTTCTCTTGCTGATTGCTCTGGCTAGGATTTCCCATACTATGGTGAACAGAAGTGGTGAAAGTGGACATGTGGATGAACCTTGAAAACACTATGCTAAGTGTAATAAGCCAGACACAAAAGGATAAATATTGCATGATTCCACTTATATGAGGTACCTAGAGTAATTAAATTCATAGGGACAGAAAGTAGAATTACAATCACCAGGAGGTGGGTGAGAGGAGGAGGAGGTATTATAGAACGAGTACAGAGTTTCAATTTGGGATGATAAAAAAGTTCTGGAAATGGATGGTGGTGACAGTTGCACAACAATGTGAAATGTTAATGCCACTGAATTACATAGGTAAAATGATAAATTTCATTTTATGTGTATTTTACCATAATAACAAAATTACAGAAATAGAAAATAATAATTATACAGGAGAGAGAGTGTTCATAGGTGGGGCCAGCACAGCACGAGGTGTCTGAGCCCAGGCTGAGTGAGGAGAGCTTCCATGCAGGGCTGGGGCAAATGGCAGCAGCAGCCTGATGCAGGTGTCTGGGCTCCTGCAGGGCAAGGGAGTCACCTGCACAGGGAAAGGAGCAGCTGCAGCAGTGGAGCTCGGTTACATACTGGGTGATTGATCCACTAAGTAAACATATTAAGGATAACGGGCAGCACGTTTCTCACTGTCGCAGAAGGAACTTATAAATATTAAAATGGAGAAAACAAGAACGAACTCTGTTTTGGTAGACTGGAACTGAGGGCGTCAATGTGAACTCATGGTTTGTGATAGGTAAGAAGGCAGATGATAGATGATGATGATGATGAAGATAGATACATAAATAGAGATAAGGATGCAAATGTGAATATATGAGAGAGAAAAAAATATGTATATATATATGTGTATATGTATATGTATTAATATAATCACCTTGCCCTGTCCACTGAGAGTGCCTGGGAACAACAACATCCCCCAAACAATGAGAACACCTAGTGTCCAGATCTAGTTTCTATATATATCGTCTTCTAGTAAAGGAATGAGGGCTCCTTGAGGAAGTGTCTGATTCCAGGACTGAAACAAGAGAGGATAAGATGAGCCGGAAACACCTTGTTGTCTTAAGAAGTAAGGAAATAGGCCCTTTTGTTATAACACAGGAGTTGTATGTATCTATGGCGAATGTTCTCTTGCTCTTTCTCTGTAAACCTATCTTGTCCTTTCTCAGTGAACTTTGTTTCATGCTTGCCTTGCTTTTGGTGTGTCTGTTCATTCTTCAGCAAGAGCACACCAAGAACCAAGAACAGACAACTATGACCCAACAGGTTTCTTATACAAGGATGAGTTCAGCCCCACTCTTGCTCTCTCTTGCCTTCTCTTTGCCCTTCTGCCTTCTGCCGTGGAGGACACAGCATGAAGATCCTTGCAAGATGCCAGCCTCTCAATCTTGGACTTCCCGGCCTCCAGAATTGTGAGCCAATAAATTCCTATTCATTATAAATCTTTTAAAATGTTTAAAAATTTAAAAAAAAATAAAAAGTAAGGAAATGTTCAAACAATGGTGGGGACATGTGGAAAGACAAAGGAGCCAGCTTGAAAGGTGCCACTGGCCAAATATGGGAAAATTTGGGCATCAAAACAATGATAGTAACAGATTATACCCATTAAATAGAAGAGAAAATCATGAGTCTATCTGATATAAATAGATAGAACTGGAGAGAAAGAGAAGAGTTTGGTGATAAATGGGATATTTATACAGTTTCAAAGTACCTCTCCATCCAGTGCTTATTAATTACAAAGGAAAACAAGTACTGTTACTGTGGAGAAGCCTTGTGGACACCACATTAACCAAGTGGTCAAAGTGGGCACCCTCGGCTGTGAGACAAACTGAAATTTTGTGCCAATTGCTAGGGTGCAATGACAACACAGCCATCACTTTTGTGATATCCTTGCCAAAAAAACTACAACCTGACTCTAACCAGGAGGAAACATTAGGAAAACACAAACTAAGGGACATCATGCCTCTAATCTTTAAAAGTGTAAAGGTCATGAAAGTTAGGAAAAGACTGAGAACTGTCATAGACTGGAAGAGACTAAGGAGAAATGACAACTAAATGCAATGCGTGATTCTGAACTAGATCCATTTGCTATAAAGGGAATTATTAAGATGATTGGCTAAACTTGAGTGAGGTCTGAAAATTAAATGTAATAAATTAATATTGACTTCCTGTCTTTCATTGTTATGTGAAAATAAGTTCTTTTTTTTTTTTTTTTAAGAGACAGGATCTCGCTGCTCTGTCACCCAGGCTGGAGTGCAGTGGTGCAATCATAGCTCACTGCATCCTCGAACTTCTGGGCTCAAGTGATCCTCCTGCCTCAGCCTCCAGAGGAGCTGGGACTGAGGCATGCACCACCATGCCCAGCTTATTTTTTCTTATTTTTTGTAGAGAAGAGGTCTCGCTATGTTGCCCAGACTGATCTTGAACTCCTGACCTGAAGTGATCCTCTCGCCTCAGC
This sequence comes from Propithecus coquereli, assembly GCF_000956105.1. Taxonomy (NCBI): domain Eukaryota; kingdom Metazoa; phylum Chordata; class Mammalia; order Primates; family Indriidae; genus Propithecus; species Propithecus coquereli. Next base: position 15,268,004 of record NW_012137191.1, read on the forward strand.
CTCCCAAAGTGCTGGAATTATAGGCGTAAGGCACTACACCCAGTCTAGAAAATGTTCATACTTTTAGGAAATAAATGCTAAAGTATTTGGAAGTGACAAGGCCTCATTGACAACTCTCTCAGATATCTCAGAATGGGATATTTTTACTGTATTTGCAATATTTCTATAAGTTTGAGACTTTTCAATACTAGTGGTGAATTGTGCCTACTTGCCTGGAATTTTACCTAGCAATTTGGAAGAACTAGAGTCAGATATGGGCCCCCCCACACACTCTGCCCATGCCCCCACAGCAACTCCCCACCCCTCCTGCATCAGGCAGGGGGGTCGTGGCTGCTCGTGTCTGGCCATGGTGTCCATCTAAGCAGTGCTCTCCATCCTGTGCACTGGGCCCCAAGCCACCATCATTTTTCTCTCTTGACTCCAACTCACTTGAAGTTGAAAACTTAGTGTGACTGGCACCAGGCTAAGCACTTTACATACTTCATCTCGGTCAATGTTCACAGTTCTGGAAGGTAGATAGTGTTATACCCATTTTACAGATAAGGAAAATAAGACTTAGAGAGGTGAAGTCACTCCAAGAGGTCACATAGCCCAAAAGCGTGAAAGCCGAAACTTCCACCCAGGCCGGTGACACTGAGTCCTTCATTACTGTCCCTGCCCACATGGTCTTTTCCTTCAGTACATAAGCCAGGCACGTCCCCCTCTAGGAACTAGGAAGTATATCTCTAGCTTTCTTTTAAGCTACTCTGCTGAGGCTTCAGGAATTGACTTCTCAAATTTCTATCAGCCACCAGGAATATGACATCTTTATTAAATTAGCAAATGGCCAACCGAATAAAAACTACATTAAAGTGCATCATAATGAGCCTTCAACTTTTCCTAATGCAGATTCATGTGTCCTTTCCTGAAGACGCTTGTGTCAGGGTAAGAGGTGGCCAGATTCACTTGCATTTTTCCCAGGAAGAGCCACTTAATGCAATAAAATCTCAGATCTATTAAAGAGAGTTTGTCTGAGCACTGCTTCCTGGAAGGATTTTTTTTTTAAGTTCTATTTACATTAAAACAGCCTCCACTCCAACTCTCAAGGCCACTTCCTATTACAGTTGACCAGGGAGATAGAGATGCATTCCAACAGAAAGAAATCAGAATGAATTTGGCTGATGCTAAATCTTCCACCTTTACCCTCTCCCACAGAAAGAAAAAAACATAAAGCTGTTTTTTTAATTCTGCCATTGCCAAGTTTAAATATGTACACTGTCATCTCAGCCTCATGCATATTAACTAAGAATCTTGGAAGACACATCTCAGATCCTCTATGCCCACCATCTTCCTGGAAAACAGATAAACCCCCTTAAACTGAGTGTTATTCACTGGAGACTAGAACCGTCTCACACATTAAAAAAATTAAATCTCACAAACACTTCTCACTCCTCCTCCTCATCCAATCTCCTAATCTCACTGCAGTTATTCCCCCTAGACTTGAATAAAGGCACATATTACTTTTGCAACTCTACCTCTGACTTTGGCCCGTGAGTAAGTTCAGGACGGGTCCACATGTGACCAGAAGTCCCCCATCAACGGTGCCACTCACTGGAGCCAGGCTGAGTCACCCACTAGTCCTTAGATGTGCTGGACACTCTCTTGCCTTCCGTCCTCACCACTGCTACTTCTCTGTCTATGGTAGAACTTCCTGCCTTCCTCCCTCCAACTTCAATAAGCTCATTAGGTAATGCCTACTCACCCTGCAAATTCCTCCTCAAGGTCCCCCTGCTCCAGGAAGCCTTTCCAGAGCCTCCCCTCCACTCCAGACTAGGTAAACTATGTCCCCACAGCACCTGTGCTTCCCTCCCTGGTGGCACCATGAGATCACACAGCAGGTAAGTCCACAGTCTCTAGAATGGGTGCTCTGAGTTCAACAAATACAAATTCACTTCTGTCAGATTCTCTGGTTAGAAAAGTAGCCTTGGGTAACTGAAACCATGCTCTGCAGGACAGTTATAAATGGGGCTTACAAAGGATAGGATGGAGGTGAGTCCTTCCTCCAGGTCTAAAACTACATTATGGAGTATGTCCCCATGCTTAAGACAGTACCTTATCAAGCAGCTACAGGAGGTAGGTGTGGTTATGCTCTTTTTACATGGGAGAGCTGAGGTTAGGAACCTGCCCCCAGCAGTCAGCAGTGGAGCTGGGCTCAGACCCAGGACTGACTCCAAACTCTCACACGCTCCTTGCATGTTGACCGCCTCTGAGTATCCATTCGTCCAAAAGGCTCCCATCACCTCTCTGGTCAACCCAAAGACACTTGCACAGACTCTCTGACACAGTTCCCCCTTTGGAATGTGTTTATTACATTATTCAAGATATTCAATTCTGCTAGAGAAAATCAGAAACACAAACAAGAAGAATAAATGAAAGTAAGTATAGAAGCAAATAGCTTATGAGACAGAATTAAGCCTAAGAGGCAGAATTCATTAGCTGTGTTAAGTATATATAAATAAAGTAGTAACTTATGCAGACATGTCAGCTTAGATAAAGTAAATAGAGCATGTGTGTGCTGAACATAGAAAGAGATGGAAAGACCAAGAGGTATCAAATATTTGTGGCTGCACCAAATACACATGAGGCACTCGCGTTTCCAAATAGTCATAATATATTCGATATACATGAGGCACTCAATATTTATGAGGTCTTAAATCAGCCAGCCATTGCTGACTCCCATTCTGGCCCCACAAGTCCTCTGCCAAATGAAATCTAGAGCTGCTAGGCAGGATAATCGGTGATTACAACCGTGGGCCAGGCGTGACTGTTTCTGCATCTTCCCCACAGAGCAAGTTCCCCGTGTTGGCCCCAGGCACCTTCCATCTGCCAAACTCCTTGTTCAGCCTTAACTCTGATCTTCTTGCTACACCATCAGTGGGGAAGGCTGATGTAGCAGAGAGAAACGAGGCACAGGAACGTTGCTTAAACCAGGGTTCAGCTAATGTGGTCCTTCTCCGCTGCCTTCACCCTCTGCTAAGGACATTAACTACCCACCTATTCTGCTTGCTTCACACTGTGTGTTTTAAATTTATATACTAAACCATGAGATTCAAGCACCTTAACTTGGTCCTTGAGCCTTTCCGTTACATGAACTTTGCGATAGCTGGCCTTGGAGTTAGCACTGTAGCAAGATAATGTCCCATGGGACACCTTTGGGCAATTCTTTAGCCCTCAAAGGATGCCCTTGACACCACGGTTTAGGAAAGCAAGAAACGGATTTGGAGCTAGGCCTCCTGGATCTCAAAATGACCTCAGGGACTAAGCTCTTAAAGCTTTTGTTTTCTCTAGGTCTGTCAAACAAGAATGGTAAGCCCTCCCTTACAGGGCTGTTGTTAAGATTAAATGATGCTATATGTAAAAATATTTTGCAAACCCATATGGCTTTTTCTGTGACATTCAGATAAAACACTTTTCTTAATTTATATCTCAGCATTGACGGGAATCCTAATTCCAGCCTTTCGGTGGTGGGTTTATCCTGCTTTGGACATCTGAGAGTCCCAGGGCTTTAGCAGGAGCTGGGGAGGTGCCTAAGGTCCTTGGTCCCCCAGGGAAGCCCCTGAGATATCGCTCACAGCTCTGGCCCCATCAGCAGGAGACCAGGTCAGGGCCATGTGCTGGGTGTTCAGTACCAGCCGTGCCTGCAATCACCCTGTCAGACATCCTGATGCCTGCGTGCTGTTCTAGGTATTAGGGGCACAGAACCCCCCCCCATCCACCCTCCATCCAACTCTCCCTGGGGTGGAGCTCTCATCTCCCCTCCAACACCCCAAACGTCACCTCCACACCCCAGCCCGGCTCCGCTCTCTGGAATTCATGGCGCTGGCCACCCTCCCTTGGGACAGAAGAAATCAACAATGTTCAAAGCCTGGGTTAGGATCATCACAGCACGGCAACAGCAGAGGGCTCCTGTCCTGACTCCATCACTATATAACCTCAAGCAAGTTAGCTTCTCTGTGCCTTAAGGTCAGTAAAATGGGTTTAATAATAGCACCCACCTCACAGAGTCATGAAGTCAGACGTTGTAACATGGCCAGCATGAAGTGTGCAACCAGAGTTAGCCGTGATTATAATATTATCACTATTAACCATTCTACAGATGAAGAGAAGACAGGCTATAAAATACAATTCATTTCTTCTGTCTTTTTTAAGGTATAATTTACATACAGTAAGATGCACAAACCTTAACCAGGAGCACACACCCAGATCAAGGTCTCAATCATTTGCATCTCTTTGGAAAGTTTCCGCGTGCCCCTCCGAGCCACCATTCCCCCACGCGGGGAACCCTGGGCAGACTCTATCCCCACACGTTAGTGTCGCCTCTTCTGGAACTCAACATCGCATCAGCGGGACTGGACCCGGCCCCACCCTCCTCTCCAGGCCGCCTTGCTCTGAGCTCAGCCGGGAGCATCAGAAGGAGCACAGACGCCGCTGCAGAGCCGCGCCGCTGGCTGAGAGCTGACTGCTCCAGCCCGGGCGTGATCGATAACAGACTGCGAGGGCGATAGGGCGCGGCACGTGCACCCGAGTCCTTCATCCGGCCGCGCAGCCTCAGGCGACGGACCCAGTGCGGCCCCTTAATAATTTTTAGACATTTCACGTGCACAGTTTGTTTCACCTCTCAAATAAATTAATTATGGAGACTTTAAAGGATTTTCAGAAGGAATCTCATTACTAACTTGCACATTCTGCCCTACCAATCAATAGTCTTTTCATTTTACATAGCAAGTGGGAAAGAAAGAAGGGTTTAAAAAAAAAAAAACTTCTTCCAATTCTCGTTTCATCATCTCCAGCCTGGGCATTCAATGAGTGCTCTGAAACATGCTCAAACTCTCAATTCCCACTGTGTGACCTCGGGCAAATTAATTAACGTCTCTGGGCATCACCTTTAAAACACCTTTGCTTTCCCTCTACCTTGAATGCCCACCACCCTGTCCACATGAGAAACTTCTATTCATCGCACAAAATTCTACTGCCTGCATAAAGGGTGGGAGTTTGACACAGTGATAAGAAGACCAAGCTTCAGAGTCAGACAGTCCTGGATTCAAATACTGCTCTGACACTTACTAGCTACAGTGACCACGAGCAAATGACTGAAGCCTCAGTCTCCTCTCTGTAAAATGGTATCACTACACATGACTCACAGGCAGTTGGCCACTTAGCACAGGAAGGGCTGGGCACATAAAATGTGCTCAGTACCCGTTGGCTATTACCACTATGCATTTATTTATTCCATAGCTAGATATGGAAAGTCCTCCATGTGACAGACGCCATGCTTAGGTAGAAGCCTTCCATGACCAGTGCCCAACCTGACCACCTCCCTCCACTCTGCATGCTCTGTGCTCCTTCTAGTCACATGCGCGTCATACTCTATTTTATATTTGGTGGACTATCTCCCTCTGTCACTGCGAGCTCATGGAGGGCAGGGACCAGTCTCATTTGGCTTTGCATCCACAAAGCTCGGCATGGTGTGTGACCCCCAGTGGATACTCAAACATTGGTTGCACTGTTGGCATTTAAAGCTCCAAACATAATACAGGTTGGTACAAGATGCTACAGAAGGGAAACTGCGTGGCTGGAGAGGTCCCTGAAGATGCTGCCACAGCCCTGGCTCCCAGCTCTCAGTGCCTGGGAGAGCAAAGCTGCAGAACAGGCCTCCAGAGTGCAGGTGCCAAGAGTTGCGGAGTCCAGAGAGGTCCTGGCAGCAGTCTATAGCCTCCAGGTGGAGATGGAGGTGGGAGCCAGACCTCAGGGGACCTTGGTGTGTGCTAAGGAGTAATGACATTACACCTGCTCCTTGACTTATGTTATGTCCTGATAAACCCATCACAAGTTGAAAATATCATTAAGTCAAAAATGCATTTAAAACACCTAACCAGGCTGGGCATGGTGGCTCATGCCTGTAATCCTAGCACTCTGGGAGGCCAAGGCGGGAGGATCGCTTGAGCTCAGGAGTTTGAGACCAGCCTGAGCAACAGGGAAACTCCATCTCTACTAAAAATAGAAAAATTAGCCAGGCATGGTGGCACATGCCTGTAGTCCCAGCTACTTGGGAGGCTGAGGCTGGAGAATTGCTTGAGCCCAGGACTTCGAGGTTGCTGTGAGCTAGGGTGACACCACAGTACTCTAACCCAGGTGACAGAGTGAGACTCTGTCTCAAAAAAAAAGATTTGTATTCTAAAACAATCCCATGGGAAGCCAGTAGAGTATGGCCTAAAGGGGAGGTGTCGAGGCTGGAGAGAGACTGCAGGATTGGTGAGGGTGGCCCCTGCCTAATTCTGCTCATTGTCATGTGCCCCAGTGGCTGGCATGTGGCTGATGCCCAGTAAATACTGAATGAACAAGGACAGCATACCTAAGAACCTTGCAGTCACTCAGGAGAAAGTCATGTCTCTGAGAAACAATAGGAACCAGGACCAGGGCTGTCCAAGAGAGTTTTCTGTGATGATGGGAATATTCAATGTCTCAGCTGTCCAATAGCATAGCCACTAGCCACATGTGGCTACTAAGCTCTTGAAATGTGACAAATGCCCCTGAGGAACTGAATTTAATTTTAGTTAGTTTAAATTTAAACACCCAGGCAAGACATGGTGGTTTGTACCTGTAACCCCAGCACTTTGGGAGGTTGAGGCAGGAGGATCACTTGAGAACAGGAGTTCGAGACCAGCCTGGGCAACATAGCAAGACTCTGTCTCTACAAACGTAAAAACTTAGCCAAGTGTTGTGGTGGTAGTTGAGCAACTTGGGAAGCTGAGGTGGGAGGATCACTTTAGCCCAGCAGTTCAAACCTGCAGTGAGCTACAATTACATCACTGCACTCCAGCCTGGTCAACAGAGCAAGACCCTGTCTCTAAAAAAAATTTTAAATGAATAGATTTAAACACCCATATGCATCTACCATGGCGCAGACCCACACTAAGATCGAGACAGCATAGATGGAGAGGAACAATCCCCTAGACTCTTTTTCTGAAATATTTAAATTCCCATGCTGTATTTCAGTTATAGTTTTTAATACATTTTTGTGCATCATAATGCCAATTAGCTTTTCTGATCAGCATGATGTAATTCCAAACAAAAGGTAGATGTCCTTGGCAGTTGTTAATAAAAATGACCACTTCTTGAGTGACTGCTATATGCCTACAGCAGCAGCAGAGGGTGATGTTTGGGAACACAGGATCTGGAGCCAGGTGGCCTGGGCTTGAAGGCTGGCCCTGATTTACACAAACTCTCAGCGAAAGGATAGTCTCTATCTCATGAGATTGTTACAGGATTAGATTAGTTGCTCCCTATAAAAAACCTGGCACATACGAGCTATTTTTATGTACTTTATATACATAATCTCATTTAATCCTCTCAACAACTCTCCAAGGTAGATGTTATCCTTCCCATTTTGAAGATGAAGAAACATGCTCAATGAGGACAATGATAAATAATTTATCCAGTGTCACACTAATAGTAAGCACTAGAGCCAAGAATCAAACCCAGGTTTATCTAGGGTCTAAACCCAAAGGCCTGAATGAAAACGAACTGATGACATATATGAAATGACAAGGTTTTGGGCCAGCAGGCAGTGCAGAACAGTGGTCCATAAGAAAGGGGAGACAAATACCGTGAGCCCCGCAGTCCCCCAGCTTACCCCCTGGGGAGAGTTCTCGGCTGCAGTGCAGGAAGGGGAAAAGCAGGAGAAAACTGGCAGTCTCTCTGAGTTGAAGAGAGGAAACTGGGAGTCCAGGGAGGCCAAAGAAACTAGAGTTTGTAGGACAGAGCACCAGAGAGGATAGAGATAGACAGATATCCTGACAGACAGACAGACAGGCAGGCAGGCAGGCAGAGAGCTCTGAAGATCTGCGCAAGCACCCCGTGAAATCTTCAGCTGAGTACTGATGCATTTGAGGAAACTACCTGAGCCTGGGGAAAAGAACCACTCAAAGAAGCAGAGGGGTCGATGACCAGAGCTCAAAAAGGCCTGGGAACAGTTCCCCACTCCCTCACAATTCGTGGGGCATCAGCTAGAGAAATCAGAAAGGCACCACCTCAGTAGCATGGCCTACAGCCTGCCCTGATCCTACCTAACAAAGCTAGGTCGAAAGGGTCAAACTGTTTCCACAATACTGCATCCCATAATAAAGCTCAAAAATACTTACAGGAGGCCGGGCGCGGTGGCTCGCGCCTGTAATCCTAGCACTCTGGGAGGCAGAGGCGGGAGGATCATTTGAGGTCAGGAGTTTGAGACCAGCCTGAGCAAGAGCGAGACCCCATCTCTACTAAAAATAGAAACAAATTAGATGGACAACTAAAAATATAGAAAAAATTAGCCGGGCATGGTGGTCCATGCCTGTAGTCCCAGCTACTTGGGAGGCTGAGGCAGAAGGATCCCTTAAGCCCAGGAGTTTGAGGTTGCTGTGAGCTAGGCTGACGCCACAGCACTCTAGGTTGGGCAACACAGTGAGACTCTGTCTCAAAAAAAGAAAAAAAATTTAAAATATCTACCATCCAGTCAAAAATTACCAAGCATGCAAAGAAGCAGGAATGCATAACCTATAAGGAACAGAAAAATCAGTCTATGAAAACAGACCCAGAAATGACACAGATAATAGAATTAATTTAAAAAGGACAATAAAATCTTAAAAGCATCCAAAGGGGAGAAAAGAAGACACATTATATACAAAAGAACAAAGATAATGATTAAAGCAGACTTCTCACTGGAAACAACGCAAGTGACAAAATATTGGGGCAATATCTGTAAAGTATTAAAAGAAAAAAGTATTCATTTAGAAATCTACACCCAGGGAAAATATGTTTCAAAAAATGAAGGTGAAATAAAATCTCTCGACCTTGGCCTTGTTGTTTCCCTGTTAGTAAATGTCCACGTAGGTTTTTTAAACCTTGGACACGCTTGTCATAACATTCTCAGACCTCGGGTTAGGGAGTATCAGCCTCTCATAGACATTTATACTCGAGATCTCAGAAAAGTGGGAAGCGAGTTCATCACATAGATCCTACTGCAGGGACTCCCAACGTGACCCGAAGGCCTGAGACTTTTGGCTTGAATTCCACATGAACCCTTGGGTAGCAGGACATGTGAAAAGGCAGTAAACAAACAAAAAATTCCTAACTGGGAAAATATGTACAGGTTATACATATTAGAGGATCTGTTTTCAATACAAATACATAATATAATGATCAAATTTGAAATAATAACAGCTACAATTTATTAAGCTCATACTATCCTATTTCATAAATATAACTTGGCATTATTATGGAACCCACCATTTTATGTACTTTTTAATAAATGCAACACTAAAAAAGAGAAAAACTACCAATTAAACAATACAAGTCTTGTTTATCAGTCATCATTTTATTTTAAAGGGCTTTCTAAACTCCCCTAAATACTTTTATCACGGATCATTCTTGTGCACAAAATGGAATATATATGTATGCAAAATATATTGCTTAGGGTATTACTTAAAATGTTTACAATCATTGTTCAACTCTTCTAAATCCTTTTTGACTCAGAGTGGTTAGTGTCCATTTTTTCCTTTCCCGTATAATATCATCCTCTGTGCCATTGAATGCACTGATGATATAGCATTTCTTGAAAGTATGCTGCACCATTCTCTAGAGATATTCTTCCAAACCCCTGACATCCATTCTGCAAGTTTGGGGCTGAAATTTCCTTTACCAAAAAGGTATCAGTGGAAAGTTTTCACACAGACACCAGAACTTATATTCATTCCTAGAATAAAATCCAAATCCACAGCTGTATAAGCAATGACAACTTCATCTCAACAGCCATTGGCTGATATCGGTTGTAATATTCCGGTGACTGTGGGACATATCCAATTTGGGAGAAGTTCAAATATAAAAAAATGTTCTCAGTATAGAATGTGTCAGATACTTTCATTCACCTTCAGTCAATATCTATTATGCTCCTGTGATGTGACAGACACTAAGTTAGGCACCGAATTACAGCAAAAAAATAAATCCTATAATGTCCCCGAAGTCGAAAAACTACAATTTCATATAAGCCCCACAACAAACCTGCAAAGGTGGCATTAATATCCCCATTTTACTGGTGACTTTTACTACATTTTACTACAAGTTCCATTGAAAACCAATTTCAAGTACAATTTTACTTCATAGATTTCATAATTTAGTGGTGGAACTTGGATAGCCAACTAGGTCTTCCTTACTTTTAAATATACATTTATTCCGCTAAAAAAAAGTAAAACAACATAATCCAGAACTGACCTGAACAAA